>NC_090839.1:60257929-60573802 GCF_028021215.1 Eschrichtius robustus
GAGACTTCTTTGTAGCGCTGATTTGCCTTTCCAGGTTGCTTGGTTGGCCAAAAAGGGCGTATGCGTTTTTTCCTGAATATATTCAGGAAAAAACGCATACGCACTTTTTGGCCAAAGGCATCATTGTCGACGTTTTGCTGCTTTTCATGTGCTTCAAAGGCGAATCGAATCTACCTCCTGAGATCTCTTTTGGCAATTCTGCCTTGCTTTCAAATCCTCTTCGTTGCCTTCCCTCAATATATTTGTGGACGAGAGTTATCATTTATACCTCTGCAGGTTTGTGAATTGCAGTGCCACTGAGCTCCACGTTTCAACTCGCTTTTTGGGGGGCTGGCCGCAAAAGCGCGGGATTGCCTCAGGCCCTATTCTGGTTCCCGGCGGCAGGCTGAGCCTGTGGTTAATTCTTCTTCCTGATGGGAAAATAGAGTGACCTGTGCCTGTCCCAACACCTAGATTTAGTCTCTCATTGGTTGCCCCTCTTCCCGTTCATCCTCAGGACAATTTGCAACCTGTAGGGAACAGGAGGTTAAAGGTGCTGATTCTCCAAGTAAGGAGATTTCTCGTAAAGTAGCTGGAATGGCGAACCCGAGCACAAGGAGATGAGAAATGAGGTGCGTTTTAGAAACCTTTCCCGATCACACGGTGTACCATCTTCTGGGTTTCTCATGCATGTTTTCGATGTAGGAAGATGCCCTTGAACCTGGAGATTTGGGGCCCATGGGATGGGTACCACACAGTAGTACTTTCACGGGTCTGCGTTTGCTCCCCCAACCTCACCCAACCTCTCAGCCCCAAGAGTGTCCACCCTTATGTCTCATCCAGCTGTGGGTCTAGATATGGTCAATCCAGGTTGCATCACAGCCCCTGGACGAATTTTGTAAGTATTCCTGTCTCTTTCACTGTCTTTGTATTACGGGTTTTTAAAAGTAATTTATTTTTATAATGGGGTTTAGCTGCTTTTCACGGCTGTGTTTATGCGGCTTTACACCTACTTGACTCACTTCCAGAGAGATATCAATACATAGGTTTTAAGATTCTTACTAGTCAGATATATTCTTGGGCGGTGAATAGGGGGTGTTGAGTCCAGTTCAATGAGCAAGGAGTAGGTCTTGTCTATTACATATTGGGTTTATGGAACGGTATCTGAAGTAATTTGAAACCCTTGTTTTATGCATCACCCCACCTCACCTTTCCTGTTAAGCAGCCATAGTGTGTTTTCTAAACGTGTGACTCTGTTCTGTTTTGTAATTCAGTTCAAGTGTAGCGGTTTTTACATTCCCTCTCTAAGTGATAGCTTATGATAAGTGTCTTTTTCTGTGTGACTTATTTCACTTAGAATCGTCGTACCTAAATCCACTCATCATGCTGCTACTAGCCTTAGGACATTGATTTCATGGCTGAGTGATATTCCATTGTACATAAGGGCCACAACTTCTTTATCCATTTTTCTCTTTCCTGGGATATTTAAGGTGTCATGAAGTGGAGGTTCTTGTCAACAGAGCAGCCCTAAACTTTGGGCTACTTCTGTCTTGCTGATTTCAGTTTTCCCAATTGATACGCCCATGAGTGGAAGTGCCCTATGCTCCCTAAGCTGTGTTTTCCCGAT
Source organism: Eschrichtius robustus (assembly GCF_028021215.1). Taxonomy (NCBI): domain Eukaryota; kingdom Metazoa; phylum Chordata; class Mammalia; order Artiodactyla; family Eschrichtiidae; genus Eschrichtius; species Eschrichtius robustus. Next base: position 60,259,536 of record NC_090839.1, read on the forward strand.
GTTTCAGGACACACCGTACACTTCTCCAGAGTGGCTGTTGGCAATTTACATCCCGCCCATCAGCGGAGCAAGGCTCCCATTTCTCCATGGCCTGTCCTGCATTTCTGGTTTTGTCACTATTTTCAGCATGGCCCTTCTGACCGATGGGAAACGAGACTTCTTTGTAGCGCTGATTTCCCTTTCCAGGTTGCTTGGTTGGCCAAAAAGGGCGTATGAGTTTTTTCCTGAATATATTCAGGAAAAAACGCATACGCCCTTTTTGGCCTAGGGCATCATTGTCGACGTTTTGCCGCTTTTCATGTGCTTTAAAGGCGAATCGAATCTACCTCCTGAGATCTCTTTCCTGCAATTCTGCCTTGCTTTCAAATCCTCTTCATTGCCTTCCCTCAATATATTTGTGGACGAGAGTTGTCATTTATAACTCTGCAGGTTTGTGAGTTGCAGTACCCCTGAGCTCCACTTTTCAACTTGCTTTTTTGGGAGCTGGCCGCAAAAGCGTGGGATTGCCTTATGCCCTATTCTGGTTCCCGGTGGCAGGCTTAGCCTGTGGTTAATTCTTCTTCCTGATGGGAAAATAGAGTGACCTGTGCCTGTCCCAACACCTAGATCTAGTCTCTCATTGGTTGCCCCTCTCCCCGTTCATCCTCATGACAAATTGCAACCTGTACGGAACAGGAGGTTAAAGGTGCTGATTCTCCAAGTAGGGAGATTGCTTGTAAAGTAGCTGGAATGGCGAACCCGAGCACAAGGAGCTGAGAAATGAGGTGCGTTTTAGAAAACTTTCCCGATCACACGGTGTACCATCTTCTGGGTTTCTCATGCATGTTTTCGATGTAGGAAGATGCCCTTGAACCTGGAGATTTGGGGCCCATGGAATGGGTACCACGCAGTATTACTTTAACGGGTCTGCATTTGCTCCCCCAACCTCCCCCAACCTCTCAGCCCCAAGAGTGTCCACACTTATGTCTCATCCAGCTGTGGGTCTAGATATGGTCAATCCAGGTTGCATCACAGCCCCTGAACGAATTTTGTAAGAATTCCTGTCTCTTTCACTGTCTTTGTTTTACGGGTTTATAAAAGTAATTTATTTTTATAATGGGGTTTAGCTGCTTTTCACGGCTGTGTTTATGCGGCTTTACACCCACTTGACTCACTTCCAGAGAGATATCAATACATAGGTTTTAAGATTCTTACTAGTCAGATATATTCTTGGGCGATGAATAGGGGGTGTTGACTCCAGTTCACTGAGCAAGGAGTATGTCTTGTCTATTACATATTGGGTTAATGGAACGGTAACTGAGCTAATTTGAAACCCTTGTTTTATGCATCACCCCACCTCACCTTTCCCCTTAAGCAGCCATAGTGTGTTTTCTAAACGTGTGACTCTGTTCTGTTTTGTAATTCAGTTCAAGTGTACCGGTTTTTCCATTTCCTCTATAAGTGACAGCTTATGATAAGTGTCTTTTTCTGTGTGACTTATTTCACTTAGAATCGTCGTACCTAAATCCACTCATCATGCTGCTACTAGCCTCAGGACATTGATTTCATGGCTGAGTGATATTCCATTGTACATAAGGGCCACAACTTCTTTATCCATTTTTCTCTTTCCTGGGATATTTAAGGTGTCATGAAGTAGAGGCTCTTGTCAACAGAGCAGCCCTAAACTTTGGGGTGCCTGTGTCTTGCTGATTTTTAGTTTTCCCAATTTATACGCCCATGAGTGGAAGTGCCCTATGCTCCCTAAGCTGTGTTTTCCCGATGTTTCAGGACACACCGTACACTTCTCCAGAGTGGCTGTTGGCAATTTACATCCCGCCCATCAGTGGAGCAAGGCTCCCATTTCTCCATGGCCTGTCCTGCATTTCTGGTTTTGTCACTTTTTTCAGCATGGCCCTTCTGACCGATGGGAAGCGAGACTTCTTTGTAGCGCTGATTTTCCTTTCCAGGTTGCTTGGTTGGCCAAAAAGGGCGTATGCGTTTTTTCCTGAATATATTCAGGAAAAAACGCATACGCCCTTTTTGGCCAAGGGCATCATTGTGGACGTTGTGCCGCTTTTCAGGTGCTTTAAAGGCGATTCAAATCTACCTCCTGAGATCTCTTTCCTGCAATTCTGCCTTGCTTTCAAATCCTCTTCATTGCCTTCCCTCAATATATTTGTGGATGAGAGTTATCATTGATAACTCTGCAGGTTTGTGAATTGCAGTGCCCCTGACCTCCATCTTTGAACTCGCTTCTTTGGGAGCTGGCCGCAAAAGCGCGGGATTGCCTCAGGCCCTATTCTGGTTCCGGGCGGCAGGCTGAGCCTGTGGTTAATTCTTCTTCCTGAAGGCGAAATTGAGTGACCTGTGCCTGTCCCAACACCTAGATCTAGTCTCTCATTGGTGGCCCCTCTCCCTGTTCATCCTAAGGACAAATTGCAACCTGTACGGAACAGGAGGTTAAAGGTGCTGATTCTCCAAGTAGGGAGATTGCTAGAAAAGCGGCTGGAATGGCAAACCCGAGCACAAGGATATGAGAAATGAGGTGCGTTTTAGAAACCTTTCCCGATCAGATGGTGTACCACCTTCTGGGATTCTCAAGCATGTATTCGATGTAGGAAGATGCCCTTGAACCTGGAGATTTGGGGCCCATGGGATGGGTACCACGCAGTATTACTTTAACGGGTCTGCGTTTGCTCCCCCAACCTCACCCAACCTCTCAGCCCCAAGAGTGTCCACCCTTATGTCTCACCCAGCTGTGGGTCTAGATATGGTCAATCCAGGTTGCATCACAGCCCCTGAACGAATTTTGTAAGAATTCCTGTCTCTTTCACTGTCTTTGTTTTACCGGTTTTTAAAAGTAATTTATTTTTATAATGGGGTTTAGCTGCTTTTCACGGCTGTGTTTATGCGGCTTTACACCCACTTGACTCACTTCCAGAGAGATATCAATACATAGGTTTTAAGATTCTTACTAGTCAGATATATTCTTGGGCGGTGAATAGGGGGTTTTGAGTCCAGTTCACTGAGCAAGGAGTAGGTCTTGTCTATTACATATTTGGTTTATGGAACGGTATCTGAGCTAATTTGAAACCCTTGTTTTATGCATCACCCCACCTCACCTTTCCCGTTAAGCAGCCATAGTGTGTTTTCTAAACGTGTGACTCTGTTCTGTTTTGTAATTCAGTTCAAGTGTAGCGGTTTACATTCCCTCTATATGTGATAGCTTATGATAAGTGTCTTTTTCTGTGTGACTTATTTCACTTAGAATCGTTGTACCTAAATCCACTCATCATGCTGCTACTAGCCTTATGACATTGATTTCATGGCTGAGTGATATTCCATTGTACATAAGGGCCACAACTTCTTTATCCATTTTTCTCTTTCCTGGGATAGTTAAGGTGTCATGAAGTGGAGGTTCTTGTCAACAGAGCAGCCCTAAACTTTGGGGTGCCTGTGTCTTGCTGATTTTTAGTTATCCCAATTGATACGCCCATGAGTGGAAGTGCCCTATGCTCCCTAAGCTGTGTTTTCCCGATGTTTCAGGACACACCGTACACTTCTCCAGAGTGGCTGTTGGCAATTTACATCCCGCCCATCAGCGGAGCAAGGCTGCCATTTCTCCATGGCCTGTCCTGCATTTCTGGTTTTGTCACTTTTTTCAGCATGGCCTTTCTGACCGATGGGAAGCGAGACTTCTTTGTAGCGCTGATTTGCCTTTCCAGGTTGCTTGGTTAGCCAAAAAGGGCGTATGGGTTTTTTCCTGAATATATTCAGGAAAAAACGCATACGCCCTTTTTGGCCAAGGGCATCATTGTCGACGTTTTGCCGCTTTTCATGTGCTTTAAAGGCGAATCGAATCTACCTCCTGAGATCTGTTTCCTGCAATTCTGCCTTGTTTCAAATCCTCTTCGTTGCCTTCCCTCAATATATTTGTGGACGAGAGTTATCATTTATAACTCTGCAGGTTTGTGAATTGCAGTGCCCCAGAGCTCCACTTTTCAACTCGCTTTTTTGGGAGCTGGCCGCAAAAGCGCGGGTTTGCCTCAGGCCCTATTCTGGTTCCGGGCGGCAGGCTGAGCCTGTGGTTAATTCTTCTTCCTGATGGGAAAATAGAGTGACCTGAGCCTGTCCCAACACTTAGATCTAGTCTCTCATTGGTTGCCCCTCTCCCCGTTCATCCTCAGGACAAATTGCAACCTGTACGGAACAGGAGGTTAAAGGTGCTGTTTCTCCAAGTAGGGAGATTGCTCGTAAAGTAGCTGGAATGGCGAACCCGAGCACAAGGAGATGAGAAATGAGGTGCGTTTTAGAAACCTTTCCCGATCACACGGTGCACCATCTTCTGGGTTTCTCATGCATGTTTTCGATGTAGGAAGATGCCCTTGAACCTGGAGATTTGGGGCCCATGGGATGGGTACCACGCAGTATTACTTTCACGGGTCTGCTTTTTCTCCCCAAACCTCACCCAACCTCTCAGCCCCAAGAGTGTCCACCCTTATGTCTCATCCAGCTGTGGGTCTAGATATGGTCAATCCAGGTTGCATCACAGCCCCTGAACGAATTTTTTAAGAATTCCTCTCTCTTTCACTGTCTTTGTTTTACGTGTTTTTAAAAGTAATTTATTTTTATAATGGGGTTTAGCTGCTTTTCACGGCTGTGTTTATGCGGCTTTACACCCACTTGACTCACTTCCAGAGATATATCAATACATAGGTTTTAAGATTCTTACTAGTCAGATATATTCTTGGGTGGTGAATAGGGGGTGTTGAGTCCAGTTCACTGAGCAAGGAGTAGGTCTTGTCTATTACATATTGGGTTTATGGAACGGTATCTGAGCTAATTTGAAACCCTTGTTTTATGCATCACCCCACCTCACCTTTCCCGTTAAGCAGGCATAGTGTGTTTTCTAAACGTGTGACTCTGTTCTGTTTTGTAATTCAGTTCAAGTGTAGCGGTTTTTACATTCCCTCTATAAGTGATAGCTTATGATAAGTGTCTTTTTCTGTGTGACTTATTTCACTTAGAATCGTCGAACCTAAATCCACTCATCTTGCTGCTACTAGCCTTATGACATTGATTTCATGGCTGAGTGATATTCCATTGTACATAAGGGCCACAACTTCTTTATCCATTTTTCTCTTTCCTGGGATATTTAAGGTGTCATGAAGTGGAGGTTCTTGTCAACAGAGCAGCCCTAAACTTTGGGGTGCCTGTGTCTTGCTGATTTTTAGTTTTTCCAATTGATACGCCCATGAGTGGAGGTGCCCTATGCTCCCTAAGCTGTGTTTTCCCGATGTTTCAGGACACACCGTACAATTCTCCAGGGTGGCTGTTGGCAATTTACATCCCGCCCATCAGCGGAGCAAGGCTCCCATTTCTCCATGGCCTGTCCTGCATTTCTGGTTTTGTCACTTTTTTCAGCATGGCCCTTCTGAGCGATGGGAAGCGAGACTTCTTTGTAGCGCTGATTTGCCTTTCCAGGTTGCTTGGTTGGTCAAAAAGGGCGTATGCGTTTTTTCCTGAATATATTCAGGAAAAAACGCATACGCCCTTTTTGGCCAAGGGCATCATTGTCAACGTTTTGCCGCTTTTCAGGTGCTTTAAAGGCGATTCGAATCTACCTCCTGAGATCTATTTCCTGCAATTCTGCCTTTCTTTCAAATCCTCTTCATTGCCTTCCCTCAATATATTTGTGGACGAGAGTTATCATTGATAACTCTGCAGGTTTGTGAATTGCAGTGCCCCTGAGCTCCACTTTTCAACTCGCTTTTTTGGGAGCTGGCCGCAAAAGCGCGGGATTGCCTCAGGCCCTATTCTGGTTCCGGGCGGCAGGGTGAGCCTGTGATTAATTCTTCTTCCTAATGGGAAAATAGAGTGACCTGTGCCTGTCCCAACACCTAGATCTAGTCTGTCATTGGTTGCCCCTCTTCCCGTTCATCCTCAGGACAAATTGCAACCTGTACGGAACAGGAGGTTAAAGGTGCTGATTCTCCAATTAGTGAGATTGCTCGTAAAGTAGCTGGAATGGCGAACCCGAGCACAAGGAGATGAGAAATGAGGTGCGTTTTAGAAACCTTTCCCGATCACACGGTGTACCATCTTCTGGGTTTCTCATGCATGTTTTCGATGTAGGAAGATGCCCTTGAACTGGAGATTTGGGGCCCATGGGATGGGTACCACGCAGTATTACTTTCACGGGTCTGCGTTTGCTCCACCAACCTCACCCAACCTCTCAGCCCCAAGAGTGTCCACCCTTATGTCTCATCCAGCTGTGGGTCTGGATATGGTCAATCCAGGTTGCATCACAGCCCCTGAACGAATTTTGTAAGAATTCCTGTCTCTTTCACTGTCTTTGTTTTACGGGTTTTTAAAAGTAATTTATTTTTATAATGGGTTTTATCTGCTCTCCACGGCTGTGTTTATGTGGCTTTACACCCACTTGACTCACTTCCAGAGAGATATCTATACATAGCTTTTAAGATTTTTACTAGTCAGATATATTCTTGGGCGGTGAATAGGGGGTGTTGAATCCAGTTCACTGAGCAAGGAGTAGATCTTGTCTATTACATATTGGGTTTATGGAACGGTATCTGAGCTAATTTGAAACCCTTGTTTTATGCATCACCCCACCTCACCTTTCCGGTTAAGCAGCCATAGTGTGTTTTCTAAACGTGTGACTCTGTTCTGTTTTGTAATTCAGTTCAATTGTAGCGGTTTTTACATTCCCTCTCTAAGTGGTATCTTATGATAAGTGTCTTTTTCTGTGTGACTTATTTCACTTAGAATCTTGGTACCTAAATCCACTCATCATGCTGCTACGAGCCTTAGGACATTGATTTCATGGCTGATTGATATTCCATTGTATAAAAGGGCCAGAATTTCTTTATCCATTTTTCTCTTTCCTGGGATATTTAAGGTGTCATGAAGTGGAGGTTCTTGTCAACAGAGCAGCCCTTAATTTATGGGGTGCCTGTGTCTTGCTGATTTTTAGTTTTCCCAATTTATACGCCCATGAGTGGAAGTGCCCTATGCTCCCTAAGCTGTGTTTTCCCGATGTTTCAGGACACACCGTACACTTCTCCAGAGTGGCTGTTGGCAATTCACATCCCGCCCATCAGCGGAGCAAGGCTACCATTTCTCCATGGCCTGTCCTGCATTTCTGGTTTTGTCACTTTTTTCAGCATGGCCCTTCTGAGCGATGGGAAGCGAGACTTCTTTGTAGCGCTGATTTGCCTTTCCAGGTTGCTTGGTTGGCCAGAAAGGGCGTATGCGTTTTTTCCTGAATATATTCAGGAGAAAACGCATACGCCCTTTTTGGCCAAGGGCATCATTGTCGACGTTTTGCTGCTTTTCAGGTGCTTTAAAGGCGATTCGAATCTACCTCCTGAGATCTCTTTCCTGCAATTCTGCCTTGCTTTCAAATCCTCTTCATTGCCTTCCCTCAATATATTTCTGGACGAGAGTTATCATTTATAACTCTGCAGGTTTGTGAATTGCAGTGCCCCTGAGCTCCATTTTTCAACTCGCTTTTTTGGGAGCTGGCCAGAAAAGCGCGGGATTGCCTCAGGCCCTATTCTGGTTCCGGGCGGCAGGCTGAGCCTGTGGTTAATTCTTCTTCCTGATGGGAAAATAGAGTGACCTGTGCCTGTCCCAACACCTAGATCTAGTCTCTCATTGGTTGCCCCTCTCCCCGTTCATCCTCATGACAAATTGCAACCTGTACGGAACAGGAGGTTAAAGGTGCTGATTCTCCAAGTAGGGAGATTGCTCGTAAAGTAGCTGGAATGGCGAACCTGAGCACAAGGAGATGAGAAATGAGGTGCGTTTTAGAAACCTTTCCCGATCACACGGTGTACCATCTTCTTGGTTTCTCATGCATGTTTTCGATGTAGGAAGATGCCCTTGAACCTGGAGATTTGGGGCCCATGGGATGCGTACCACGCAGTATTACTTTAACGGGTCTGCGTTTGCTCCCCCAACCTCACCCAACCTCTCAGCCCCAAGAGTGTCCACCCTTATGTCTCATCCAGCTGTGGGTCTAGATATGGTCAATCCAGGTTGCATCACAGCCACTGAACGAATTTTGTAAGAATTCCTGTCTCTTTCACTGTCTTTGTTTTACAGGTTTTTAAAAGTAATTTATTTTTATAATGGGGTTTAGCTGCTTTTCACGGCTGTGTTTATGCGGCTTTACACCCACTTGACTCACTTCCAAAGAGATATCAATACATAGGTTTTATGATTCTTTCTAGTCAGATATATCCTTGGGCGTTGAATAGGGGGTGTTGAGTCCAGTTCACTGAGCAAGGAGTAGGTCTTGTCTATTACATATTGGGTTAATGGAACGGTATCTGAGCTAATTTGAAACCCTTGTTTTATGCATCACCCCACCTCACCTTTCCCGTTAAGCAGCCATAGTGTGTTTTCTAAACGTGTGACTCTGTTCTGTTTTGTAATTCAGTTCAAGTGTAGCGGTTTTTACATTCCCTCTATAAGTGATAGTTTATGATAAGTGTCTTTTTCTGTGTGACTTATTTCACTTAGAATCGTCGTACCTAAATCCACTCATCATGCTGCTACTAGCCTTATGACATTGATTTCATGGCTGAGTGATATTCCATTGTACATAAGGACCACAACTTCTTTATCCATTTTTCTCTTTCTTCGGATATTTAAGGTGTCATGAAGTGGAGGCTCTTGTCAACAGAGCAGCCCTAAACTTTGGGGTGCCTGTGTCTTGCTGATTTTTAGTTTTCCCAATTGATACACCCATGAGTGGAAGTGCCCTATGCTCCCTAAGCTGTGTTTTTTCGATGTTTCAGGACACACCGTACACTTCTCCAGAGTGGCTGTTGGCAATTTACATCCCGCCCATCAGCGGAGCAAGGCTGCCATTTCTCCATGGCCTGTCCAGCATTTCTGGTTTTGTCACTTTTTTCAGCCTGGCCCTTCTGACCGATGGATAGCGAGACTTCTTTGTAGCGCTGATTTGCCTTTCCAGGTTGCTTGGTTGGCCAAAAAGGGCGTATGCGTTTTTTCCTGAATATATTCAGGAAAAAACGCATACGCCCTTTTTGGCCAAAGGCATCATTGTCGACGTTTTGCCGCTTTTCATGTGCTTTAAAGGCGAATCGAATCTACCTCCTGAGATCTCTTTCCTGCAATTCTGCCTTGCTTTCAAATCCTCTTCATTGCCTTCCCTCAATATATTTGTGGACGAGAGTTGTCATTTATAACTCTGCAGGTTTGTGAGTTGCAGTGCCCCTGAGCTCCACTTTTCAACTTGCTTTTTTGGGAGCTGGCCGCAAAAGTGTGGGATTGCCTCAGGCCCTCTTCTGGTTCCCGGCGGCAGGCTGAGCCTGTGGTTAATTCTTCTTCCTGATGGGAAAATAGAGTGACCTCTGCCTGTCCCAACACCTAGATCTAGTCTCTCATTGGTTGCCCCTCTCCACGTTCATCCTCATGACAAATTGCAACCTGTACGGAACAGGAGGTTAAAGGTGCTGATTCTCCAAGTAGGGAGATTGCTTGTAAAGTAGCTGGAATGGCGAACCTGAGCACAAGGAGATGAGAAATGAGGTGCGTTTTAGAAACCTTTCCCGATCACACGGTGTACCATCTTCTGGGTTTCTCATGCATGTTTTCGATGTAGGAAGATGCCCTTGAACCTGGAGATTTGGGGCCCATGGGATGCGTACCACGCAGTATTACTTTAACGGGTCTGCGTTTGGTCCCCCAACCTCACCCAACCTATCAGCCCCAAGAGTGTCCACCCTTATGTCTCATCCAGCTGTGGGTCTAGATATGGTCAATCCAGGTTGCATCACAGCCACTGAACGAATTTTGTAAGAATTCCTGTCTCTTTCACTGTCTTTGTTTTACAGGATTTTAAAAGTAATTTATTTTTATAATGGGGTTTAGCTGCTTTTCACGGCTGTGTTTATGCGGCTTTACACCCACTTGACTCACTTCCAAAGAGATATCAATACATAGGTTTTATGATTCTTTCTAGTCAGATATATCCTTGGGTGTTGAATAGGGGGTGTTGAGTCCAGTTCACTGAGCAAGGAGTAGGTCTTTTCTATTACATATTGGGTTAATGGAACGGTATCTGAGCTAATTTGAAACCCTTGTTTTATGCATCACCCCACCTCACCTTTCCCGTTAAGCAGCCATAGTGTGTTTTCTAAACGTGTGACTCTGTTCTGTTTTGTAATTCAGTTCAAGTGTACCGGTTTTTACATTCCCTCTATAAGTGATAGCTTATGATAAGTGTCTTTTTCTGTGTGACTTATTTCACTTAGAATCGTCGTACCTAAATCCACTCATCATGCTGCTACTAGCCTTATGACATTGATTTCATGGCTGAGTGATATTCCATTGTACATAAGGACCACAACTTCTTTATCCATTTTTCTCTTTCTTGGGATATTTAAGGTGTCATGAAGTGGAGGCTCTTGTCAACAGAGCAGCCCTAAACTTTGGGGTGCCTGTGTCTTGCTGATTTTTAGTTTTCCCAATTGATACACCCATGAGTGGAAGTGCCCTATGCTCCCTAAGCTGTGTTTTTTCGATGTTTCAGGACACACCGTACACTTCTCCAGAGTGGCTGTTGGCAATTTACATCCCGCCCATCAGCGGAGCAAGGCTGCCATTTCTCCATGGCCTGTCCAGCATTTCTGGTTTTGTCACTTTTTTCAGCTTGGCCCTTCTGACCGATGGATAGCGAGACTTCTTTGTAGCGCTGATTTGCCTTTCCAGGTTGCTTGGTTGGACAAAAAGGGCGTATGCGTTTTTTCCTGAATATATTCAGGAAAAAACGCATACGCCCTTTTTGGCCAAGGGCATCACTGTCGACGTTTTGCCGCTTTTCATGTGCTTTAAAGGCGAATCGAATCTACCTCCTGAGATCTCTTTCCTGCAATTCTGTCTTGTTTCAAATCCTCTTCGTTGCCTTCCCTCAATATATTTGTGGACGAGAGTTATCATTTATAACTCTGCAGGTTTGTGAATTGCAGTGCCACTGAGCTCCACTTTTCAACTCGCTTTTTGGGGGGCTGACCGCAAAAGCGCGGGATTGCCTCAGGCCCTATTCTGGTTCCGGGCGGCAGGCTGAGCCTGTGGTTAATTCTTCTTCCTGATGGGAAAATAGAGTGACCTGTGCCTGTCCCAACACTTAGATCTAGTCTCTCATTGGTTGCCCCTCTCCCCGTTTATCCTCAGGACAAATTGCAATCTGTACGGAACAGGAGGTTAAAGGTGCTGTTTCTCCAAGTAGGGAGATTGCTCGTAAAGTAGCTGGAATGGCGAACCCGAGCACAAGTAGATGAGAAATGAGGTGCGTTTTAGAAACCTTTCCCGATCACACGGTGTACCATCTTCTGGGTTTCTCATGCATGGTTTCGATGTAGGAAGATGCCCTTGAACCTGGAGATTTGGGGCCCATGGGATGGGTACCACGCAGTAGTACTTTCACGGGTCTGCGTTTGCTCCCCCAACCTCACCCAACTTCTCAGCCCCAAGAGTGTCCACCCTTATGTCTCACCCAGCTGTGGGTCTAGATATGGTCAATCCAGGTTGCATCACAGCCCCTGAACGAATTTTGTAAGAATTCCTGTCTCTTTCACTGTCTTTGTTTTACCGGTTTTTAAAAGTAATTTATTTTTATAATGGGGTTTAGCTGCTTTTCACGGCTGTGTTTATGCGGCTTTACACCCACTTGACTCACTTCCAGAGAGATATCAATACATAGGTTTTAAGATTCTTACTAGTCAGATATATTCTTGGGCGGTGAATAGGGGGTTTTGAGTCCAGTTCACTGAGCAAGGAGTAGGTCTTGTCTATTACATATTTGGTTTATGGAACGGTATCTGAGCTAATTTGAAACCCTTGTTTTATGCATCACCCCACCTCACCTTTCCCGTTAAGCAGCCATAGTGTGTTTTCTAAACGTGTGACTCTGTTCTGTTTTGTAATTCAGTTCAAGTGTAGCGGTTTACATTCCCTCTATATGTGATAGCTTATGATAAGTGTCTTTTTCTGTGTGACTTATTTCACTTAGAATCGTTGTACCTAAATCCACTCATCATGCTGCTACTAGCCTTATGACATTGATTTCATGGCTGAGTGATATTCCATTGTACATAAGGGCCACAACTTCTTTATCCATTTTTCTCTTTCCTGGGATATTTAAGGTGTCATGAAGTAGAGGCTCTTGTCAACAGAGCAGCCCTAAACTTTGGGGTGCCTGTGTCTTGCTGATTTTTAGTTTTCCCAATTTATACGCCCATGAGTGGAAGTGCCCTATGCTCCCTAAGCTGTGTTTTCCCGATGTTTCAGGACACACCGTACACTTCTCCAGAGTGGCTGTTGGCAATTTACATCCCGCCCATCAGTGGAGCAAGGCTCCCATTTCTCCATGGCCTGTCCTGCATTTCTGGTTTTGTCACTTTTTTCAGCATGGCCCTTCTGACCGATGGGAAGCGAGACTTCTTTGTAGCGCTGATTTTCCTTTCCAGGTTGCTTGGTTGGCCAAAAAGGGCGTATGCGTTTTTTCCTGAATATATTCAGGAAAAAACGCATACGCCCTTTTTGGCCAAGGGCATCATTGTGGACGTTGTGCCGCTTTTCAGGTGCTTTAAAGGCGATTCAAATCTACCTCCTGAGATCTCTTTCCTGCAATTCTGCCTTGCTTTCAAATCCTCTTCATTGCCTTCCCTCAATATATTTGTGGATGAGAGTTATCATTGATAACTCTGCAGGTTTGTGAATTGCAGTGCCCCTGACCTCCATCTTTGAACTCGCTTCTTTGGGAGCTGGCCGCAAAAGCGCGGGATTGCCTCAGGCCCTATTCTGGTTCCGGGCGGCAGGCTGAGCCTGTGGTTAATTCTTCTTCCTGAAGGCGAAATTGAGTGACCTGTGCCTGTCCCAACACCTAGATCTAGTCTCTCATTGGTGGCCCCTCTCCCTGTTCATCCTAAGGACAAATTGCAACCTGTACGGAACAGGAGGTTAAAGGTGCTGATTCTCCAAGTAGGGAGATTGCTAGAAAAGCGGCTGGAATGGCAAACCCGAGCACAAGGATATGAGAAATGAGGTGCGTTTTAGAAACCTTTCCCGATCAGATGGTGTACCACCTTCTGGGATTCTCAAGCATGTATTCGATGTAGGAAGATGCCCTTGAACCTGGAGATTTGGGGCCCATGGGATGGGTACCACGCAGTATTACTTTAACGGGTCTGCGTTTGCTCCCCCAACCTCACCCAACCTCTCAGCCCCAAGAGTGTCCACCCTTATGTCTCACCCAGCTGTGGGTCTAGATATGGTCAATCCAGGTTGCATCACAGCCCCTGAACGAATTTTGTAAGAATTCCTGTCTCTTTCACTGTCTTTGTTTTACCGGTTTTTAAAAGTAATTTATTTTTATAATGGGGTTTAGCTGCTTTTCACGGCTGTGTTTATGCGGCTTTACACCCACTTGACTCACTTCCAGAGAGATATCAATACATAGGTTTTAAGATTCTTACTAGTCAGATATATTCTTGGGCGGTGAATAGGGGGTTTTGAGTCCAGTTCACTGAGCAAGGAGTAGGTCTTGTCTATTACATATTTGGTTTATGGAACGGTATCTGAGCTAATTTGAAACCCTTGTTTTATGCATCACCCCACCTCACCTTTCCCGTTAAGCAGCCATAGTGTGTTTTCTAAACGTGTGACTCTGTTCTGTTTTGTAATTCAGTTCAAGTGTAGCGGTTTACATTCCCTCTATATGTGATAGCTTATGATAAGTGTCTTTTTCTGTGTGACTTATTTCACTTAGAATCGTTGTACCTAAATCCACTCATCATGCTGCTACTAGCCTTATGACATTGATTTCATGGCTGAGTGATATTCCATTGTACATAAGGGCCACAACTTCTTTATCCATTTTTCTCTTTCCTGGGATAGTTAAGGTGTCATGAAGTGGAGGTTCTTGTCAACAGAGCAGCCCTAAACTTTGGGGTGCCTGTGTCTTGCTGATTTTTAGTTATCCCAATTGATACGCCCATGAGTGGAAGTGCCCTATGCTCCCTAAGCTGTGTTTTCCCGATGTTTCAGGACACACCGTACACTTCTCCAGAGTGGCTGTTGGCAATTTACATCCCGCCCATCAGCGGAGCAAGGCTGCCATTTCTCCATGGCCTGTCCTGCATTTCTGGTTTTGTCACTTTTTTCAGCATGGCCTTTCTGACCGATGGGAAGCGAGACTTCTTTGTAGCGCTGATTTGCCTTTCCAGGTTGCTTGGTTAGCCAAAAAGGGCGTATGGGTTTTTTCCTGAATATATTCAGGAAAAAACGCATACGCCCTTTTTGGCCAAGGGCATCATTGTCGACGTTTTGCCGCTTTTCATGTGCTTTAAAGGCGAATCGAATCTACCTCCTGAGATCTGTTTCCTGCAATTCTGCCTTGTTTCAAATCCTCTTCGTTGCCTTCCCTCAATATATTTGTGGACGAGAGTTATCATTTATAACTCTGCAGGTTTGTGAATTGCAGTGCCCCAGAGCTCCACTTTTCAACTCGCTTTTTTGGGAGCTGGCCGCAAAAGCGCGGGTTTGCCTCAGGCCCTATTCTGGTTCCGGGCGGCAGGCTGAGCCTGTGGTTAATTCTTCTTCCTGATGGGAAAATAGAGTGACCTGAGCCTGTCCCAACACTTAGATCTAGTCTCTCATTGGTTGCCCCTCTCCCCGTTCATCCTCAGGACAAATTGCAACCTGTACGGAACAGGAGGTTAAAGGTGCTGTTTCTCCAAGTAGGGAGATTGCTCGTAAAGTAGCTGGAATGGCGAACCCGAGCACAAGGAGATGAGAAATGAGGTGCGTTTTAGAAACCTTTCCCGATCACACGGTGCACCATCTTCTGGGTTTCTCATGCATGTTTTCGATGTAGGAAGATGCCCTTGAACCTGGAGATTTGGGGCCCATGGGATGGGTACCACGCAGTATTACTTTCACGGGTCTGCTTTTTCTCCCCAAACCTCACCCAACCTCTCAGCCCCAAGAGTGTCCACCCTTATGTCTCATCCAGCTGTGGGTCTAGATATGGTCAATCCAGGTTGCATCACAGCCCCTGAACGAATTTTTTAAGAATTCCTCTCTCTTTCACTGTCTTTGTTTTACATGTTTTTAAAAGTAATTTATTTTTATAATGGGGTTTAGCTGCTTTTCACGGCTGTGTTTATGCGGCTTTACACCCACTTGACTCACTTCCAGAGATATATCAATACATAGGTTTTAAGATTCTTACTAGTCAGATATATTCTTGGGTGGTGAATAGGGGGTGTTGAGTCCAGTTCACTGAGCAAGGAGTAGGTCTTGTCTATTACATATTGGGTTTATGGAACGGTATCTGAGCTAATTTGAAACCCTTGTTTTATGCATCACCCCACCTCACCTTTCCCGTTAAGCAGGCATAGTGTGTTTTCTAAACGTGTGACTCTGTTCTGTTTTGTAATTCAGTTCAAGTGTAGCGGTTTTTACATTCCCTCTATAAGTGATAGCTTATGATAAGTGTCTTTTTCTGTGTGACTTATTTCACTTAGAATCGTCGAACCTAAATCCACTCATCTTGCTGCTACTAGCCTTATGACATTGATTTCATGGCTGAGTGATATTCCATTGTACATAAGGGCCACAACTTCTTTATCCATTTTTCTCTTTCCGGGGATATTTAAGGTGTCATGAAGTGGAGGTTCTTGTCAACAGAGCAGCCCTAAACTTTGGGGTGCCTGTGTCTTGCTGATTTTTAGTTTTTCCAATTGATACGCCCATGAGTGGAGGTGCCCTATGCTCCCTAAGCTGTGTTTTCCCGATGTTTCAGGACACACCGTACAATTCTCCAGGGTGGCTGTTGGCAATTTACATCCCGCCCATCAGCGGAGCAAGGCTCCCATTTCTCCATGGCCTGTCCTGCATTTCTGGTTTTGTCACTTTTTTCAGCATGGCCCTTCTGAGCGATGGGAAGCGAGACTTCTTTGTAGCGCTGATTTGCCTTTCCAGGTTGCTTGGTTGGTCAAAAAGGGCGTATGCGTTTTTTCCTGAATATATTCAGGAAAAAACGCATACGCCCTTTTTGGCCAAGGGCATCATTGTCAACGTTTTGCCGCTTTTCAGGTGCTTTAAAGGCGATTCGAATCTACCTCCTGAGATCTATTTCCTGCAATTCTGCCTTTCTTTCAAATCCTCTTCATTGCCTTCCCTCAATATATTTGTGGACGAGAGTTATCATTGATAACTCTGCAGGTTTGTGAATTGCAGTGCCCCTGAGCTCCACTTTTCAACTCGCTTTTTTGGGAGCTGGCCGCAAAAGCGCGGGATTGCCTCAGGCCCTATTCTGGTTCCGGGCGGCAGGGTGAGCCTGTGATTAATTCTTCTTCCTAATGGGAAAATAGAGTGACCTGTGCCTGTCCCAACACCTAGATCTAGTCTGTCATTGGTTGCCCCTCTTCCCGTTCATCCTCAGGACAAATTGCAACCTGTACGGAACAGGAGGTTAAAGGTGCTGATTCTCCAATTAGTGAGATTGCTCGTAAAGTAGCTGGAATGGCGAACCCGAGCACAAGGAGATGAGAAATGAGGTGCGTTTTAGAAACCTTTCCCGATCACACGGTGTACCATCTTCTGGGTTTCTCATGCATGTTTTCGATGTAGGAAGATGCCCTTGAACTGGAGATTTGGGGCCCATGGGATGGGTACCACGCAGTATTACTTTCACGGGTCTGCGTTTGCTCCACCAACCTCACCCAACCTCTCAGCCCCAAGAGTGTCCACCCTTATGTCTCATCCAGCTGTGGGTCTGGATATGGTCAATCCAGGTTGCATCACAGCCCCTGAACGAATTTTGTAAGAATTCCTGTCTCTTTCACTGTCTTTGTTTTACGGGTTTTTAAAAGTAATTTATTTTTATAATGGGTTTTATCTGCTCTCCACGGCTGTGTTTATGTGGCTTTACACCCACTTGACTCACTTCCAGAGAGATATCTATACATAGCTTTTAAGATTTTTACTAGTCAGATATATTCTTGGGCGGTGAATAGGGGGTGTTGAATCCAGTTCACTGAGCAAGGAGTAGATCTTGTCTATTACATATTGGGTTTATGGAACGGTATCTGAGCTAATTTGAAACCCTTGTTTTATGCATCACCCCACCTCACCTTTCCGGTTAAGCAGCCATAGTGTGTTTTCTAAACGTGTGACTCTGTTCTGTTTTGTAATTCAGTTCAATTGTAGCGGTTTTTACATTCCCTCTCTAAGTGGTATCTTATGATAAGTGTCTTTTTCTGTGTGACTTATTTCACTTAGAATCTTGGTACCTAAATCCACTCATCATGCTGCTACGAGCCTTAGGACATTGATTTCATGGCTGATTGATATTCCATTGTATAAAAGGGCCAGAATTTCTTTATCCATTTTTCTCTTTCCTGGGATATTTAAGGTGTCATGAAGTGGAGGTTCTTGTCAACAGAGCAGCCCTTAATTTATGGGGTGCCTGTGTCTTGCTGATTTTTAGTTTTCCCAATTTATACGCCCATGAGTGGAAGTGCCCTATGCTCCCTAAGCTGTGTTTTCCCGATGTTTCAGGACACACCGTACACTTCTCCAGAGTGGCTGTTGGCAATTCACATCCCGCCCATCAGCGGAGCAAGGCTACCATTTCTCCATGGCCTGTCCTGCATTTCTGGTTTTGTCACTTTTTTCAGCATGGCCCTTCTGAGCGATGGGAAGCGAGACTTCTTTGTAGCGCTGATTTGCCTTTCCAGGTTGCTTGGTTGGCCAGAAAGGGCGTATGCGTTTTTTCCTGAATATATTCAGGAGAAAACGCATACGCCCTTTTTGGCCAAGGGCATCATTGTCGACGTTTTGCTGCTTTTCAGGTGCTTTAAAGGCGATTCGAATCTACCTCCTGAGATCTCTTTCCTGCAATTCTGCCTTGCTTTCAAATCCTCTTCATTGCCTTCCCTCAATATATTTCTGGACGAGAGTTATCATTTATAACTCTGCAGGTTTGTGAATTGCAGTGCCCCTGAGCTCCATTTTTCAACTCGCTTTTTTGGGAGCTGGCCAGAAAAGCGCGGGATTGCCTCAGGCCCTATTCTGGTTCCGGGCGGCAGGCTGAGCCTGTGGTTAATTCTTCTTCCTGATGGGAAAATAGAGTGACCTGTGCCTGTCCCAACACCTAGATCTAGTCTCTCATTGGTTGCCCCTCTCCCCGTTCATCCTCATGACAAATTGCAACCTGTACGGAACAGGAGGTTAAAGGTGCTGATTCTCCAAGTAGGGAGATTGCTCGTAAAGTAGCTGGAATGGCGAACCTGAGCACAAGGAGATGAGAAATGAGGTGCGTTTTAGAAACCTTTCCCGATCACACGGTGTACCATCTTCTTGGTTTCTCATGCATGTTTTCGATGTAGGAAGATGCCCTTGAACCTGGAGATTTGGGGCCCATGGGATGCGTACCACGCAGTATTACTTTAACGGGTTTGCGTTTGCTCCCCCAACCTCACCCAACCTCTCAGCCCCAAGAGTGTCCACCCTTATGTCTCATCCAGCTGTGGGTCTAGATATGGTCAATCCAGGTTGCATCACAGCCACTGAACGAATTTTGTAAGAATTCCTGTCTCTTTCACTGTCTTTGTTTTACAGGTTTTTAAAGTAATTTATTTTTATAATGGGGTTTAGCTGCTTTTCACGGCTGTGTTTATGCGGCTTTACACCCACTTGACTCACTTCCAAAGAGATATCAATACATAGGTTTTATGATTCTTTCTAGTCAGATATATCCTTGGGCGTTGAATAGGGGGTGTTGAGTCAGTTCACTGAGCAAGGAGTAGGTCTTGTCTATTACATATTGGGTTAATGGAACGGTATCTGAGCTAATTTGAAACCCTTGTTTTATGCATCACCCCACCTCACCTTTCCCGTTAAGCAGCCATAGTGTGTTTTCTAAACGTGTGACTCTGTTCTGTTTTGTAATTCAGTTCAAGTGTAGCGGTTTTTACATTCCCTCTATAAGTGATAGTTTATGATAAGTGTCTTTTTCTGTGTGACTTATTTCACTTAGAATCGTCGTACCTAAATCCACTCATCATGCTGCTACTAGCCTTATGACATTGATTTCATGGCTGAGTGATATTCCATTGTACATAAGGACCACAACTTCTTTATCCATTTTTCTCTTTCTTCGGATATTTAAGGTGTCATGAAGTGGAGGCTCTTGTCAACAGAGCAGCCCTAAACTTTGGGGTGCCTGTGTCTTGCTGATTTTTAGTTTTCCCAATTGATACACCCATGAGTGGAAGTGCCCTATGCTCCCTAAGCTGTGTTTTTTCGATGTTTCAGGACACACCGTACACTTCTCCAGAGTGGCTGTTGGCAATTTACATCCCGCCCATCAGCGGAGCAAGGCTGCCATTTCTCCATGGCCTGTCCAGCATTTCTGGTTTTGTCACTTTTTTCAGCCTGGCCCTTCTGACCGATGGATAGCGAGACTTCTTTGTAGCGCTGATTTGCCTTTCCAGGTTGCTTGGTTGGCCAAAAAGGGCGTATGCGTTTTTTCCTGAATATATTCAGGAAAAAACGCATACGCCCTTTTCGGCCAAAGGCATCATTGTCGACGTTTTGCCGCTTTTCATGTGCTTTAAAGGCGAATCGAATCTACCTCCTGAGATCTCTTTCCTGCAATTCTGCCTTGCTTTCAAATCCTCTTCATTGCTTCCCTCAATATATTTGTGGACGAGAGTTGTCATTTATAACTCTGCAGGTTTATGAGTTGCAGTGCCCCTGAGCTCCACTTTTCAACTTGCTTTTTTGGGAGCTGGCCGCAAAAGTGTGGGATTGCCTCAGGCCCTCTTCTGGTTCCCGGCGGCAGGCTGAGCCTGTGGTTAATTCTTCTTCCTGATGGGAAAATAGAGTGACCTCTGCCTGTCCCAACACCTAGATCTAGTCTCTCATTGGTTGCCCCTCTCCACGTTCATCCTCATGACAAATTGCAACCTGTACGGAACAGGAGGTTAAAGGTGCTGATTCTCCAAGTAGGGAGATTGCTTGTAAAGTAGCTGGAATGGCGAACCTGAGCACAAGGAGATGAGAAATGAGGTGCGTTTTAGAAACCTTTCCCGATCACACGGTGTACCATCTTCTGGGTTTCTCATGCATGTTTTCGATGTAGGAAGATGTCCTTGAACCTGGAGATTTGGGGCCCATGGGATGCGTACCACGCAGTATTACTTTAACGGGTCTGCGTTTGGTCCCCCAACCTCACCCAACCTATCAGCCCCAAGAGTGTCCACCCTTATGTCTCATCCAGCTGTGGGTCTAGATATGGTCAATCCAGGTTGCATCACAGCCACTGAACGAATTTTGTAAGAATTCCTGTCTCTTTCACTGTCTTTGTTTTACAGGATTTTAAAAGTAATTTATTTTTATAATGGGGTTTAGCTGCTTTTCACGGCTGTGTTTATGCGGCTTTACACCCACTTGACTCACTTCCAAAGAGATATCAATACATAGGTTTTATGATTCTTTCTAGTCAGATATATCCTTGGGTGTTGAATAGGGGGTGTTGAGTCCAGTTCACTGAGCAAGGAGTAGGTCTTTTCTATTACATATTGGGTTAATGGAACGGTATCTGAGCTAATTTGAAACCCTTGTTTTATGCATCACCCCACCTCACCTTTCCCGTTAAGCAGCCATAGTGTGTTTTCTAAACGTGTGACTCTGTTCTGTTTTGTAATTCAGTTCAAGTGTACCGGTTTTTACATTCCCTCTATAAGTGATAGCTTATGATAAGTGTCTTTTTCTGTGTGACTTATTTCACTTAGAATCGTCGTACCTAAATCCACTCATCATGCTGCTACTAGCCTTATGACATTGATTTCATGGCTGAGTGATATTCCATTGTACATAAGGACCACAACTTCTTTATCCATTTTTCTCTTTCTTGGGATATTTAAGGTGTCATGAAGTGGAGGCTCTTGTCAACAGAGCAGCCCTAAACTTTGGGGTGCCTGTGTCTTGCTGATTTTTAGTTTTCCCAATTGATACACCCATGAGTGGAAGTGCCCTATGCTCCCTAAGCTGTGTTTTTTCGATGTTTCAGGACACACCGTACACTTCTCCAGAGTGGCTGTTGGCAATTTACATCCCGCCCATCAGCGGAGCAAGGCTGCCATTTCTCCATGGCCTGTCCAGCATTTCTGGTTTTGTCACTTTTTTCAGCTTGGCCCTTCTGACCGATGGATAGCGAGACTTCTTTGTAGCGCTGATTTGCCTTTCCAGGTTGCTTGGTTGGACAAAAAGGGCGTATGCGTTTTTTCCTGAATATATTCAGGAAAAAACGCATACGCCCTTTTTGGCCAAGGGCATCACTGTCGACGTTTTGCCGCTTTTCATGTGCTTTAAAGGCGAATCGAATCTACCTCCTGAGATCTCTTTCCTGCAATTCTGTCTTGTTTCAAATCCTCTTCGTTGCCTTCCCTCAATATATTTGTGGACGAGAGTTATCATTTATAACTCTGCAGGTTTGTGAATTGCAGTGCCACTGAGCTCCACTTTTCAACTCGCTTTTTGGGGGGCTGACCGCAAAAGCGCGGGATTGCCTCAGGCCCTATTCTGGTTCCGGGCGGCAGGCTGAGCCTGTGGTTAATTCTTCTTCCTGATGGGAAAATAGAGTGACCTGTGCCTGTCCCAACACTTAGATCTAGTCTCTCATTGGTTGCCCCTCTCCCCGTTTATCCTCAGGACAAATTGCAATCTGTACGGAACAGGAGGTTAAAGGTGCTGTTTCTCCAAGTAGGGAGATTGCTCGTAAAGTAGCTGGAATGGCGAACCCGAGCACAAGTAGATGAGAAATGAGGTGCGTTTTAGAAACCTTTCCCGATCACACGGTGTACCATCTTCTGGGTTTCTCATGCATGGTTTCGATGTAGGAAGATGCCCTTGAACCTGGAGATTTGGGGCCCATGGGATGGGTACCACGCAGTAGTACTTTCACGGGTCTGCGTTTGCTCCCCCAACCTCACCCAACTTCTCAGCCCCAAGAGTGTCCACCCTTATGTCTCACCCAGCTGTGGGTCTAGATATGGTCAATCCAGGTTGCATCACAGCCCCTGAACGAATTTTGTAAGAATTCCTGTCTCTTTCACTGTCTTTGTTTTACCGGTTTTTAAAAGTAATTTATTTTTATAATGGGGTTTAGCTGCTTTTCACGGCTGTGTTTATGCGGCTTTACACCCACTTGACTCACTTCCAGAGAGATATCAATACATAGGTTTTAAGATTCTTACTAGTCAGATATATTCTTGGGCGGTGAATAGGGGGTTTTGAGTCCAGTTCACTGAGCAAGGAGTAGGTCTTGTCTATTACATATTTGGTTTATGGAACGGTATCTGAGCTAATTTGAAACCCTTGTTTTATGCATCACCCCACCTCACCTTTCCCGTTAAGCAGCCATAGTGTGTTTTCTAAACGTGTGACTCTGTTCTGTTTTGTAATTCAGTTCAAGTGTAGCGGTTTACATTCCCTCTATATGTGATAGCTTATGATAAGTGTCTTTTTCTGTGTGACTTATTTCACTTAGAATCGTTGTACCTAAATCCACTCATCATGCTGCTACTAGCCTTATGACATTGATTTCATGGCTGAGTGATATTCCATTGTACATAAGGGCCACAACTTCTTTATCCATTTTTCTCTTTCCTGGGATAGTTAAGGTGTCATGAAGTGGAGGTTCTTGTCAACAGAGCAGCCCTAAACTTTGGGGTGCCTGTGTCTTGCTGATTTTTAGTTATCCCAATTGATACGCCCATGAGTGGAAGTGCCCTATGCTCCCTAAGCTGTGTTTTCCCGATGTTTCAGGACACACCGTACACTTCTCCAGAGTGGCTGTTGGCAATTTACCTCCCGCCCATCAGCGGAGCAAGGCTGCCATTTCTCCATGGCCTGTCCTGCATTTCTGGTTTTGTCACTTTTTTCAGCATGGCCTTTCTGACCGATGGGAAGCGAGACTTCTTTGTAGCGCTGATTTGCCTTTCCAGGTTGCTTGGTTAGCCAAAAAGGGCGTATGGGTTTTTTCCTGAATATATTCAGGAAAAAACGCATACGCCCTTTTTGGCCAAGGGCATCATTGTCGACGTTTTGCCGCTTTTCATGTGCTTTAAAGGCGAATCGAATCTACCTCCTGAGATCTGTTTCCTGCAATTCTGCCTTGTTTCAAATCCTCTTCGTTGCCTTCCCTCAATATATTTGTGGACGAGAGTTATCATTTATAACTCTGCAGGTTTGTGAATTGCAGTGCCCCAGAGCTCCACTTTTCAACTCGCTTTTTTGGGAGCTGGCCGCAAAAGCGCGGGTTTGCCTCAGGCCCTATTCTGGTTCCGGGCGGCAGGCTGAGCCTGTGGTTAATTCTTCTTCCTGATGGGAAAATAGAGTGACCTGAGCCTGTCCCAACACTTAGATCTAGTCTCTCATTGGTTGCCCCTCTCCCCGTTCATCCTCAGGACAAATTGCAACCTGTACGGAACAGGAGGTTAAAGGTGCTGTTTCTCCAAGTAGGGAGATTGCTCGTAAAGTAGCTGGAATGGCGAACCCGAGCACAAGGAGATGAGAAATGAGGTGCGTTTTAGAAACCTTTCCCGATCACACGGTGCACCATCTTCTGGGTTTCTCATGCATGTTTTCGATGTAGGAAGATGCCCTTGAACCTGGAGATTTGGGGCCCATGGGATGGGTACCACGCAGTATTACTTTCACGGGTCTGCTTTTTCTCCCCAAACCTCACCCAACCTCTCAGCCCCAAGAGTGTCCACCCTTATGTCTCATCCAGCTGTGGGTCTAGATATGGTCAATCCAGGTTGCATCACAGCCCCTGAACGAATTTTTTAAGAATTCCTCTCTCTTTCACTGTCTTTGTTTTACGTGTTTTTAAAAGTAATTTATTTTTATAATGGGGTTTAGCTGCTTTTCACGGCTGTGTTTATGCGGCTTTACACCCACTTGACTCACTTCCAGAGATATATCAATACATAGGTTTTAAGATTCTTACTAGTCAGATATATTCTTGGGTGGTGAATAGGGGGTGTTGAGTCCAGTTCACTGAGCAAGGAGTAGGTCTTGTCTATTACATATTGGGTTTATGGAACGGTATCTGAGCTAATTTGAAACCCTTGTTTTATGCATCACCCCACCTCACCTTTCCCGTTAAGCAGGCATAGTGTGTTTTCTAAACGTGTGACTCTGTTCTGTTTTGTAATTCAGTTCAAGTGTAGCGGTTTTTACATTCCCTCTATAAGTGATAGCTTATGATAAGTGTCTTTTTCTGTGTGACTTATTTCACTTAGAATCGTCGAACCTAAATCCACTCATCTTGCTGCTACTAGCCTTATGACATTGATTTCATGGCTGAGTGATATTCCATTGTACATAAGGGCCACAACTTCTTTATCCATTTTTCTCTTTCCTGGGATATTTAAGGTGTCATGAAGTGGAGGTTCTTGTCAACAGAGCAGCCCTAAACTTTGGGGTGCCTGTGTCTTGCTGATTTTTAGTTTTTCCAATTGATACGCCCATGAGTGGAGGTGCCCTATGCTCCCTAAGCTGTGTTTTCCCGATGTTTCAGGACACACCGTACAATTCTCCAGGGTGGCTGTTGGCAATTTACATCCCGCCCATCAGCGGAGCAAGGCTCCCATTTCTCCATGGCCTGTCCTGCATTTCTGGTTTTGTCACTTTTTTCAGCATGGCCCTTCTGAGCGATGGGAAGCGAGACTTCTTTGTAGCGCTGATTTGCCTTTCCAGGTTGCTTGGTTGGTCAAAAAGGGCGTATGCGTTTTTTCCTGAATATATTCAGGAAAAAACGCATACGCCCTTTTTGGCCAAGGGCATCATTGTCAACGTTTTGCCGCTTTTCAGGTGCTTTAAAGGCGATTCGAATCTACCTCCTGAGATCTATTTCCTGCAATTCTGCCTTTCTTTCAAATCCTCTTCATTGCCTTCCCTCAATATATTTGTGGACGAGAGTTATCATTGATAACTCTGCAGGTTTGTGAATTGCAGTGCCCCTGAGCTCCACTTTTCAACTCGCTTTTTTGGGAGCTGGCCGCAAAAGCGCGGGATTGCCTCAGGCCCTATTCTGGTTCCGGGCGGCAGGGTGAGCCTGTGATTAATTCTTCTTCCTAATGGGAAAATAGAGTGACCTGTGCCTGTCCCAACACCTAGATCTAGTCTGTCATTGGTTGCCCCTCTTCCCGTTCATCCTCAGGACAAATTGCAACCTGTACGGAACAGGAGGTTAAAGGTGCTGATTCTCCAATTAGTGAGATTGCTCGTAAAGTAGCTGGAATGGCGAACCCGAGCACAAGGAGATGAGAAATGAGGTGCGTTTTAGAAACCTTTCCCGATCACACGGTGTACCATCTTCTGGGTTTCTCATGCATGTTTTCGATGTAGGAAGATGCCCTTGAACTGGAGATTTGGGGCCCATGGGATGGGTACCACGCAGTATTACTTTCACGGGTCTGCGTTTGCTCCACCAACCTCACCCAACCTCTCAGCCCCAAGAGTGTCCACCCTTATGTCTCATCCAGCTGTGGGTCTGGATATGGTCAATCCAGGTTGCATCACAGCCCCTGAACGAATTTTGTAAGAATTCCTGTCTCTTTCACTGTCTTTGTTTTACGGGTTTTTAAAAGTAATTTATTTTTATAATGGGTTTTATCTGCTCTCCACGGCTGTGTTTATGTGGCTTTACACCCACTTGACTCACTTCCAGAGAGATATCTATACATAGCTTTTAAGATTTTTACTAGTCAGATATATTCTTGGGCGGTGAATAGGGGGTGTTGAATCCAGTTCACTGAGCAAGGAGTAGATCTTGTCTATTACATATTGGGTTTATGGAACGGTATCTGAGCTAATTTGAAACCCTTGTTTTATGCATCACCCCACCTCACCTTTCCGGTTAAGCAGCCATAGTGTGTTTTCTAAACGTGTGACTCTGTTCTGTTTTGTAATTCAGTTCAATTGTAGCGGTTTTTACATTCCCTCTCTAAGTGGTATCTTATGATAAGTGTCTTTTTCTGTGTGACTTATTTCACTTAGAATCTTGGTACCTAAATCCACTCATCATGCTGCTACGAGCCTTAGGACATTGATTTCATGGCTGATTGATATTCCATTGTATAAAAGGGCCAGAATTTCTTTATCCATTTTTCTCTTTCCTGGGATATTTAAGGTGTCATGAAGTGGAGGTTCTTGTCAACAGAGCAGCCCTTAATTTATGGGGTGCCTGTGTCTTGCTGATTTTTAGTTTTCCCAATTTATACGCCCATGAGTGGAAGTGCCCTATGCTCCCTAAGCTGTGTTTTCCCGATGTTTCAGGACACACCGTACACTTCTCCAGAGTGGCTGTTGGCAATTCACATCCCGCCCATCAGCGGAGCAAGGCTACCATTTCTCCATGGCCTGTCCTGCATTTCTGGTTTTGTCACTTTTTTCAGCATGGCCCTTCTGAGCGATGGGAAGCGAGACTTCTTTGTAGCGCTGATTTGCCTTTCCAGGTTGCTTGGTTGGCCAGAAAGGGCGTATGCGTTTTTTCCTGAATATATTCAGGAGAAAACGCATACGCCCTTTTTGGCCAAGGGCATCATTGTCGACGTTTTGCTGCTTTTCAGGTGCTTTAAAGGCGATTCGAATCTACCTCCTGAGATCTCTTTCCTGCAATTCTGCCTTGCTTTCAAATCCTCTTCATTGCCTTCCCTCAATATATTTCTGGACGAGAGTTATCATTTATAACTCTGCAGGTTTGTGAATTGCAGTGCCCCTGAGCTCCATTTTTCAACTCGCTTTTTTGGGAGCTGGCCAGAAAAGCGCGGGATTGCCTCAGGCCCTATTCTGGTTCCGGGCGGCAGGCTGAGCCTGTGGTTAATTCTTCTTCCTGATGGGAAAATAGAGTGACCTGTGCCTGTCCCAACACCTAGATCTAGTCTCTCATTGGTTGCCCCTCTCCCCGTTCATCCTCATGACAAATTGCAACCTGTACGGAACAGGAGGTTAAAGGTGCTGATTCTCCAAGTAGGGAGATTGCTCGTAAAGTAGCTGGAATGGCGAACCTGAGCACAAGGAGATGAGAAATGAGGTGCGTTTTAGAAACCTTTCCCGATCACACGGTGTACCATCTTCTTGGTTTCTCATGCATGTTTTCGATGTAGGAAGATGCCCTTGAACCTGGAGATTTGGGGCCCATGGGATGCGTACCACGCAGTATTACTTTAACGGGTCTGCGTTTGCTCCCCCAACCTCACCCAACCTCTCAGCCCCAAGAGTGTCCACCCTTATGTCTCATCCAGCTGTGGGTCTAGATATGGTCAATCCAGGTTGCATCACAGCCACTGAACGAATTTTGTAAGAATTCCTGTCTCTTTCACTGTCTTTGTTTTACAGGTTTTTAAAAGTAATTTATTTTTATAATGGGGTTTAGCTGCTTTTCACGGCTGTGTTTATGCGGCTTTACACCCACTTGACTCACTTCCAAAGAGATATCAATACATAGGTTTTATGATTCTTTCTAGTCAGATATATCCTTGGGCGTTGAATAGGGGGTGTTGAGTCCAGTTCACTGAGCAAGGAGTAGGTCTTGTCTATTACATATTGGGTTAATGGAACGGTATCTGAGCTAATTTGAAACCCTTGTTTTATGCATCACCCCACCTCACCTTTCCCGTTAAGCAGCCATAGTGTGTTTTCTAAACGTGTGACTCTGTTCTGTTTTGTAATTCAGTTCAAGTGTAGCGGTTTTTACATTCCCTCTATAAGTGATAGTTTATGATAAGTGTCTTTTTCTGTGTGACTTATTTCACTTAGAATCGTCGTACCTAAATCCACTCATCATGCTGCTACTAGCCTTATGACATTGATTTCATGGCTGAGTGATATTCCATTGTACATAAGGACCACAACTTCTTTATCCATTTTTCTCTTTCTTCGGATATTTAAGGTGTCATGAAGTGGAGGCTCTTGTCAACAGAGCAGCCCTAAACTTTGGGGTGCCTGTGTCTTGCTGATTTTTAGTTTTCCCAATTGATACACCCATGAGTGGAAGTGCCCTATGCTCCCTAAGCTGTGTTTTTTCGATGTTTCAGGACACACCGTACACTTCTCCAGAGTGGCTGTTGGCAATTTACATCCCGCCCATCAGCGGAGCAAGGCTGCCATTTCTCCATGGCCTGTCCAGCATTTCTGGTTTTGTCACTTTTTTCAGCCTGGCCCTTCTGACCGATGGATAGCGAGACTTCTTTGTAGCGCTGATTTGCCTTTCCAGGTTGCTTGGTTGGCCAAAAAGGGCGTATGCGTTTTTTCCTGAATATATTCAGGAAAAAACGCATACGCCCTTTTTGGCCAAAGGCATCATTGTCGACGTTTTGCCGCTTTTCATGTGCTTTAAAGGCGAATCGAATCTACCTCCTGAGATCTCTTTCCTGCAATTCTGCCTTGCTTTCAAATCCTCTTCATTGCCTTCCCTCAATATATTTGTGGACGAGAGTTGTCATTTATAACTCTGCAGGTTTGTGAGTTGCAGTGCCCCTGAGCTCCACTTTTCAACTTGCTTTTTTGGGAGCTGGCCGCAAAAGTGTGGGATTGCCTCAGGCCCTCTTCTGGTTCCCGGCGGCAGGCTGAGCCTGTGGTTAATTCTTCTTCCTGATGGGAAAATAGAGTGACCTCTGCCTGTCCCAACACCTAGATCTAGTCTCTCATTGGTTGCCCCTCTCCACGTTCATCCTCATGACAAATTGCAACCTGTACGGAACAGGAGGTTAAAGGTGCTGATTCTCCAAGTAGGGAGATTGCTTGTAAAGTAGCTGGAATGGCGAACCTGAGCACAAGGAGATGAGAAATGAGGTGCGTTTTAGAAACCTTTCCCGATCACACGGTGTACCATCTTCTGGGTTTCTCATGCATGTTTTCGATGTAGGAAGATGTCCTTGAACCTGGAGATTTGGGGCCCATGGGATGCGTACCACGCAGTATTACTTTAACGGGTCTGCGTTTGGTCCCCCAACCTCACCCAACCTATCAGCCCCAAGAGTGTCCACCCTTATGTCTCATCCAGCTGTGGGTCTAGATATGGTCAATCCAGGTTGCATCACAGCCACTGAACGAATTTTGTAAGAATTCCTGTCTCTTTCACTGTCTTTGTTTTACAGGATTTTAAAAGTAATTTATTTTTATAATGGGGTTTAGCTGCTTTTCACGGCTGTGTTTATGCGGCTTTACACCCACTTGACTCACTTCCAAAGAGATATCAATACATAGGTTTTATGATTCTTTCTAGTCAGATATATCCTTGGGTGTTGAATAGGGGGTGTTGAGTCCAGTTCACTGAGCAAGGAGTAGGTCTTTTCTATTACATATTGGGTTAATGGAACGGTATCTGAGCTAATTTGAAACCCTTGTTTTATGCATCACCCCACCTCACCTTTCCCGTTAAGCAGCCATAGTGTGTTTTCTAAACGTGTGACTCTGTTCTGTTTTGTAATTCAGTTCAAGTGTACCGGTTTTTACATTCCCTCTATAAGTGATAGCTTATGATAAGTGTCTTTTTCTGTGTGACTTATTTCACTTAGAATCGTCGTACCTAAATCCACTCATCATGCTGCTACTAGCCTTATGACATTGATTTCATGGCTGAGTGATATTCCATTGTACATAAGGACCACAACTTCTTTATCCATTTTTCTCTTTCTTGGGATATTTAAGGTGTCATGAAGTGGAGGCTCTTGTCAACAGAGCAGCCCTAAACTTTGGGGTGCCTGTGTCTTGCTGATTTTTAGTTTTCCCAATTGATACACCCATGAGTGGAAGTGCCCTATGCTCCCTAAGCTGTGTTTTTTCGATGTTTCAGGACACACCGTACACTTCTCCAGAGTGGCTGTTGGCAATTTACATCCCGCCCATCAGCGGAGCAAGGCTGCCATTTCTCCATGGCCTGTCCAGCATTTCTGGTTTTGTCACTTTTTTCAGCTTGGCCCTTCTGACCGATGGATAGCGAGACTTCTTTGTAGCGCTGATTTGCCTTTCCAGGTTGCTTGGTTGGACAAAAAGGGCGTATGCGTTTTTTCCTGAATATATTCAGGAAAAAACGCATACGCCCTTTTTGGCCAAGGGCATCACTGTCGACGTTTTGCCGCTTTTCATGTGCTTTAAAGGCGAATCGAATCTACCTCCTGAGATCTCTTTCCTGCAATTCTGTCTTGTTTCAAATCCTCTTCGTTGCCTTCCCTCAATATATTTGTGGACGAGAGTTATCATTTATAACTCTGCAGGTTTGTGAATTGCAGTGCCACTGAGCTCCACTTTTCAACTCGCTTTTTGGGGGGCTGACCGCAAAAGCGCGGGATTGCCTCAGGCCCTATTCTGGTTCCGGGCGGCAGGCTGAGCCTGTGGTTAATTCTTCTTCCTGATGGGAAAATAGAGTGACCTGTGCCTGTCCCAACACTTAGATCTAGTCTCTCATTGGTTGCCCCTCTCCCCGTTTATCCTCAGGACAAATTGCAATCTGTACGGAACAGGAGGTTAAAGGTGCTGTTTCTCCAAGTAGGGAGATTGCTCGTAAAGTAGCTGGAATGGCGAACCCGAGCACAAGTAGATGAGAAATGAGGTGCGTTTTAGAAACCTTTCCCGATCACACGGTGTACCATCTTCTGGGTTTCTCATGCATGGTTTCGATGTAGGAAGATGCCCTTGAACCTGGAGATTTGGGGCCCATGGGATGGGTACCACGCAGTAGTACTTTCACGGGTCTGCGTTTGCTCCCCCAACCTCACCCAACTTCTCAGCCCCAAGAGTGTCCACCCTTATGTCTCACCCAGCTGTGGGTCTAGATATGGTCAATCCAGGTTGCATCACAGCCCCTGAACGAATTTTGTAAGAATTCCTGTCTCTTTCACTGTCTTTGTTTTACCGGTTTTTAAAAGTAATTTATTTTTATAATGGGGTTTAGCTGCTTTTCACGGCTGTGTTTATGCGGCTTTACACCCACTTGACTCACTTCCAGAGAGATATCAATACATAGGTTTTAAGATTCTTACTAGTCAGATATATTCTTGGGCGGTGAATAGGGGGTTTTGAGTCCAGTTCACTGAGCAAGGAGTAGGTCTTGTCTATTACATATTTGGTTTATGGAACGGTATCTGAGCTAATTTGAAACCCTTGTTTTATGCATCACCCCACCTCACCTTTCCCGTTAAGCAGCCATAGTGTGTTTTCTAAACGTGTGACTCTGTTCTGTTTTGTAATTCAGTTCAAGTGTAGCGGTTTACATTCCCTCTATATGTGATAGCTTATGATAAGTGTCTTTTTCTGTGTGACTTATTTCACTTAGAATCGTTGTACCTAAATCCACTCATCATGCTGCTACTAGCCTTATGACATTGATTTCATGGCTGAGTGATATTCCATTGTACATAAGGGCCACAACTTCTTTATCCATTTTTCTCTTTCCTGGGATAGTTAAGGTGTCATGAAGTGGAGGTTCTTGTCAACAGAGCAGCCCTAAACTTTGGGGTGCCTGTGTCTTGCTGATTTTTAGTTATCCCAATTGATACGCCCATGAGTGGAAGTGCCCTATGCTCCCTAAGCTGTGTTTTCCCGATGTTTCAGGACACACCGTACACTTCTCCAGAGTGGCTGTTGGCAATTTACCTCCCGCCCATCAGCGGAGCAAGGCTGCCATTTCTCCATGGCCTGTCCTGCATTTCTGGTTTTGTCACTTTTTTCAGCATGGCCTTTCTGACCGATGGGAAGCGAGACTTCTTTGTAGCGCTGATTTGCCTTTCCAGGTTGCTTGGTTAGCCAAAAAGGGCGTATGGGTTTTTTCCTGAATATATTCAGGAGAAAACGCATACGCCCTTTTTGGCCAAGGGCATCATTGTCGACGTTTTGCCGCTTTTCATGTGCTTTAAAGGCGAATCGAATCTACCTCCTGAGATCTGTTTCCTGCAATTCTGCCTTGTTTCAAATCCTCTTCGTTGCCTTCCCTCAATATATTTGTGGACGAGAGTTATCATTTATAACTCTGCAGGTTTGTGAATTGCAGTGCCCCAGAGCTCCACTTTTCAACTCGCTTTTTTGGGAGCTGGCCGCAAAAGCGCGGGTTTGCCTCAGGCCCTATTCTGGTTCCGGGCGGCAGGCTGAGCCTGTGGTTAATTCTTCTTCCTGATGGGAAAATAGAGTGACCTGAGCCTGTCCCAACACTTAGATCTAGTCTCTCATTGGTTGCCCCTCTCCCCGTTCATCCTCAGGACAAATTGCAACCTGTACGGAACAGGAGGTTAAAGGTGCTGTTTCTCCAAGTAGGGAGATTGCTCGTAAAGTAGCTGGAATGGCGAACCCGAGCACAAGGAGATGAGAAATGAGGTGCGTTTTAGAAACCTTTCCCGATCACACGGTGCACCATCTTCTGGGTTTCTCATGCATGTTTTCGATGTAGGAAGATGCCCTTGAACCTGGAGATTTGGGGCCCATGGGATGGGTACCACGCAGTATTACTTTCACGGGTCTGCTTTTTCTCCCCAAACCTCACCCAACCTCTCAGCCCCAAGAGTGTCCACCCTTATGTCTCATCCAGCTGTGGGTCTAGATATGGTCAATCCAGGTTGCATCACAGCCCCTGAACGAATTTTTTAAGAATTCCTCTCTCTTTCACTGTCTTTGTTTTACGTGTTTTTAAAAGTAATTTATTTTTATAATGGGGTTTAGCTGCTTTTCACGGCTGTGTTTATGCGGCTTTACACCCACTTGACTCACTTCCAGAGATATATCAATACATAGGTTTTAAGATTCTTACTAGTCAGATATATTCTTGGGTGGTGAATAGGGGGTGTTGAGTCCAGTTCACTGAGCAAGGAGTAGGTCTTGTCTATTACATATTGGGTTTATGGAACGGTATCTGAGCTAATTTGAAACCCTTGTTTTATGCATCACCCCACCTCACCTTTCCCGTTAAGCAGGCATAGTGTGTTTTCTAAACGTGTGACTCTGTTCTGTTTTGTAATTCAGTTCAAGTGTAGCGGTTTTTACATTCCCTCTATAAGTGATAGCTTATGATAAGTGTCTTTTTCTGTGTGACTTATTTCACTTAGAATCGTCGAACCTAAATCCACTCATCTTGCTGCTACTAGCCTTATGACATTGATTTCATGGCTGAGTGATATTCCATTGTACATAAGGGCCACAACTTCTTTATCCATTTTTCTCTTTCCTGGGATATTTAAGGTGTCATGAAGTGGAGGTTCTTGTCAACAGAGCAGCCCTAAACTTTGGGGTGCCTGTGTCTTGCTGATTTTTAGTTTTTCCAATTGATACGCCCATGAGTGGAGGTGCCCTATGCTCCCTAAGCTGTGTTTTCCCGATGTTTCAGGACACACCGT
The DNA here is from genome assembly GCF_028021215.1 of Eschrichtius robustus. NCBI lineage: Eukaryota > Metazoa > Chordata > Mammalia > Artiodactyla > Eschrichtiidae > Eschrichtius > Eschrichtius robustus. The sequence goes on from NC_090839.1 coordinate 60,292,973, forward strand.
ACAATTCTCCAGGGTGGCTGTTGGCAATTTACATCCCGCCCATCAGCGGAGCAAGGCTCCCATTTCTCCATGGCCTGTCCTGCATTTCTGGTTTTGTCACTTTTTTCAGCATGGCCCTTCTGAGCGATGGGAAGCGAGACTTCTTTGTAGCGCTGATTTGCCTTTCCAGGTTGCTTGGTTGGTCAAAAAGGGCGTATGCGTTTTTTCCTGAATATATTCAGGAAAAAACGCATACGCCCTTTTTGGCCAAGGGCATCATTGTCAACGTTTTGCCGCTTTTCAGGTGCTTTAAAGGCGATTCGAATCTACCTCCTGAGATCTATTTCCTGCAATTCTGCCTTTCTTTCAAATCCTCTTCATTGCCTTCCCTCAATATATTTGTGGACGAGAGTTATCATTGATAACTCTGCAGGTTTGTGAATTGCAGTGCCCCTGAGCTCCACTTTTCAACTCGCTTTTTTGGGAGCTGGCCGCAAAAGCGCGGGATTGCCTCAGGCCCTATTCTGGTTCCGGGCGGCAGGGTGAGCCTGTGATTAATTCTTCTTCCTAATGGGAAAATAGAGTGACCTGTGCCTGTCCCAACACCTAGATCTAGTCTGTCATTGGTTGCCCCTCTTCCCGTTCATCCTCAGGACAAATTGCAACCTGTACGGAACAGGAGGTTAAAGGTGCTGATTCTCCAATTAGTGAGATTGCTCGTAAAGTAGCTGGAATGGCGAACCCGAGCACAAGGAGATGAGAAATGAGGTGCGTTTTAGAAACCTTTCCCGATCACACGGTGTACCATCTTCTGGGTTTCTCATGCATGTTTTCGATGTAGGAAGATGCCCTTGAACTGGAGATTTGGGGCCCATGGGATGGGTACCACGCAGTATTACTTTCACGGGTCTGCGTTTGCTCCACCAACCTCACCCAACCTCTCAGCCCCAAGAGTGTCCACCCTTATGTCTCATCCAGCTGTGGGTCTGGATATGGTCAATCCAGGTTGCATCACAGCCCCTGAACGAATTTTGTAAGAATTCCTGTCTCTTTCACTGTCTTTGTTTTACGGGTTTTTAAAAGTAATTTATTTTTATAATGGGTTTTATCTGCTCTCCACGGCTGTGTTTATGTGGCTTTACACCCACTTGACTCACTTCCAGAGAGATATCTATACATAGCTTTTAAGATTTTTACTAGTCAGATATATTCTTGGGCGGTGAATAGGGGGTGTTGAATCCAGTTCACTGAGCAAGGAGTAGATCTTGTCTATTACATATTGGGTTTATGGAACGGTATCTGAGCTAATTTGAAACCCTTGTTTTATGCATCACCCCACCTCACCTTTCCGGTTAAGCAGCCATAGTGTGTTTTCTAAACGTGTGACTCTGTTCTGTTTTGTAATTCAGTTCAATTGTAGCGGTTTTTACATTCCCTCTCTAAGTGGTATCTTATGATAAGTGTCTTTTTCTGTGTGACTTATTTCACTTAGAATCTTGGTACCTAAATCCACTCATCATGCTGCTACGAGCCTTAGGACATTGATTTCATGGCTGATTGATATTCCATTGTATAAAAGGGCCAGAATTTCTTTATCCATTTTTCTCTTTCCTGGGATATTTAAGGTGTCATGAAGTGGAGGTTCTTGTCAACAGAGCAGCCCTTAATTTATGGGGTGCCTGTGTCTTGCTGATTTTTAGTTTTCCCAATTTATACGCCCATGAGTGGAAGTGCCCTATGCTCCCTAAGCTGTGTTTTCCCGATGTTTCAGGACACACCGTACACTTCTCCAGAGTGGCTGTTGGCAATTCACATCCCGCCCATCAGCGGAGCAAGGCTACCATTTCTCCATGGCCTGTCCTGCATTTCTGGTTTTGTCACTTTTTTCAGCATGGCCCTTCTGAGCGATGGGAAGCGAGACTTCTTTGTAGCGCTGATTTGCCTTTCCAGGTTGCTTGGTTGGCCAGAAAGGGCGTATGCGTTTTTTCCTGAATATATTCAGGAGAAAACGCATACGCCCTTTTTGGCCAAGGGCATCATTGTCGACGTTTTGCTGCTTTTCAGGTGCTTTAAAGGCGATTCGAATCTACCTCCTGAGATCTCTTTCCTGCAATTCTGCCTTGCTTTCAAATCCTCTTCATTGCCTTCCCTCAATATATTTCTGGACGAGAGTTATCATTTATAACTCTGCAGGTTTGTGAATTGCAGTGCCCCTGAGCTCCATTTTTCAACTCGCTTTTTTGGGAGCTGGCCAGAAAAGCGCGGGATTGCCTCAGGCCCTATTCTGGTTCCGGGCGGCAGGCTGAGCCTGTGGTTAATTCTTCTTCCTGATGGGAAAATAGAGTGACCTGTGCCTGTCCCAACACCTAGATCTAGTCTCTCATTGGTTGCCCCTCTCCCCGTTCATCCTCATGACAAATTGCAACCTGTACGGAACAGGAGGTTAAAGGTGCTGATTCTCCAAGTAGGGAGATTGCTCGTAAAGTAGCTGGAATGGCGAACCTGAGCACAAGGAGATGAGAAATGAGGTGCGTTTTAGAAACCTTTCCCGATCACACGGTGTACCATCTTCTTGGTTTCTCATGCATGTTTTCGATGTAGGAAGATGCCCTTGAACCTGGAGATTTGGGGCCCATGGGATGCGTACCACGCAGTATTACTTTAACGGGTCTGCGTTTGCTCCCCCAACCTCACCCAACCTCTCAGCCCCAAGAGTGTCCACCCTTATGTCTCATCCAGCTGTGGGTCTAGATATGGTCAATCCAGGTTGCATCACAGCCACTGAACGAATTTTGTAAGAATTCCTGTCTCTTTCACTGTCTTTGTTTTACAGGTTTTTAAAAGTAATTTATTTTTATAATGGGGTTTAGCTGCTTTTCACGGCTGTGTTTATGCGGCTTTACACCCACTTGACTCACTTCCAAAGAGATATCAATACATAGGTTTTATGATTCTTTCTAGTCAGATATATCCTTGGGCGTTGAATAGGGGGTGTTGAGTCCAGTTCACTGAGCAAGGAGTAGGTCTTGTCTATTACATATTGGGTTAATGGAACGGTATCTGAGCTAATTTGAAACCCTTGTTTTATGCATCACCCCACCTCACCTTTCCCGTTAAGCAGCCATAGTGTGTTTTCTAAACGTGTGACTCTGTTCTGTTTTGTAATTCAGTTCAAGTGTAGCGGTTTTTACATTCCCTCTATAAGTGATAGTTTATGATAAGTGTCTTTTTCTGTGTGACTTATTTCACTTAGAATCGTCGTACCTAAATCCACTCATCATGCTGCTACTAGCCTTATGACATTGATTTCATGGCTGAGTGATATTCCATTGTACATAAGGACCACAACTTCTTTATCCATTTTTCTCTTTCTTCGGATATTTAAGGTGTCATGAAGTGGAGGCTCTTGTCAACAGAGCAGCCCTAAACTTTGGGGTGCCTGTGTCTTGCTGATTTTTAGTTTTCCCAATTGATACACCCATGAGTGGAAGTGCCCTATGCTCCCTAAGCTGTGTTTTTTCGATGTTTCAGGACACACCGTACACTTCTCCAGAGTGGCTGTTGGCAATTTACATCCCGCCCATCAGCGGAGCAAGGCTGCCATTTCTCCATGGCCTGTCCAGCATTTCTGGTTTTGTCACTTTTTTCAGCCTGGCCCTTCTGACCGATGGATAGCGAGACTTCTTTGTAGCGCTGATTTGCCTTTCCAGGTTGCTTGGTTGGCCAAAAAGGGCGTATGCGTTTTTTCCTGAATATATTCAGGAAAAAACGCATACGCCCTTTTTGGCCAAAGGCATCATTGTCGACGTTTTGCCGCTTTTCATGTGCTTTAAAGGCGAATCGAATCTACCTCCTGAGATCTCTTTCCTGCAATTCTGCCTTGCTTTCAAATCCTCTTCATTGCCTTCCCTCAATATATTTGTGGACGAGAGTTGTCATTTATAACTCTGCAGGTTTGTGAGTTGCAGTGCCCCTGAGCTCCACTTTTCAACTTGCTTTTTTGGGAGCTGGCCGCAAAAGTGTGGGATTGCCTCAGGCCCTCTTCTGGTTCCCGGCGGCAGGCTGAGCCTGTGGTTAATTCTTCTTCCTGATGGGAAAATAGAGTGACCTCTGCCTGTCCCAACACCTAGATCTAGTCTCTCATTGGTTGCCCCTCTCCACGTTCATCCTCATGACAAATTGCAACCTGTACGGAACAGGAGGTTAAAGGTGCTGATTCTCCAAGTAGGGAGATTGCTTGTAAAGTAGCTGGAATGGCGAACCTGAGCACAAGGAGATGAGAAATGAGGTGCGTTTTAGAAACCTTTCCCGATCACACGGTGTACCATCTTCTGGGTTTCTCATGCATGTTTTCGATGTAGGAAGATGCCCTTGAACCTGGAGATTTGGGGCCCATGGGATGCGTACCACGCAGTATTACTTTAACGGGTCTGCGTTTGGTCCCCCAACCTCACCCAACCTATCAGCCCCAAGAGTGTCCACCCTTATGTCTCATCCAGCTGTGGGTCTAGATATGGTCAATCCAGGTTGCATCACAGCCACTGAACGAATTTTGTAAGAATTCCTGTCTCTTTCACTGTCTTTGTTTTACAGGATTTTAAAAGTAATTTATTTTTATAATGGGGTTTAGCTGCTTTTCACGGCTGTGTTTATGCGGCTTTACACCCACTTGACTCACTTCCAAAGAGATATCAATACATAGGTTTTATGATTCTTTCTAGTCAGATATATCCTTGGGCGTTGAATAGGGGGTGTTGAGTCCAGTTCACTGAGCAAGGAGTAGGTCTTTTCTATTACATATTGGGTTAATGGAACGGTATCTGAGCTAATTTGAAACCCTTGTTTTATGCATCACCCCACCTCACCTTTCCCGTTAAGCAGCCATAGTGTGTTTTCTAAACGTGTGACTCTGTTCTGTTTTGTAATTCAGTTCAAGTGTACCGGTTTTTACATTCCCTCTATAAGTGATAGCTTATGATAAGTGTCTTTTTCTGTGTGACTTATTTCACTTAGAATCGTCGTACCTAAATCCACTCATCATGCTGCTACTAGCCTTATGACATTGATTTCATGGCTGAGTGATATTCCATTGTACATAAGGACCACAACTTCTTTATCCATTTTTCTCTTTCTTGGGATATTTAAGGTGTCATGAAGTGGAGGCTCTTGTCAACAGAGCAGCCCTAAACTTTGGGGTGCCTGTGTCTTGCTGATTTTTAGTTTTCCCAATTGATACACCCATGAGTGGAAGTGCCCTATGCTCCCTAAGCTGTGTTTTTTCGATGTTTCAGGACACACCGTACACTTCTCCAGAGTGGCTGTTGGCAATTTACATCCCGCCCATCAGCGGAGCAAGGCTGCCATTTCTCCATGGCCTGTCCAGCATTTCTGGTTTTGTCACTTTTTTCAGCTTGGCCCTTCTGACCGATGGATAGCGAGACTTCTTTGTAGCGCTGATTTGCCTTTCCAGGTTGCTTGGTTGGACAAAAAGGGCGTATGCGTTTTTTCCTGAATATATTCAGGAAAAAACGCATAGGCCCTTTTTGGCCAAGGGCATCACTGTCGACGTTTTGCCGCTTTTCATGTGCTTTAAAGGCGAATCGAATCTACCTCCTGAGATCTCTTTCCTGCAATTCTGTCTTGTTTCAAATCCTCTTCGTTGCCTTCCCTCAATATATTTGTGGACGAGAGTTATCATTTATAACTCTGCAGGTTTGTGAATTGCAGTGCCACTGAGCTCCACTTTTCAACTCGCTTTTTGGGGGGCTGACCGCAAAAGCGCGGGATTGCCTCAGGCCCTATTCTGGTTCCGGGCGGCAGGCTGAGCCTGTGGTTAATTCTTCTTCCTGATGGGAAAATAGAGTGACCTGTGCCTGTCCCAACACTTAGATCTAGTCTCTCATTGGTTGCCCCTCTCCCCGTTTATCCTCAGGACAAATTGCAATCTGTACGGAACAGGAGGTTAAAGGTGCTGTTTCTCCAAGTAGGGAGATTGCTCGTAAAGTAGCTGGAATGGCGAACCCGAGCACAAGTAGATGAGAAATGAGGTGCGTTTTAGAAACCTTTCCCGATCACACGGTGTACCATCTTCTGGGTTTCTCATGCATGGTTTCGATGTAGGAAGATGCCCTTGAACCTGGAGATTTGGGGCCCATGGGATGGGTACCACGCAGTAGTACTTTCACGGGTCTGCGTTTGCTCCCCCAACCTCACCCAACTTCTCAGCCCCAAGAGTGTCCACCCTTATGTCTCACCCAGCTGTGGGTCTAGATATGGTCAATCCAGGTTGCATCACAGCCCCTGAACGAATTTTGTAAGAATTCCTGTCTCTTTCACTGTCTTTGTTTTACCGGTTTTTAAAAGTAATTTATTTTTATAATGGGGTTTAGCTGCTTTTCACGGCTGTGTTTATGCGGCTTTACACCCACTTGACTCACTTCCAGAGAGATATCAATACATAGGTTTTAAGATTCTTACTAGTCAGATATATTCTTGGGCGGTGAATAGGGGGTTTTGAGTCCAGTTCACTGAGCAAGGAGTAGGTCTTGTCTATTACATATTTGGTTTATGGAACGGTATCTGAGCTAATTTGAAACCCTTGTTTTATGCATCACCCCACCTCACCTTTCCCGTTAAGCAGCCATAGTGTGTTTTCTAAACGTGTGACTCTGTTCTGTTTTGTAATTCAGTTCAAGTGTAGCGGTTTACATTCCCTCTATATGTGATAGCTTATGATAAGTGTCTTTTTCTGTGTGACTTATTTCACTTAGAATCGTTGTACCTAAATCCACTCATCATGCTGCTACTAGCCTTATGACATTGATTTCATGGCTGAGTGATATTCCATTGTACATAAGGGCCACAACTTCTTTATCCATTTTTCTCTTTCCTGGGATAGTTAAGGTGTCATGAAGTGGAGGTTCTTGTCAACAGAGCAGCCCTAAACTTTGGGGTGCCTGTGTCTTGCTGATTTTTAGTTATCCCAATTGATACGCCCATGAGTGGAAGTGCCCTATGCTCCCTAAGCTGTGTTTTCCCGATGTTTCAGGACACACCGTACACTTCTCCAGAGTGGCTGTTGGCAATTTACCTCCCGCCCATCAGCGGAGCAAGGCTGCCATTTCTCCATGGCCTGTCCTGCATTTCTGGTTTTGTCACTTTTTTCAGCATGGCCTTTCTGACCGATGGGAAGCGAGACTTCTTTGTAGCGCTGATTTGCCTTTCCAGGTTGCTTGGTTAGCCAAAAAGGGTGTATGGGTTTTTTCCTGAATATATTCAGGAAAAAACGCATACGCCCTTTTTGGCCAAGGGCATCATTGTCGACGTTTTGCCGCTTTTCATGTGCTTTAAAGGCGAATCGAATCTACCTCCTGAGATCTGTTTCCTGCAATTCTGCCTTGTTTCAAATCCTCTTCGTTGCCTTCCCTCAATATATTTGTGGACGAGAGTTATCATTTATAACTCTGCCGGTTTGTGAATTGCAGTGCCCCAGAGCTCCACTTTTCAACTCGCTTTTTTGGGAGCTGGCCGCAAAAGCGCGGGTTTGCCTCAGGCCCTATTCTGGTTCCGGGCGGCAGGCTGAGCCTGTGGTTAATTCTTCTTCCTGATGGGAAAATAGAGTGACCTGAGCCTGTCCCAACACTTAGATCTAGTCTCTCATTGGTTGCCCCTCTCCCCGTTCATCCTCAGGACAAATTGCAACCTGTACGGAACAGGAGGTTAAAGGTGCTGTTTCTCCAAGTAGGGAGATTGCTCGTAAAGTAGCTGGAATGGCGAACCCGAGCACAAGGAGATGAGAAATGAGGTGCGTTTTAGAAACCTTTCCCGATCACACGGTGCACCATCTTCTGGGTTTCTCATGCATGTTTTCGATGTAGGAAGATGCCCTTGAACCTGGAGATTTGGGGCCCATGGGATGGGTACCACGCAGTATTACTTTCACGGGTCTGCTTTTTCTCCCCAAACCTCACCCAACCTCTCAGCCCCAAGAGTGTCCACCCTTATGTCTCATCCATCTGTGGGTCTAGATATGGTCAATCCAGGTTGCATCACAGCCCCTGAACGAATTTTTTAAGAATTCCTCTCTCTTTCACTGTCTTTGTTTTACGTGTTTTTAAAAGTAATTTATTTTTATAATGGGGTTTAGCTGCTTTTCACGGCTGTGTTTATGCGGCTTTACACCCACTTGACTCACTTCCAGAGATATATCAATACATAGGTTTTAAGATTCTTACTAGTCAGATATATTCTTGGGTGGTGAATAGGGGGTGTTGAGTCCAGTTCACTGAGCAAGGAGTAGGTCTTGTCTATTACATATTGGGTTTATGGAACGGTATCTGAGCTAATTTGAAACCCTTGTTTTATGCATCACCCCACCTCACCTTTCCCGTTAAGCAGGCATAGTGTGTTTTCTAAACGTGTGACTCTGTTCTGTTTTGTAATTCAGTTCAAGTGTAGCGGTTTTTACATTCCCTCTATAAGTGATAGCTTATGATAAGTGTCTTTTTCTGTGTGACTTATTTCAGTTAGAATCGTCGAACCTAAATCCACTCATCTTGCTGCTACTAGCCTTAAGACATTGATTTCATGGCTGAGTGATATTCCATTGTACATAAGGGCCACAACTTCTTTATCCATTTTTCTCTTTCCTGGGATATTTAAGGTGTCATGAAGTGGAGGTTCTTGTCAACAGAGCAGCCCTAAACTTTGGGGTGCCTGTGTTTTGCTGATTTTTAGTTTTTCCAATTGATACGCCCATGAGTGGAGGTGCCCTATGCTCCCTAAGCTGTGTTTTCCCGATGTTTCAGGACACACCGTACAATTCTCCAGGGTGGCTGTTGGCAATTTACATCCCGCCCATCAGCGGAGCAAGGCTCCCATTTCTCCATGGCCTGTCCTGCATTTCTGGTTTTGTCACTTTTTTCAGCATGGCCCTTCTGAGCGATGGGAAGCGAGACTTCTTTGTAGCGCTGATTTGCCTTTCCAGGTTGCTTGGTTGGTCAAAAAGGGCGTATGCGTTTTTTCCTGAATATATTCAGGAAAAAACGCATACGCCCTTTTTGGCCAAGGGCATCATTGTCAACGTTTTGCCGCTTTTCAGGTGCTTTAAAGGCGATTCGAATCTACCTCCTGAGATCTATTTCCTGCAATTCTGCCTTTCTTTCAAATCCTCTTCATTGCCTTCCCTCAATATATTTGTGGACGAGAGTTATCATTGATAACTCTGCAGGTTTGTGAATTGCAGTGCCCCTGAGCTCCACTTTTCAACTCGCTTTTTTGGGAGCTGGCCGCAAAAGCGCGGGATTGCCTCAGGCTCTATTCTGGTTCCGGGCGGCAGGGTGAGCCTGTGATTAATTCTTCTTCCTAATGGGAAAATAGAGTGACCTGTGCCTGTCCCAACACCTAGATCTAGTCTGTCATTGGTTGCCCCTCTTCCCGTTCATCCTCAGGACAAATTGCAACCTGTACGGAACAGGAGGTTAAAGGTGCTGATTCTCCAATTAGTGAGATTGCTCGTAAAGTAGCTGGAATGGCGAACCCGAGCACAAGGAGATGAGAAATGAGGTGCGTTTTAGAAACCTTTCCCGATCACACGGTGTACCATCTTCTGGGTTTCTCATGCATGTTTTCGATGTAGGAAGATGCCCTTGAACTGGAGATTTGGGGCCCATGGGATGGGTACCACGCAGTATTACTTTCACGGGTCTGCGTTTGCTCCACCAACCTCACCCAACCTCTCAGCCCCAAGAGTGTCCACCCTTATGTCTCATCCAGCTGTGGGTCTGGATATGGTCAATCCAGGTTGCATCACAGCCCCTGAACGAATTTTGTAAGAATTCCTGTCTCTTTCACTGTCTTTGTTTTACGGGTTTTTAAAAGTAATTTATTTTTATAATGGGTTTTATCTGCTCTCCACGGCTGTGTTTATGTGGCTTTACACCCACTTGACTCACTTCCAGAGAGATATCTATACATAGCTTTTAAGATTTTTACTAGTCAGATATATTCTTGGGCGGTGAATAGGGGGTGTTGAATCCAGTTCACTGAGCAAGGAGTAGATCTTGTCTATTACATATTGGGTTTATGGAACGGTATCTGAGCTAATTTGAAACCCTTGTTTTATGCATCACCCCACCTCACCTTTCCGGTTAAGCAGCCATAGTGTGTTTTCTAAACGTGTGACTCTGTTCTGTTTTGTAATTCAGTTCAATTGTAGCGGTTTTTACATTCCCTCTCTAAGTGGTATCTTATGATAAGTGTCTTTTTCTGTGTGACTTATTTCACTTAGAATCTTGGTACCTAAATCCACTCATCATGCTGCTACGAGCCTTAGGACATTGATTTCATGGCTGATTGATATTCCATTGTATAAAAGGGCCAGAATTTCTTTATCCATTTTTCTCTTTCCTGGGATATTTAAGGTGTCATGAAGTGGAGGTTCTTGTCAACAGAGCAGCCCTTAATTTATGGGGTGCCTGTGTCTTGCTGATTTTTAGTTTTCCCAATTTATACGCCCATGAGTGGAAGTGCCCTATGCTCCCTAAGCTGTGTTTTCCCGATGTTTCAGGACACACCGTACACTTCTCCAGAGTGGCTGTTGGCAATTCACATCCCGCCCATCAGCGGAGCAAGGCTACCATTTCTCCATGGCCTGTCCTGCATTTCTGGTTTTGTCACTTTTTTCAGCATGGCCCTTCTGAGAGATGGGAAGCGAGACTTCTTTGTAGCGCTGATTTGCCTTTCCAGGTTGCTTGGTTGGCCAGAAAGGGCGTATGCGTTTTTTCCTGAATATATTCAGGAGAAAACGCATACGCCCTTTTTGGCCAAGGGCATCATTGTCGACGTTTTGCTGCTTTTCAGGTGCTTTAAAGGCGATTCGAATCTACCTCCTGAGATCTCTTTCCTGCAATTCTGCCTTGCTTTCAAATCCTCTTCATTGCCTTCCCTCAATATATTTCTGGACGAGAGTTATCATTTATAACTCTGCAGGTTTGTGAATTGCAGTGCCCCTGAGCTCCATTTTTCAACTCGCTTTTTTGGGAGCTGGCCAGAAAAGCGCGGGATTGCCTCAGGCCCTATTCTGGTTCCGGGCGGCAGGCTGAGCCTGTGGTTAATTCTTCTTCCTGATGGGAAAATAGAGTGACCTGTGCCTGTCCCAACACCTAGATCTAGTCTCTCATTGGTTGCCCCTCTCCCCGTTCATCCTCATGACAAATTGCAACCTGTACGGAACAGGAGGTTAAAGGTGCTAATTCTCCAAGTAGGGAGATTGCTCGTAAAGTAGCTGGAATGGCGAACCTGAGCACAAGGAGATGAGAAATGAGGTGCGTTTTAGAAACCTTTCCCGATCACACGGTGTACCATCTTCTTGGTTTCTCATGCATGTTTTCGATGTAGGAAGATGCCCTTGAAACTGGAGATTTGGGGCCCATGGGATGCGTACCACGTAGTATTACTTAAACGGGTCTGCGTTTGCTCCCCCAACCTCACCCAACCTCTCAGCCCCAAGAGTGTCCACCCTTATGTCTCATCCAGCTGTGGGTCTAGATATGGTCAATCCAGGTTGCATCACAGCCACTGAACGAATTTTGTAAGAATTCCTGTCTCTTTCACTGTCTTTGTTTTACAGGTTTTTAAAAGTAATTTATTTTTATAATGGGGTTTAGCTGCTTTTCACGGCTGTGTTTATGCGGCTTTACACCCACTTGACTCACTTCCAAAGAGATATCAATACATAGGTTTTATGATTCTTTCTAGTCAGATATATCCTTGGGCGTTGAATAGGGGGTGTTGAGTCCAGTTCACTGAGCAAGGAGTAGGTCTTTTCTATTACATATTGGGTTAATGGAACGGTATCTGAGCTAATTTGAAACCCTTGTTTTATGCATCACCCCACCTCACCTTTCCCGTTAAGCAGCCATAGTGTGTTTTCTAAACGTGTGACTCTGTTCTGTTTTGTAATTCAGTTCAAGTGTAGCGGTTTTTACATTCCCTCTATAAGTGATAGCTTATGATAAGTGTCTTTTTCTGTGTGACTTATTTCACTTAGAATCGTCGTACCTAAATCCACTCATCATGCTGCTACTAGCCTTATGACATTGATTTCATGGCTGAGTGATATTCCATTGTACATAAGGACCACAACTTCTTTATCCATTTTTCTCTTTCTTCGGATATTTAAGGTGTCATGAAGTGGAGGCTCTTGTCAACAGAGCAGCCCTAAACTTTGGGGTGCCTGTGTCTTGCTGATTTTTAGTTTTCCCAATTGATACACCCATGAGTGGAAGTGCCCTATGCTCCCTAAGCTGTGTTTTTTCGATGTTTCAGGACACACCGTACACTTCTCCAGAGTGGCTGTTGGCAATTTACATCCCGCCCATCAGCGGAGCAAGGCTGCCATTTCTCCATGGCCTGTCCAGCATTTCTGGTTTTGTCACTTTTTTCAGCCTGGCCCTTCTGACCGATGGATAGCGAGACTTCTTTGTAGCGCTGATTTGCCTTTCCAGGTTGCTTGGTTGGCCAAAAAGGGCGTATGCGTTTTTTCCTGAATATATTCAGGAAAAAACGCATACGCCCTTTTTGGCCAAAGGCATCATTGTCGACGTTTTGCCGCTTTTCATGTGCTTTAAAGGCGAATCGAATCTACCTCCTGAGATCTCTTTCCTGCAATTCTGCCTTGCTTTCAAATCCTCTTCATTGCCTTCCCTCAATATATTTGTGGACGAGAGTTGTCATTTATAACTCTGCAGGTTTGTGAGTTGCAGTGCCCCTGAGCTCCACTTTTCAACTTGCTTTTTTGGGAGCTGGCCGCAAAAGTGTGGGATTGCCTCAGGCCCTATTCTGGTTCCCGGCGGCAGGCTGAGCCTGTGGTTAATTCTTCTTCCTGATGGGAAAATAGAGTGACCTCTGCCTGTCCCAACACCTAGATCTAGTCTCTCATTGGTTGCCCCTCTCCACGTTCATCCTCATGACAAATTGCAACCTGTACGGAACAGGAGGTTAAAGGTGCTGATTCTCCAAGTAGGGAGATTGCTTGTAAAGTAGCTGGAATGGCGAACCTGAGCACAAGGAGATGAGAAATGAGGTGCGTTTTAGAAACCTTTCCCGATCACACGGTGTACCATCTTCTGGGTTTCTCATGCATGTTTTCGATGTAGGAAGATGCCCTTGAACCTGGAGATTTGGGGCCCATGGGATGCGTACCACGCAGTATTACTTTAACGGGTCTGCGTTTGGTCCCCCAACCTCACCCAACCTATCAGCCCCAAGAGTGTCCACCCTTATGTCTCATCCAGCTGTGGGTCTAGATATGGTCAATCCAGGTTGCATCACAGCCACTGAACGAATTTTGTAAGAATTCCTGTCTCTTTCACTGTCTTTGTTTTACAGGATTTTAAAAGTAATTTATTTTTATAATGGGGTTTAGCTGCTTTTCACGGCTGTGTTTATGCGGCTTTACACCCACTTGACTCACTTCCAAAGAGATATCAATACATAGGTTTTATGATTCTTTCTAGTCAGATATATCCTTGGGCGTTGAATAGGGGGTGTTGAGTCCAGTTCACTGAGCAAGGAGTAGGTCTTTTCTATTACATATTGGGTTAATGGAACGGTATCTGAGCTAATTTGAAACCCTTGTTTTATGCATCACCCCACCTCACCTTTCCCGTTAAGCAGCCATAGTGTGTTTTCTAAACGTGTGACTCTGTTCTGTTTTGTAATTCAGTTCAAGTGTACCGGTTTTTACATTCCCTCTATAAGTGATAGCTTATGATAAGTGTCTTTTTCTGTGTGACTTATTTCACTTAGAATCGTCGTACCTAAATCCACTCATCATGCTGCTACTAGCCTTATGACATTGATTTCATGGCTGAGTGATATTCCATTGTACATAAGGACCACAACTTCTTTATCCATTTTTCTCTTTCTTGGGATATTTAAGGTGTCATGAAGTGGAGGCTCTTGTCAACAGAGCAGCCCTAAACTTTGGGGTGCCTGTGTCTTGCTGATTTTTAGTTTTCCCAATTGATACACCCATGAGTGGAAGTGCCCTATGCTCCCTAAGCTGTGTTTTTTCGATGTTTCAGGACACACCGTACACTTCTCCAGAGTGGCTGTTGGCAATTTACATCCCGCCCATCAGCGGAGCAAGGCTGCCATTTCTCCATGGCCTGTCCTGCATTTCTGGTTTTGTCACTTTTTTCAGCTTGGCCCTTCTGACCGATGGATAGCGAGACTTCTTTGTAGCGCTGATTTGCCTTTCCAGGTTGCTTGGTTGGACAAAAAGGGCGTATGCGTTTTTTCCTGAATATATTCAGGAAAAAACGCATACGCCCTTTTTGGCCAAGGGCATCACTGTCGACGTTTTGCCGCTTTTCATGTGCTTTAAAGGCGAATCGAATCTACCTCCTGAGATCTCTTTCCTGCAATTCTGTCTTGTTTCAAATCCTCTTCGTTGCCTTCCCTCAATATATTTGTGGACGAGAGTTATCATTTATAACTCTGCAGGTTTGTGAATTGCAGTGCCACTGAGCTCCACTTTTCAACTCGCTTTTTGGGGGGCTGACCGCAAAAGCGCGGGATTGCCTCAGGCCCTATTCTGGTTCCGGGCGGCAGGCTGAGCCTGTGGTTAATTCTTCTTCCTGATGGGAAAATAGAGTGACCTGTGCCTGTCCCAACACTTAGATCTAGTCTCTCATTGGTTGCCCCTCTCCCCATTTATCCTCAGGACAAATTGCAATCTGTACGGAACAGGAGGTTAAAGGTGCTGTTTCTCCAAGTAGGGAGATTGCTCGTAAAGTAGCTGGAATGGCGAACCCGAGCACAAGTAGATGAGAAATGAGGTGCGTTTTAGAAACCTTTCCCGATCACACGGTGTACCATCTTCTGGGTTTCTCATGCATGGTTTCGATGTAGGAAGATGCCCTTGAACCTGGAGATTTGGGGCCCATGGGATGGGTACCACGCAGTAGTACTTTCACGGGTCTGCGTTTGCTCCCCCAACCTCACCCAACTTCTCAGCCCCAAGAGTGTCCACCCTTATGTCTCATCCAGCTGTGGGTCTAGATATGGTCAATCCAGGTTGCATCACAGCCCCTGAACGAATTTTGTAAGTATTCCTGTCTCTTTCACTGTCTTTGTTTTACGGGTTTTTAAAAGTAATTTATTTTTATAATGGGGTTTAGCTGCTTTTCACGGCTGTGTTTATGCGGCTTTACACCCACTTGACTCACTTCCAGAGAGATATCAATACATAGGTTTTAAGATTCTTACTAGTCAGATATATTCTTGGGCGTTGAATAGGGGGTGTTGAGTCCAGTTCACTGAGCAAGGAGTAGGTCTTGTCTATTACATATTGGGTTTATGGAACGGTATCTGAGCTAATTTGAAACCCTTCTTTTATGCATCACCCCACCTCACCTTTCCCGTTAAGCAGCCATAGTGTGTTTTCTAAACGTGTGACTCTGTTCTGTTTTGTAATTCAGTTCAAGTGTACCGGTTTTTACATTCCCTCTCTAAGTGATATCTTATGATAAGTGTCTTTTTCTGTGTGACTTATTTCACTTAGAATCTTCGTACCTAAATCCACTCATCATGCTGCTACTAGCCTTACGACATTGATTTCATGGCTGATTGATATTCCATTGTACATAAGGGCCACAACTTCTTTATCCATTTTTCTCTTTCTTGGGATAATTAAGGTGTCATGAAGTGGAGGTTCTTGTCAACAGAGCAGCCCTAAACTTTGGGGTGCCTGTGTCTTGCTGATTTTTAGTTTTCCCAATTGATACGCCCATGAGTGGAAGTGCCCTATGCTCCCTAAGCTGTGTTTTCCTGATGTTTCAGGACACACCGTACATTTCTCCAGAGTGGCTGTTGGCAATTTACATCCCGCTCATCAGCGGAGCACGGCTCCAATTTCTCCATGGCCTGTCCTACATTTCTGGTTTTGTCACGATTTTCAGCATGGCCCTTCTGACCGATGGGAAGCGAGACTTCTTTGTAGCGCTGATTTGCCTTTCCAGGTTGCTTGGTTGGCCAAAAAGGGCGTATGCGTTTTTTCCTGAATATATTCAGGAGAAAACGCATACGCCCATTTTGGCCAAAGGCATCATTGTCGACGTTTTGCTGCTTTTCATGTGCTTCAAAGGCGAATCGAATCTACCTCCTGAGATCTCTTTTGGCAATTCTGCCTTGCTTTCAAATCCTCTTCGTTGCCTTCCCTCAATATATTTGTGGACGAGAGTTATCATTTATACCTCTGCAGGTTTGTGAATTGCAGTGCCACTGAGCTCCACGTTTCAACTCGCTTTTTGGGGGGCTGGCCGCAAAAGCGCGGGATTGCCTCAGGCCCTATTCTGGTTCCCGGCGGCAGGCTGAGCCTGTGGTTAATTCTTCTTCCTGATGGGAAAATAGAGTGACCTGTGCCTGTCCCAACACCTAGATTTAGTCTCTCATTGGTTGCCCCTCTTCCCGTTCATCCTCAGGACAATTTGCAACCTGTAGGGAACAGGAGGTTAAAGGTGCTGATTCTCCAAGTAAGGAGATTGCTCGTAAAGTAGCTGGAATGGCGAACCCGAGCACAAGGAGATGAGAAATGAGGTGCGTTTTAGAAACCTTTCCCGATCACACGGTGTACCATCTTCTGGGTTTCTCATGCATGTTTTCAATGTAGGAAGATGCCCTTGAACCTGGAGATTTGGGGCCCATGGGATGGGTACCACACAGTAGTACTTTCACGGGTCTGCGTTTGCTCCCCCAACCTCACCCAACCTCTCAGCCCCAAGAGTGTCCACCCTTATGTCTCATCCAGCTGTGGGTCTAGATATGGTCAATCCAGGTTGCATCACAGCCCCTGGACGAATTTTGTAAGTATTCCTGTCTCTTTCACTGTCTTTGTTTTACGGGTTTTTAAAAGTAATTCATTTTTATAATGGGGTTTAGCTGCTTTTCACGGCTGTGTTTATGCGGCTTTACACCTACTTGACTCACTTCCAGAGAGATATCAATACATAGGTTTTAAGATTCTTACTAGTCAGATATATTCTTGGGCGGTGAATAGGGGGTGTTGAGTCCAGTTCAATGAGCAAGGAGTAGGTCTTGTCTATTACATATTGGGTTTATGGAACGGTATCTGAAGTAATTTGAAACCCTTGTTTTATGCATCACCCCACCTCACCTTTCCTGTTAAGCAGCCATAGTGTGTTTTCTAAACGTGTGACTCTGTTCTGTTTTGTAATTCAGTTCAAGTGTAGCGGTTTTTACATTCCCTCTCTAAGTGATAGCTTATGATAAGTGTCTTTTTCTGTGTGACTTATTTCACTTAGAATCTTCGTACCTAAATCCACTCATCATGCTGCTACTAGCCTTAGGACATTGATTTCATGGCTGAGTGATATTCCATTGTACATAAGGGCCACAACTTCTTTATCCATTTTTCTCTTTCCTGGGATATTTAAGGTGTCATGAAGTGGAGGTTCTTGTCAACAGAGCAGCCCTAAACTTTGGGCTACTTCTGTCTTGCTGATTTTAGTTTTCCCAATTGATACGCCCATGAGTGGAAGTGCCCTATGCTCCCTAAGCTGTGTTTTCCCGATGTTTCAGGACACACCGTACACTTCTCCAGAGTGGCTGTTGGCAATTTACATCCCGCCCATCAGCGGAGCAAGGCTCCCATTTCTCCATGGCCTGTCCTGCATTTCTGGTTTTGTCACTATTTTCAGCATGGCCCTTCTGACCGATGGGAAACGAGACTTCTTTGTAGCGCTGATTTCCCTTTCCAGGTTGCTTGGTTGGCCAAAAAGGGCGTATGCGTTTTTTCCTGAATATATTCAGGAAAAAACGCATACGCCCTTTTTGGCCTAGGGCATCATTGTCGACGTTTTGCCGCTTTTCATGTGCTTTAAAGGCGAATCGAATCTACCTCCTGAGATCTCTTTCCTGCAATTCTGCCTTGCTTTCAAATCCTCTTCATTGCCTTCCCTCAATATATTTGTGGACGAGAGTTGTCATTTATAACTCTGCAGGTTTGTGAGTTGCAGTACCCCTGAACTCCACTTTTCAACTTGCTTTTTTGGGAGCTGGCCGCAAAAGCGTGGGATTGCCTCATGCCCTATTCTGGTTCCCGGTGGCAGGCTGAGCCTGTGGTTAATTCTTCTTCCTGATGGGAAAATAGAGTGACCTGTGCCTGTCCCAACACCTAGATCTAGTCTCTCATTGGTTGCCCCTCTCCCCGTTCATCCTCATGACAAATTGCAACCTGTATGGAACAGGAGGTTAAAGGTGCTGATTCTCCAAGTAGGGAGATTGCTTGTAAAGTAGCTGGAATGGCGAACCCGAGCACAAGGAGCTGAGAAATGAGGTGCGTTTTAGAAAACTTTCCCGATCACACGGTGTACCATCTTCTGGGTTTCTCATGCATGTTTTCGATGTAGGAAGATGCCCTTGAACCTGGAGATTTGGGGCCCATGGGATGGGTACCAGGCAGTATTACTTTAACGGGTCTGCATTTGCTCCCCCAACCTCCCCCAACCTCTCAGCCCCAAGAGTGTCCACACTTATGTCTCATCCAGCTGTGGGTCTAGATATGGTCAATCCAGGTTGCATCACAGCCCCTGAACGAATTTTGTAAGAATTCCTGTCTCTTTCACTGTCTTTGTTTTACGGGTTTTTAAAAGTAATTTATTTTTATAATGGGGTTTAGCTGCTTTTCACGGCTGTGTTTATGCGGCTTTACACCCACTTGACTCACTTCCAGAGAGATATCAATACATAGGTTTTAAGATTCTTACTAGTCAGATATATTCTTGGGCGTTGAATAGGGGGTGTTGACTCCAGTTCACTGAGCAAGGAGTATGTCTTGTCTATTACATATTGGGTTAATGGAACGGTAACTGAGCTAATTTGAAACCCTTGTTTTATGCATCACCCCACCTCACCTTTCCCGTTAAGCAGCCATAGTGTGTTTTCTAAACGTGTGACTCTGTTCTGTTTTGTAATTCAGTTCAAGTGTACCGGTTTTTACATTTCCTCTATAAGTGACAGCTTATGATAAGTGTCTTTTTCTGTGTGACTTATTTCACTTAGAATCGTCGTACCTAAATCCACTCATCATGCTGCTACTAGCCTCAGGACATTGATTTCATGGCTGAGTGATATTCCATTGTACATAAGGGCCACAACTTCTTTATCCATTTTTCTCTTTCCTGGGATATTTAAGGTGTCATGAAGTAGAGGCTCTTGTCAACAGAGCAGCCCTAAACTTTGGGGTGCCTGTGCCTTGCTGATTTTTAGTTTTCCCAATTTATACGCCCATGAGTGGAAGTGCCCTATGCTCCCTAAGCTGTGTTTTCCCGATGTTTCAGGACACACCGTACACTTCTCCAGAGTGGCTGTTGGCAATTTACATCCCGCCCATCAGTGGAGCAAGGCTGCCATTTCTCCATGGCCTGTCCTGCATTTCTTGTTTTGTCACTTTTTTCAGCATGGCCCTTCTGACCGATGGGAAGCGAGACTTCTTTGTAGCGCTGATTTGCCTTTCCAGGTTGCTTGGTTGGCCAAAAAGGGCGTATGCGTTTTTTCCTGAATATATTCAGGAAAAAATGCATACGCCCTTTTTGGCCAAGGGCATCATTGTCGACGTTTTGCCGCTTTTCATGTGCTTTAAAGGCGAATCGAATCTACCTCCTGAGATCTGTTTCCTGCAATTCTGCCTTGTTTCAAATCCTCTTCGTTGCCTTCCCTCAATATATTTGTGGACGAGAGTTATCATTTATAAATCTGCAGGTTTGTGAATTGCAGTGCCCCAGAGCTCCACTTTTCAACTCGCTTTTTTGGGAGCTGGCCGCAAAAGCGCGGGTTTGCCTCAGGCCCTATTCTGGTTCCGGGCGGCAGGCTGAGCCTGTGGTTAATTCTTCTTCCTGATGGGAAAATAGAGTGACCTGAGCCTGTCCCAACACTTAGATCTAGTCTCTCATTGGTTGCCCCTCTCCCCGTTCATCCTCAGGACAAATTGCAACCTGTACGGAACAGGAGGTTAAAGGTGCTGTTTCTCCAAGTAGGGAGATTGCTCGTAAAGTAGCTGGAATGGCGAACCCGAGCACAAGGAGATGAGAAATGAGGTGCGTTTTAGAAACCTTTCCCGATCACACGGTGCACCATCTTCTGGGTTTCTCATGCATGTTTTCGATGTAGGAAGATGCCCTTGAACCTGGAGATTTGGGGCCCATGGGATGGGTACCACGCAGTATTACTTTCACGGGTCTGCTTTTTCTCCCCCAACCTCACCCAACCTCTCAGCCCCAAGAGTGTCCACCCTTATGTCTCATCCAGCTGTGGGTCTAGATATGGTCAATCCAGGTTGCATCACAGCCCCTGAACGAATTTTGTAAGAATTCCTCTCTCTTTCACTGTCTTTGTTTTACGTGTTTTTAAAAGTAATTTATTTTTATAATGGGGTTTAGCTGCTTTTCACGGCTGTGTTTATGCGGCTTTACACCCACTTGACTCACTTCCAGAGATATATCAATACATAGGTTTTAAGATTCTTACTAGTCAGATATATTCTTGGGTGGTGAATAGGGGGTGTTGAGTCCAGTTCACTGAGCAAGGAGTATGTCTTGTCTATTACATATTGGGTTTATGGAACGGTATCTGAGCTAATTTGAAACCCTTGTTTTATGCATCACCCCACCTCACCTTTCCCGTTAAGCAGGCATAGTGTGTTTTCTAAACGTGTGACTCTGTTCTGTTTTGTAATTCAGTTCAAGTGTAGCGGTTTTTACATTCCCTCTCTAAGTGGTATCTTATGATAAGTGTCTTTTTCTGTGTGACTTATTTCACTTAGAATCTTGGTACCTAAATCCACTCATCATGCTGCTACGAGCCTTAGGACATTGATTTCATGGCTGAGTGATATTCCATTGTATAAAAGGGCCAGAATTTCTTTATCCATTTTTCTCTTTCCTGGGATATTTAAGGTGTCATGAAGTGGAGGTTCTTGTCAACAGAGCAGCCCTTAATTTATGGGGTGCCTGTGTCTTGCTGATTTTTAGTTTTCCCAATTGATACACCCATGAGTGGAAGTGCCCTATGCTCCCTAAGCTGTGTTTTCCCGATGTTTCAGGACACACCGTACACTTCTCCAGAGTGGCTGTTGGCAATTCACATCCCGCCCATCAGCGGAGCAAGGCTACCATTTCTCCATGGCCTGTCCTGCATTTCTGGTTTTGTCACTTTTTTCAGCATGGCCCTTCTGAGCGATGGGAAGCGAGACTTCTTTGTAGCGCTGATTTGCCTTTCCAGGTTGCTTGGTTGGCCAGAAAGGGCGTATGCGTTTTCTCCTGAATATATTCAGGAGAAAACGCATACGCCCTTTTTGGCCAAGGGCATCATTGTCGACGTTTTGCCGCTTTTCAGGTGCTTTAAAGGCGATTCGAATCTACCTCCTGAGATCTCTTTCCTGCAATTCTGCCTTGCTTTCAAATCCTCTTCATTGCCTTCCCTCAATATATTTCTGGACGAGAGTTATCATTTATAACTCTGCAGGTTTGTGAATTGCAGTGCCCCTGAGCTCCATTTTTCAACTCGCTTTTTTGGGAGCTGGCCAGAAAAGCGCGGGATTGCCTCAGGCCCTATTCTGGTTCCCGGCGGCAGGGTGAGCCTGTGATTAATTCTTCTTCCTAATGGGAAAATAGTGTGACCTGTGCCTGTCCCAACACCTAGATCTAGTCTCTCATTGGTTGCCCCTCTCCCCGTTCATCCTCAGGACAAATTGCAACCTGTACGGACAGGACGTTAAAGGTGCTGATTCTCCAATTAGTGAGATTGCTCGTAAAGTAGCTGGAATGGCGAACCCGAGCACAAGGAGATGAGAAATTAGGTGCGTTTTAGAAACCCTTCCTGATCACACGGTGTACCATCTTCTGGGTTTCTCATGCATGTTTTCTATGTAGGAAGATGCCCTTGAACCTGGAGATTTGGGGCCCATGGGATGGGTACCACGCAGTATTACTTTAACGGGTCTGCGTTTGCTCCCCCAACCTCACCCAACCTCTCAGCCCCAAGAGTGTCCACCCTAATGACTCATCCAGCTGTGGGTCTAGATATGGTCAATCCAGGTTGCATCACAGCCCCTGAACGAATTTTGTAAGAATTCCTGTCTCTTTCACTGTCTTTGTTTTACGGGTTTTTAAAAGTAATTTATTTTTATAATGGGGTTTAGCTGCTTTTCACGGCTGTGTTTATGCGGCTTTACACCCACTTGACTCACTTCTAGAGAGATATCAATACATAGGTTTTAAGATTCTTACTAATCAGATATATTCTTGGGTGGTGAATAGGGGGTGTTGAGTCCAGTTCACTGAGCAAGGAGTAGGTCTTGTCTATTACATATTGGGTTTATGGAACGGTATCTGAGCTAATTTGAAACCCTTGTTTTATACATCACCCCACCTCATCTTTCCCGTTAAGCAGCCATAGTGTGTTTTCTAAACGTGTGACTCTGTTCTGTTTTGTAATTCAGTTCAAGTGTAGTGGTTTTTACATTCCCCCTATAAGTGATAGCTTATGATAAGTGTCTTTTTCTGTGTGACTTATTTCACTTAGAATCGTCGTACCTAAATCCACTCATCATGCTGCTACTAGCCTCAGGACATTGATTTCATGGCTGAGTGATATTCCATTGTACATAAGGGCCACAACTTCTTTATCCATTTTTCTCTTTCCTGGGATATTTAAGGTGTCATGAAGTGGAGGCTCTTCTCAACAGAGCAGCCCTAAACTTTGGGGTGCCTGTGTCTTGCTGATTTTTAGTTTTCCCAATTTATACGCCCATGAGTGGAAGTGCCCTATGCTCCCTAAGCTGTGTTTTCCCGATGTTTCAGGACACACCGTACACTTCTCCAGAGTGGCTGTTGGCAATTTACATCCCGCCCATCAGTGGAGCAAGGCTCCCATTTCTCCATGGCCTGTCCTGCATTTCTGGTTTTGTCACTTTTTTCAGCATGGCCCTTCTGACCGATGGGAAGCGAGACTTCTTTGTAGCGCTGATTTTCCTTTCCAGGTTGCTTGGTTGGCCAAAAAGGGCGAATATATTCAGGAAAAAACGCATACGCCCTTTTTGGCCAAGGGCATCATTGTGGACGTTGTGCCGCTTTTCAGGTGCTTTAAAGGCGATTCAAATCTACCTCCTGAGATCTCTTTCCTGCAATTCTGCCTTGCTTTCAAATCCTCTTCATTGCCTTCCCTCAATATATTTGTGGATGAGAGTTATCATTGATAACTCTGCAGGTTTGTGAATTGCAGTGCCCCTGACCTCCATCTTTGAACTCGCTTCTTTGGGAGCTGGCCGCAAAAGCGCGGGATTGCCTCAGGCCCTATTCTGGTTCCAGGCGGCAGGCTGAGCCTGTGGTTAATTCTTCTTCCTGAAGGCGAAATAGAGTGACCTGTGCCTGTCCCAACACCTAGATCTAGTCTCTCATTGGTGGCCCCTCTCCCTGTTCATCCTAAGGACAAATTGCAACCTGTACGGACAGGACGTTAAAGGTGCTGATTCTCCAATTAGTGAGATTGCTCGTAAAGTAGCTGGAATGGCGAACCCGAGCACAAGGAGATGAGAAATTAGGTGCGTTTTAGAAACCCTTCCTGATCACACGGTGTACCATCTTCTGGGTTTCTCATGCATGTTTTCTATGTAGGAAGATGCCCTTGAACCTGGAGATTTGGGGCCCATGGGATGGGTACCACGCAGTATTACTTTAACGGGTCTGCGTTTGCTCCCCCAACCTCACCCAACCTCTCAGCCCCAAGAGTGTCCACCCTTATGACTCATCCAGCTGTGGGTCTAGATATGGTCAATCCAGGTTGCATCACAGCCCCTGAACGAATTTTGTAAGAATTCCTGTCTCTTTCACTGTCTTTGTTTTACGGGTTTTTAAAAGTAATTTATTTTTATAATGGGGTTTAGCTGCTTTTCACGGCTGTGTTTATGCGGCTTTACACCCACTTGACTCACTTCTAGAGAGATATCAATACATAGGTTTTAAGATTCTTACTAATCAGATATATTCTTGGGTGGTGAATAGGGGGTGTTGAGTCCAGTTCACTGAGCAAGGAGTAGGTCTTGTCTATTACATATTGGGTTTATGGAACGGTATCTGAGCTAATTTGAAACCCTTGTTTTATACATCACCCCACCTCATCTTTCCCGTTAAGCAGCCATAGTGTGTTTTCTAAACGTGTGACTCTGTTCTGTTTTGTAATTCAGTTCAAGTGTAGTGGTTTTTACATTCCCCCTATAAGTGATAGCTTATGATAAGTGTCTTTTTCTGTGTGACTTATTTCACTTAGAATCGTCGTACCTAAATCCACTCATCATGCTGCTACTAGCCTCAGGACATTGATTTCATTGCTGAGTGATATTCCATTGTACATAAGGGCCACAACTTCTTTATCCATTTTTCTCTTTCCTGGGATATTTAAGGTGTCATGAAGTGGAGGCTCTTGTCAACAGAGCAGCCCTAAACTTTGGGGTGCCTGTGTCTTGCTGATTTTTAGTTTTCCCAATTTATACGCCCATGAGTGGAAGTGCCCTATGCTCCCTAAGCTGTGTTTTCCCGATGTTTCAGGACACACCGTACACTTCTCCAGAGTGGCTGTTGGCAATTTACATCCCGCCCATCAGTGGAGCAAGGCTCCCATTTCTCCATGGCCTGTCCTGCATTTCTGGTTTTGTCACTTTTTTCAGCATGGCCCTTCTGACGGATGGGAAGCGAGACTTCTTTGTAGCGCTGATTTTCCTTTCCAGGTTGCTTGGTTGGCCAAAAAGGGCGTATGCGTTTTTTCCTGAATATATTCAGGAAAAAACGCATAGCCCTTTTTGGCCAAGGGCATCATTGTGGACGTTGTGCCGCTTTTCAGGTGCTTTAAAGGCGATTCAAATCTACCTGCTGAGATCTCTTTCCTGCAATTCTGCCTTGCTTTCAAATCCTCTTCATTGCCTTCCCTCAATATATTTGTGGATGAGAGTTATCATTGATAACTCTGCAGGTTTGTGAATTGCAGTGCCCCTGACCTCCATCTTTGAACTCGCTTCTTTGGGAGCTGGCCGCAAAAGCGCGGGATTGCCTCAGGCCCTATTCTGGTTCCCGGCGGCAGGCTGAGCCTGTGGTTAATTCTTCTTCCTGAAGGCGAAATAGAGTGACCTGTGCCTGTCCCAACACCTAGATCTAGTCTCTCATTGGTGGCCCCTCTCCCTGTTCATCCTAAGGAGAAATTGCAACCTGTACGGAACAGGAGGTTAAAGGTGCTGATTCTCCAAGTAGGGAGATTGCTAGAAAAGCGGCTGGAATGGCAAACCCGAGCACAAGGATATAAGAAATGAGGTGCGTTTTAGAAACCTTTCCCGATCAGATGGTGTACCATCTTCTGTGATTCTCAAGCATGTTTTCGATGTAGGAAGATGCCCTTGAACCTGGAGATTTGGGGCCCATGGGATGGGTACCACGCAGTATTACTTTAACGGGTCTGCGTTTGCTCCCCCAACCTCACCCAACCTCTCAGCCCCAAGAGTGTCCACCCTTATGTCTCACCCAGCTGTGGGTCTAGATATGGTCAATCCAGGTTGCATCACAGCCCCTGAACGAATTTTGTAAGAATTCCTGTCTCTTTCACTGTCTTTGTTTTACCGGTTTTTAAAAGTAATTTATTTTTATAATGGGGTTTAGCTGCTTTTCACGGCTGTGTTTATGCGGCTTTACACCCACTTGACTCACTTCCAGAGAGATATCAATACATAGGTTTTAAGATTCTTACTAGTCAGATATATTCTTGGGCGGTGAATAGGGGGTTCTGATTCCAGTTCACTGAGCAAGGAGTAGGTCTTGTCTATTACATATTTGGTTTATGGAACGGTATCTGAGCTAATTTGAAACCCTTGTTTTATGCATCACCCCACCTCACCTTTCCCGTTAAGCAGCAATAGTGTGTTTTCTAAACGTGTGACTCTGTTCTGTTTTGTAATTCAGTTCAAGTGTAGCGGTATACATTCCCTCTATATGTGATAGCTTATGATAAGTGTCTTTTTCTGTGTGACTTATTTCACTTAGAATCGTTGTACCTAAATCCACTCATCATGCTGCTACTAGCCTTATGACATTGATTTCATGGCTGAGTGATATTCCATTGTACATAAGGGCCACAACTTCTTTATCCATTTTTCTCTTTCCTGGGATATTTAAGGTGTCATGAAGTGGAGGTTCTTGTCAACAGAGCAGCCCTAAACTTTGGGGTGCCTGTGTCTTGCTGATTTTTAGTTATCCCAATTGATACGCCCATGAGTGGAGGTGCCCTATGCTCCCTAAGCTGTGTTTTCCCGATGTTTCAGGACACACCATACACTTCTCCAGAGTGGCTGTTGGCAATTTACCTCCCGCCCATCAGCGGAGCAAGGCTGCCATTTCTCCATGGCCTGTCCTGCATTTCTGGTTTTGTCACTATTTTCAGCATGGCCCTTCTGACCGATGGATAGCGAGACTTCTTTGTAGCGCTGATTTGCCTTTCCAGGTTGCTTGGTTAGCCAAAAAGGGCGTATGGGTTTTTTCCTGAATATATTCAGGAAAAAACGCATACGCCCTTTTTGGCCAAGGGCATCATTGTCGACGTTTTGCCGCTTTTCATGTGCTTTAAAGGCGAATCGAATCTACCTCCTGAGATCTGTTTCCTGCAATTCTGCCTTGTTTCAAATCCTCTTCGTTGCCTTCCCTCAATATATTTGTGGACGAGAGTTATCATTTATAACTCTGCAGGTTTGTGAATTGCAGTGCCCCTGAGCTCCACTTTTCAACTCGCTTTTTTGGGAGCTGGCCGCAAAAGCGCGGGTTTGCCTCAGGCCCTATTCTGGTTCCGGGCGGCAGGCTGAGCCTGTGGTTAATTCTTCTTCCTGATGGGAAAATAGAGTGACCTGAGCCTGTCCCAACACTTAGATCTAGTCTCTCATTGGTTGCCCCTCTCCCCGTTCATCCTCAGGACAAATTGCAACCTGTACGGAACAGGAGGTTAAAGGTGCTGTTTCTCCAAGTAGGGAGATTGCTCGTAAAGTAGCTGGAATGGCGAACCCGAGCACAAGGAGATGAGAAATGAGGTGCGTTTTAGAAACCTTTCCCGATCACACGGTGTACCATCTTCTGCGTTTCTCATGCATGTTTTCGATGTAGGAAGATGCCCTTGAACCTGGAGATTTGGGGCCCATGGGATGGGTACCACGCAGTATTACTTTCACGGGTCTGCGTTTGCTCCCCCAACCTCACCCAACCTCTCAGCCCCAAGAGTGTCCACCCTTATGTCTCATCCAGCTGTGGGTCTAGATATGGTCAATCCAGGTTGCATCACAGCCCCTGAACGAATTTTGTAAGAATTCCTCTCTCTTTCACTGTCTTTGTTTTACGTGTTTTTAAAAGTAATTTATTTTTATAATGGGGTTTAGCTGCTTTTCACGGCTGTGTTTATGCGGCTTTACACCCACTTGACTCACTTCCAGAGATATATCAATACATAGGTTTTAAGATTCTTACTAGTCAGATATATTCTTGGGTGGTGAATAGGGGGTGTTGAGTCCAGTTCACTGAGCAAGGAGTAGGTTTTGTCTATTACATATTGGGTTTATGGAACGGTATCTGAGCTAATTTGAAACCCTTGTTTTATGCATCACCCCACCTCACCTTTCCCGTTAAGCAGGCATAGTGTGTTTTCTTAACGTGTGACTCTGTTCTGTTTTGTAATTCAGTTCAAGTGTAGCGGTTTTTACATTCCCTCTATAAGTGATAGCTTATGATAAGTGTCTTTTTCTGTGTGACTTATTTCACTTAGAATCGTCGTACCTAAATCCACTCATCATGCTGCTACTAGCCTCAGGACATTGATTTCATGGCTGAGTGATATTCCATTGTACATAAGGGCCACAACTTCTTTATCCATTTTTCTCTTTCCTGGGATATTTAAGGTGTCATGAAGTGGAGGCTCTTGTCAACAGAGCAGCCCTAAACTTTGGGGTGCCTGTGTCTTGCTGATTTTTAGTTTTCCCAATTTATACGCCCATGAGTGGAAGTGCCCTATGCTCCATAAGCTGTGTTTTCCCGATGTTTCAGGACACACCGTACACTTCTCCAGAGTGGCTGTTGGCAATTTACATCCCGCCCATCAGTGGAGCAAGGCTCCCATTTCTCCATGGCCTGTCCTGCATTTCTGGTTTTGTCACTTTTTTCAGCATGGCCCTTCTGACCGATGGGAAGCGAGACTTCTTTGTAGCGCTGATTTTCCTTTCCAGGTTGCTTGGTTGGCCAAAAAGGGCGTATGCGTTTTTTCCTGAATATATTCAGGAAAAAACGCATACGCCCTTTTTGGCCAAGGGCATCATTGTGGACGTTGTGCCGCTTTTCAGGTGCTTTAAAGGCGATTCAAATCTACCTCCTGAGATCTCTTTCCTGCAATTCTGCCTTGCTTTCAAATCCTCTTCATTGCCTTCCCTCAATATATTTGTGGATGAGAGTTATCATTGATAACTCTGCAGGTTTGTGAATTGCAGTGCCCCTGACCTCCATCTTTGAACTCGCTTCTTTGTGAGCTGGCCGCAAAAGCGCGGGATTGCCTCAGGCCCTATTCTGGTTCCGGGCGGCAGGCTGAGCCTGTGGTTAATTCTTCTTCCTGAAGGCGAAATAGAGTGACCTGTGCCTGTCCAAACACCTAGATCTAGTCTCTCATTGGTGGCCCCTCTCCCTGTTCATCCTAAGGACAAATTGCAACCTGTACGGAACAGGAGGTTAAAGGTGCTGATTCTCCAAGTAGGGAGATTGCTAGAAAAGCGGCTGGAATGGCAAACCCGAGCACAAGGATATGAGAAATGAGGTGCGTTTTAGAAACCTTTCCCGATCAGATGGTGTACCACCTTCTGGGATTCTCAAGCATGTTTTCGATGTAGGAAGATGCCCTTGAACCTGGAGATTTGGGGCCCATGGGATGGGTACCACGCAGTATTACTTTAACGGGTCTGCGTTTGCTCCCCCAACCTCACCCAACCTCTCAGCCCCAAGAGTGTCCACCCTTATGTCTCACCCAGCTGTGGGTCTAGATATGGTCAATCCAGGTTGCATCACAGCCCCTGAACGAATTTTGTAAGAATTCCTGTCTCTTTCACTGTCTTTGTTTTACCGGTTTTTAAAAGTAATTTATTTTTATAATGGGGTTTAGCTGCTTTTCACGGCTGTGTTTATGCGGCTTTACACCCACTTGACTCACTTCCAGAGAGATATCAATACATAGGTTTTAAGATTCTTACTAGTCAGATATATTCTTGGGCGGTGAATAGGGGGTTTTGAGTCCAGTTCACTGAGCAAGGAGTAGGTCTTGTCTATTACATATTTGGTTTATGGAACGGTATCTGAGCTAATTTGAAACCCTTGTTTTATGCATCACCCCACCTCACCTTTCCCGTTAAGCAGCCATAGTGTGTTTTCTAAACGTGTGACTCTGTTCTGTTTTGTAATTCAGTTCAAGTGTAGCGGTTTTTACATTCCCTCTATAAGTGATAGCTTATGATAAGTGTCTTTTTCTGTGTGACTTATTTCACTTAGAATCGTCGTACCTAAATCCACTCATCATGCTCTTACTAGCCTTATGACATTGATTTCATGGCTGAGTGATATTCCATTGTACATAAGGGCCACAACTTCTTTATCCATTATTCTCTTTCCTGGGATATTTAAGGTGTCATGAAGTGGAGATTCTTGTCAACAGAGCAGCCCTAAACTTTGGGGTGCCTGTGTCTTGCTGATTTTTAGTTCTCCCAATTGATATGCCCATGAGTGGAAGTGCCCTATGCTCCCTAAGCTGTGTTTTCCCGATGTTTCAGGACACACCGTACACTTCTCCAGGGTGGCTGTTGGCAATTTACATCCCGCCCATCAGCGGAGCAAGGCTCCCATTTCTCCATGGCCTGTCCTGCATTTCTGGTTTTGTCACTTTTTTCAGCATGGCCCTTTTGACCGATGGGAAGCAGGACTACTTTGTAGCGCTGATTTGCCTTTCCAGGTTGTTTGGTTGGCCAAAAAGGGCGTATGCGTTTTTCCCTGAATATATTCAGGAAAAAACGCATACGCCCTTTTTGGCCAAGGGCATCATTGTCGACGTTTTGCCGCTTTTCATGTGCTTTAAAGGCGAATCGAATGTACCTCCTGAGATCTCTTTCCTGCAATTCTGCCTTGTTTCAAATCCTCTTCGTTGCCTTCCCTCAATATATTTGTGGACGAGAGTTATCATTTATAACTCTGCAGTTTTGTGAATTGCAGTGCCCCTGAGCTCCACTTTTCAACTCGCTTTTTTGGGAGCTGGCCGCAAAAGCACGGGATTGCCTCAGGCCCTATTCTGGTTCCGGGCAGCAGGCTGAGCCTCTGGTTAATTCTTCTTTCTCATGGGAAAATAGAGTGACCTGTGCCTGTCACAACACTTAGATCTAGTCTCTCATTGGTTGCCCCTCTCCCCGTTCATCCTCAGGACAAATTGCAACCTGTACGGAACAGGAGGTTAAAGGTGCTGTTTCTCCAAGTAGGGAGATTGCTCGTAAAGTAGCTGGAATGGCGAACCCGAGCACAAGGAGATGAGAAATGAGGTGCGTTTTAGAAACCTTTCCCGATCACACGTTGTACCATCTTCTGGGTTTCTCATGCATCTTTTCGATGTAGGAAGATGCCCTTGAACCTGGAGATTTGGGGCCCATGGGATGGGTACCACGCAGTATTACTTTAATGGGTCTGCATTTGCTCCCCCAACCTCACCCAACCTCTCAGCCCCAAGAGTGTCCACCCTTATGTCTTATCCAGCTGTGTGTCTAGATATGGTCAATCCAGGTTGCATCACAGCCCCTGAACGATTTTTGTAAGAATTCCTGTCTCTTTCACTGTCTTTGTTTTACGGGTTTTTAAAAGTAATTTATTTTTATAATGGGGTTTAGCTGATTTTCACGGCTGTGTTTATGCGACTTTACACCCACTTGACTCACTTCCAGAGAGATATCAATACATAGGTTTTAAGATTCTTACTAGTCAGATATATTCTTGGGCGGTGAATAGGGGGTGTTGAGTCCAGTTCACTGAGCAAGGAGTAGGTCTTGTCTATTACATATTGGGTTTATGGATCGGTATCTGAGCTAATTTGAAACCCTTGTTTTATGCATCGCCCCACCTCACCTTTCCCGTTAAGCAGCCATAGTGTGTTTTCTAAACGTGTGACTCTGTTCTGTTTTGTAATTCAGTTCAAGTGTAGCGGTTTTTACATTCCCTCTATAAGTGATAGCTTATGATAAGTGTCTTTTTCTGTGTGACTTATTTCACTTAGAATCGTCGAACCTAAATCCACTCATCATGCTGCTACTAGCCTTATGACATTGATTACATGGCTGAGTGATATTCCATTGTACATAAGGGCCACAACTACCTTATCCATTTTTCTCTTTCCTGGGATATTTAAGGTGTCATGAAGTGGAGGTTCTTGTCAACAGAGCAGCCCTAAACTTTGGGCTTCCTCTGTCTTGCTGATTTTTAGTTTTCCCAATTGATACGCCCATGAGTGGAAGTGCCCTATGCTCCCTAAGCTGTGTTTTTTCAATGTTTCAGGACACACCGTACACTTCTCCAGAGTGGCTGTTGGCAATTTACATCCCGCCCATCAGCGGAGCAAGGCTGCCATTTCTCCATGGCCTGTCCTGCATTTCTGGTTTTGTCACTTTTTTCAGCATGGCCCTTCTGAGCAATGGGAAGCGAGACTTCTTTGTAGCGCTGATTTGCCTTTCCAGGTTGCTTGGTTGGCCAAAAAGGGCGTATGCGTTTTTTCCTGAATATATTCAGGAAAAAACGCATACGCCCTTTTTGGCCAAGGGCATCATTGTCGACGTTTTGCCGCTTTTCAGGTGCTTTAAAGGCGATTCGAATCTACCTCCTGAGATCTCTTTCCTGCAATTCTGCCTTTCATTCAAATCCTCTTCATTGCCTTCCCTCAATATATTTGTGGACGAGAGTTATCATTTATAACTCTGCAGGTTTGTGAATTGCAGTGCCCCTGAGCTCCATTTTTCAACTCGCTTTTTTGGGAGCTGGCCGCAAAAGCGCGGGATTGCCTCAGGCCCTATTCTGGTTCCGGGCGGCAGGGTGAGCCTGTGATTAATTCTTCTTCCTAATGGGAAAATAGAGTGACCTGTGCCTGTCCCAACACCTAGATCTAGTCTGTCATTGGTTGCCCCTCTTCCCGTTCATCCTCAGGACAAATTGCAACCTGTACGGAACAGGAGGTTAAAGGTGCTGATTCTCCAATTAGTGAGATTGCTCGTAAAGTAGCTGGAATGGCGAACCCGAGCACAAGGAGATGAGAAATGAGGTGCGTTTTAGAAACCTTTCCCGATCACACGGTGTACCATCTTCTGGGTTTCTCATGCATGTTTTCGATGTAGGAAGATGCCCTTGAACTGGAGATTTGGGTCCCATGGGATGGGTACCACGCAGTATTACTTTCACGGGTCTGCGTTTGCTCCCCCAACCTCACCCAACCTCTCAGCCCCAAGAGTGTCCACCCTTATGTCTCATCCAGCTGTGGGTCTGGATATGGTCAATCCAGGTTGCATCACAGCCCCTGAACGAATTTTGTAAGAATTCCTGTCTCTTTCACTGTCTTTGTTTTACGGGTTTTTAAAAGTAATTTATTTTTATAATGGGTTTTATCTGCTCTCCAGGGCTGTGTTTATGTGGCTTTACACACACTTGACTCACTTCCAGAGAGATATCTATACATAGCTTTTAAGATTTTTACTAGTCAGATATATTCTTGGGCGGTGAATAGGGGGTGTTGAATCCAGTTCACTGAGCAAGGAGTAGATCTTGTCTATTACATATTGGGTTTATGGAACGGTATCTGAGCTAATTTGAAACCCTTGTTTTATGCATCACCCCACCTCACCTTTCCGGTTAAGCAGCCATAGTGTGTTTTCTAAACGTGTGACTCTGTTCTGTTTTGTAATTCAGTTCAATTGTAGCGGTTTTTACATTCCCTCTCTAAGTGGTATCTTATGATAAGTGTCTTTTTCTATGTGACTTATTTCACTTAGAATCTTGGTACCTAAATCCACTCATCATGCTGCTACGAGCCTTAGGACATTGATTTCATGGCTGATTGATATTCCATTGTATAAAAGGGCCAGAATTTCTTTATCCATTTTTCTCTTTCCTGGGATATTTAAGGTGTCATGAAGTGGAGGTTCTTGTCAACAGAGCAGCCCTTAATTTATGGGGTGCCTGTGTCTTGCTGATTTTTAGTTTTCCCAATTTATACGCCCATGAGTGGAAGTGCCCTATGCTCCCTAAGCTGTGTTTTCCCGATGTTTCATGACACACCGTACACTTCTCCAGAGTGGCTGTTGGCAATTTACCTCCCGCCCATCAGCGGAGCAAGGCTGCCATTTCTCCATGGCCTGTCCTGCATTTCTGGTTTTGTCACTATTTTCAGCATGGCCCTTCTGACCGATGGATAGCGAGACTTCTTTGTAGCGCTGATTTGCCTTTCCAGGTTGCTTGGTTAGCCAAAAAGGGCGTATGGGTTTTTTCCTGAATATATTCAGGAAAAAACGCATACGCCCTTTTTGGCCAAGGGCATCATTGTCGACGTTTTGCCGCTTTTCATGTGCTTTAAAGGCGAATCGAATCTACCTCCTGAGATCTGTTTCCTGCAATTCTGCCTTGTTTCAAATCCTCTTCGTTGCCTTCCCTCAATATATTTGTGGACGAGAGTTATCATTTATAACTCTGCAGGTTTGTGAATTGCAGTGCCCCTGAGCTCCACTTTTCAACTCGCTTTTTTGGGAGCTGGCCGCAAAAGCGCGGGTTTGCCTCAGGCCCTATTCTGGTTCCGGGCGGCAGGCTGAGCCTGTGGTTAATTCTTCTTCCTGATGGGAAAATAGAGTGACCTGAGCCTGTCCCAACACTTAGATCTAGTCTCTCATTGGTTGCCCCTCTCCCCGTTCATCCTCAGGACAAATTGCAACCTGTACGGAACAGGAGGTTAAAGGTGCTGTTTCTCCAAGTAGGGAGATTGCTCGTAAAGTAGCTGGAATGGCGAACCCGAGCACAAGGAGATGAGAAATGAGGTGCGTTTTAGAAACCTTTCCCGATCACACGGTGTACCATCTTCTGCGTTTCTCATGCATGTTTTCGATGTAGGAAGATGCCCTTGAACCTGGAGATTTGGGGCCCATGGGATGGGTACCACGCAGTATTACTTTCACGGGTCTGCGTTTGCTCCCCCGACCTCACCCAACCTCTCAGCCCCAAGAGTGTCCACCCTTATGTCTCATCCAGCTGTGGGTCTAGATATGGTCAATCCAGGTTGCATCACAGCCCCTGAACGAATTTTGTAAGAATTCCTCTCTCTTTCACTGTCTTTGTTTTACGTGTTTTTAAAAGTAATTTATTTTTATAATGGGGTTTAGCTGCTTTTCACGGCTGTGTTTATGCGGCTTTACACCCACTTGACTCACTTCCAGAGATATATCAATACATAGGTTTTAAGATTCTTACTAGTCAGATATATTCTTGGGTGGTGAATAGGGGGTGTTGAGTCCAGTTCACTGAGCAAGGAGTAGGTTTTGTCTATTACATATTGGGTTTATGGAACGGTATCTGAGCTAATTTGAAACCCTTGTTTTATGCATCACCCCACCTCACCTTTCCCGTTAAGCAGGCATAGTGTGTTTTCTTAACGTGTGACTCTGTTCTGTTTTGTAATTCAGTTCAAGTGTAGCGGTTTTTACATTCCCTCTATAAGTGATAGCTTATGATAAGTGTCTTTTTCTGTGTGACTTATTTCACTTAGAATCGTCGTACCTAAATCCACTCATCATGCTGCTACTAGCCTCAGGACATTGATTTCATGGCTGAGTGATATTCCATTGTACATAAGGGCCACAACTTCTTTATCCATTTTTCTCTTTCCTGGGATATTTAAGGTGTCATGAAGTGGAGGCTCTTGTCAACAGAGCAGCCCTAAACTTTGGGGTGCCTGTGTCTTGCTGATTTTTAGTTTTCCCAATTTATACGCCCATGAGTGGAAGTGCCCTATGCTCCCTAAGCTGTGTTTTCCCGATGTTTCAGGACACACCGTACACTTCTCCAGAGTGGCTGTTGGCAATTTACATCCCGCCCATCAGTGGAGCAAGGCTCCCATTTCTCCATGGCCTGTCCTGCATTTCTGGTTTTGTCACTTTTTTCAGCATGGCCCTTCTGACCGATGGGAAGCGAGACTTCTTTGTAGCGCTGATTTTCCTTTCCAGGTTGCTTGGTTGGCCAAAAAGGGCGTATGCGTTTTTTCCTGAATATATTCAGGAAAAAACGCATACGCCCTTTTTGGCCAAGGGCATCATTGTGGACGTTGTGCCGCTTTTCAGGTGCTTTAAAGGCGATTCAAATCTACCTCCTGAGATCTCTTTCCTGCAATTCTGCCTTGCTTTCAAATCCTCTTCATTGCCTTCCCTCAATATATTTGTGGATGAGAGTTATCATTGATAACTCTGCAGGTTTGTGAATTGCAGTGCCCCTGACCTCCATCTTTGAACTCGCTTCTTTGGGAGCTGGCCACAAAAGCGCGGGATTGCCTCAGGCCCTATTCTGGTTCCGGGCGGCAGGCTGAGCCTGTGGTTAATTCTTCTTCCTGAAGGCGAAATAGAGTGACCTGTGCCTGTCCAAACACCTAGATCTAGTCTCTCATTGGTGGCCCCTCTCCCTGTTCATCCTAAGGACAAATTGCAACCTGTACGGAACAGGAGGTTAAAGGTGCTGATTCTCCAAGTAGGGAGATTGCTAGAAAAGCGGCTGGAATGGCAAACCCGAGCACAAGGATATGAGAAATGAGGTGCGTTTTAGAAACCTTTCCCGATCAGATGGTGTACCACCTTCTGGGATTCTCAAGCATGTTTTCGATGTAGGAAGATGCCCTTGAACCTGGAGATTTGGGGCCCATGGGATGGGTACCACGCAGTATTACTTTAACGGGTCTGCGTTTGCTCCCCCAACCTCACCCAACCTCTCAGCCCCAAGAGTGTCCACCCTTATGTCTCACCCAGCTGTGGGTCTAGATATGGTCAATCCAGGTTGCATCACAGCCCCTGAACGAATTTTGTAAGAATTCCTGTCTCTTTCACTGTCTTTGTTTTACCGGTTTTTAAAAGTAATTTATTTTTATAATGGGGTTTAGCTGCTTTTCACGGCTGTGTTTATGCGGCTTTACACCCACTTGACTCACTTCCAGAGAGATATCAATACATAGGTTTTAAGATTCTTACTAGTCAGATATATTCTTGGGCGGTGAATAGGGGGTTTTGAGTCCAGTTCACTGAGCAAGGAGTAGGTCTTGTCTATTACATATTTGGTTTATGGAACGGTATCTGAGCTAATTTGAAACCCTTGTTTTATGCATCACCCCACCTCACCTTTCCCGTTAAGCAGCCATAGTGTGTTTTCTAAACGTGTGACTCTGTTCTGTTTTGTAATTCAGTTCAAGTGTAGCGGTTTTTACATTCCCTCTATAAGTGATAGCTTATGATAAGTGTCTTTTTCTGTGTGACTTATTTCACTTAGAATCGTCGTACCTAAATCCACTCATCATGCTCTTACTAGCCTTATGACATTGATTTCATGGCTGAGTGATATTCCATTGTACATAAGGGCCACAACTTCTTTATCCATTATTCTCTTTCCTGGGATATTTAAGGTGTCATGAAGTGGAGGTTCTTGTCAACAGAGCAGCCCTAAACTTTGGGGTGCCTGTGTCTTGCTGATTTTTAGTTCTCCCAATTGATATGCCCATGAGTGGAAGTGCCCTATGCTCCCTAAGCTGTGTTTTCCCGATGTTTCAGGACACACCGTACACTTCTCCAGGGTGGCTGTTGGCAATTTACATCCCGCCCATCAGCGGAGCAAGGCTCCCATTTCTCCATGGCCTGTCCTGCATTTCTGGTTTTGTCACTTTTTTCAGCATGGCCCTTTTGACCGATGGGAAGCAGGACTACTTTGTAGCGCTGATTTGCCTTTCCAGGTTGTTTGGTTGGCCAAAAAGGGCGTATGCGTTTTTCCCTGAATATATTCAGGAAAAAACGCATACGCCCTTTTTGGCCAAGGGCATCATTGTCGACGTTTTGCCGCTTTTCATGTGCTTTAAAGGCGAATCGAATGTACCTCCTGAGATCTCTTTCCTGCAATTCTGCCTTGTTTCAAATCCTCTTCGTTGCCTTCCCTCAATATATTTGTGGACGAGAGTTATCATTTATAACTCTGCAGGTTTGTGAATTGCAGTGCCCCTGAGCTCCACTTTTCAACTCGCTTTTTTGGGAGCTGGCCGCAAAAGCACGGGATTGCCTCAGGCCCTATTCTGGTTCCGGGCAGCAGGCTGAGCCTCTGGTTAATTCTTCTTTCTCATGGGAAAATAGAGTGACCTGTGCCTGTCCCAACACTTAGATCTAGTCTCTCATTGGTTGCCCCTCTCCCCGTTCATCCTCAGGACAAATTGCAACCTGTACGGAACAGGAGGTTAAAGGTGCTGTTTCTCCAAGTAGGGAGATTGCTCGTAAAGTAGCTGGAATGGCGAACCCGAGCACAAGGAGATAAGAAATGAGGTGCGTTTTAGAAACCTTTCCCGATCACACGTTGTACCATCTTCTGGGTTTCTCATGCATCTTTTCGATGTAGGAAGATGCCCTTGAACCTGGAGATTTGGGGCCCATGGGATGGGTACCACGCAGTATTACTTTAATGGGTCTGCGTTTGCTCCCCCAACCTCACCCAACCTCTCAGCCCCAAGAGTGTCCACCCTTATGTCTTATCCAGCTGTGTGTCTAGATATGGTCAATCCAGGTTGCATCACAGCCCCTGAACGATTTTTGTAAGAATTCCTGTCTCTTTCACTGTCTTTGTTTTACGGGTTTTTAAAAGTAATTTATTTTTATAATGGGGTTTAGCTGATTTTCACGGCTGTGTTTATGCGACTTTACACCCACTTGACTCACTTCCAGAGAGATATCAATACATAGGTTTTAAGATTCTTACTAGTCAGATATATTCTTGGGCGGTGAATAGGGGGTGTTGAGTCCAGTTCACTGAGCAAGGAGTAGGTCTTGTCTATTACATATTGGGTTTATGGAACGGTATCTGAGCTAATTTGAAACCCTTGTTTTATGCATCGCCCCACCTCACCTTTCCCGTTAAGCAGCCATAGTGTGTTTTCTAAACGTGTGACTCTGTTCTGTTTTGTAATTCAGTTCAAGTGTAGCGGTTTTTACATTCCCTCTATAAGTGATAGCTTATGATAAGTGTCTTTTTCTGTGTGACTTATTTCACTTAGAATCGTCGAACCTAAATCCACTCATCATGCTGCTACTAGCCTTATGACATTGATTACATGGCTGAGTGATATTCCATTGTACATAAGGGCCACAACTACCTTATCCATTTTTCTCTTTCCTGGGATATTTAAGGTGTCATGAAGTGGAGGTTCTTGTCAACAGAGCAGCCCTAAACTTTGGGCTGCCTCTGTCTTGCTGATTTTTAGTTTTCCCAATTGATACGCCCATGAGTGGAAGTGCCCTATGCTCCCTAAGCTGTGTTTTTTCAATGTTTCAGGACACACCGTACACTTCTCCAGAGTGGCTGTTGGCAATTTACATCCCGCCCATCAGCGGAGCAAGGCTGCCATTTCTCCATGGCCTGTCCTGCATTTCTGGTTTTGTCACTTTTTTCAGCATGGCCCTTCTGAGCAATGGGAAGCGAGACTTCTTTGTAGCGCTGATTTGCCTTTCCAGGTTGCTTGGTTGGCCAAAAAGGGCGTATGCGTTTTTTCCTGAATATATTCAGGAAAAAACGCATACGCCCTTTTTGGCCAAGGGCATCATTGTCGACGTTTTGCCGCTTTTCAGGTGCTTTAAAGGCGATTCGAATCTACCTCCTGAGATCTCTTTCCTGCAATTCTGCCTTTCATTCAAATCCTCTTCATTGCCTTCCCTCAATATATTTGTGGACGAGAGTTATCATTTATAACTCTGCAGGTTTGTGAATTGCAGTGCCCCTGAGCTCCATTTTTCAACTCGCTTTTTTGGGAGCTGGCCGCAAAAGCGCGGGATTGCCTCAGGCCCTATTCTGGTTCCGGGCGGCAGGGTGAGCCTGTGATTAATTCTTCTTCCTAATGGGAAAATAGAGTGACCTGTGCCTGTCCCAACACCTAGATCTAGTCTGTCATTGGTTGCCCCTCTTCCCGTTCATCCTCAGGACAAATTGCAACCTGTACGGAACAGGAGGTTAAAGGTGCTGATTCTCCAATTAGTGAGATTGCTCGTAAAGTAGCTGGAATGGCGAACCCGAGCACAAGGAGATGAGAAATGAGGTGCGTTTTAGAAACCTTTCCCGATCAC
Source organism: Eschrichtius robustus (assembly GCF_028021215.1). NCBI lineage: Eukaryota > Metazoa > Chordata > Mammalia > Artiodactyla > Eschrichtiidae > Eschrichtius > Eschrichtius robustus. The sequence goes on from NC_090839.1 coordinate 60,332,436, forward strand.
ACGGTGTACCATCTTCTGGGTTTCTCATGCATGTTTTCGATGTAGGAAGATGCCCTTGAACTGGAGATTTGGGTCCCATGGGATGGGTACCACGCAGTATTACTTTCACGGGTCTGCGTTTGCTCCCCCAACCTCACCCAACCTCTCAGCCCCAAGAGTGTCCACCCTTATGTCTCATCCAGCTGTGGGTCTGGATATGGTCAATCCAGGTTGCATCACAGCCCCTGAACGAATTTTGTAAGAATTCCTGTCTCTTTCACTGTCTTTGTTTTACGGGTTTTTAAAAGTAATTTATTTTTATAATGGGTTTTATCTGCTCTCCAGGGCTGTGTTTATGTGGCTTTACACACACTTGACTCACTTCCAGAGAGATATCTATACATAGCTTTTAAGATTTTTACTAGTCAGATATATTCTTGGGCGGTGAATAGGGGGTGTTGAATCCAGTTCACTGAGCAAGGAGTAGATCTTGTCTATTACATATTGGGTTTATGGAACGGTATCTGAGCTAATTTGAAACCCTTGTTTTATGCATCACCCCACCTCACCTTTCCGGTTAAGCAGCCATAGTGTGTTTTCTAAACGTGTGACTCTGTTCTGTTTTGTAATTCAGTTCAATTGTAGCGGTTTTTACATTCCCTCTCTAAGTGGTATCTTATGATAAGTGTCTTTTTCTATGTGACTTATTTCACTTAGAATCTTGGTACCTAAATCCACTCATCATGCTGCTACGAGCCTTAGGACATTGATTTCATGGCTGATTGATATTCCATTGTATAAAAGGGCCAGAATTTCTTTATCCATTTTTCTCTTTCCTGGGATATTTAAGGTGTCATGAAGTGGAGGTTCTTGTCAACAGAGCAGCCCTTAATTTATGGGGTGCCTGTGTCTTGCTGATTTTTAGTTTTCCCAATTTATACGCCCATGAGTGGAAGTGCCCTATGCTCCCTAAGCTGTGTTTTCCCGATGTTTCATGACACACCGTACACTTCTCCAGAGTGGCTGTTGGCAATTTACATCCCGCCCATCAGCGGAGCAAGGCTACCATTTCTCCATGGCCTGTCCTGCATTTCTGGTTTTGTCACTTTTTTCAGCATGGCCCTTCTGAGCGATGGGAAGCGAGACTTCTTTGTAGCGCTGATTTGCCTTTCCAGGTTGCTTGGTTGGCCAGAAAGGGCGTATGCGTTTTTTCCTGAATATATTCAGGAGAAAACGCATACGCCCTTTTTGGCCAAGGGCATCATTGTCGACGTTTTGCCGCTTTTCAGGTGCTTTAAAGGCGATTCGAATCTACCTCCTGAGATCTCTTTCCTGCAATTCTGCCTTGCTTTCAAATCCTCTTCATTGCCTTCCCTCAATATATTTCTGGACGAGAGTTATCATTTATAACTCTGCAGGTTTGTGAATTGCAGTGCCCCTGAGCTCCATTTTTCAACTCGCTTTTTTGGGAGCTGGCCAGAAAAGCGCGGGATTGCCTCAGGCCCTATTCTGGTTCCGGGCGGCAGGGTGAGCCTGTGATTAATTCTTCTTCCTAATGGGAAAATAGTGTGACCTGTGCCTGTCCCAACACCTAGATCTAGTCTCTCATTGGTTGCCCCTCTTCCCATTCATCCTCAGGACAAATTGCAACCTGTACGGACAGGACGTTAAAGGTGCTGATTCTCCAGTTAGTGAGATTGCTCGTAAAGTAGCTGGAATGGCGAACCCGAGCACAAGGAGATGAGAAATGAGGTGCGTTTTAGAAACCTTTCCCGATCACACGGTGTACCATCTTCTGGGTTTCTCATGCATGTTTTCGATGTAGGAAGATGCCCTTGAACTGGAGATTTGGGTCCCATGGGATGGGTACCACGCAGTATTACTTTCACGGGTCTGCGTTTGCTCCCCCAACCTCACCCAACCTCTCAGCCCCAAGAGTGTCCACCCTTATGTCTCATCCAGCTGTGGGTCTGGATATGGTCAATCCAGGTTGCATCACAGCCCCTGAACGAATTTTGTAAGAATTCCTGTCTCTTTCACTGTCTTTGTTTTACGGGTTTTTAAAAGTAATTTATTTTTATAATGGGTTTTATCTGCTCTCCAGGGCTGTGTTTATGTGGCTTTACACACACTTGACTCACTTCCAGAGAGATATCTATACATAGCTTTTAAGATTTTTACTAGTCAGATATATTCTTGGGCGGTGAATAGGGGGTGTTGAATCCAGTTCACTGAGCAAGGAGTAGATCTTGTCTATTACATATTGGGTTTATGGAACGGTATCTGAGCTAATTTGAAACCCTTGTTTTATGCATCACCCCACCTCACCTTTCCGGTTAAGCAGCCATAGTGTGTTTTCTAAACGTGTGACTCTGTTCTGTTTTGTAATTCAGTTCAATTGTAGCGGTTTTTACATTCCCTCTCTAAGTGGTATCTTATGATAAGTGTCTTTTTCTATGTGACTTATTTCACTTAGAATCTTGGTACCTAAATCCACTCATCATGCTGCTACGAGCCTTAGGACATTGATTTCATGGCTGATTGATATTCCATTGTATAAAAGGGCCAGAATTTCTTTATCCATTTTTCTCTTTCCTGGGATATTTAAGGTGTCATGAAGTGGAGGTTCTTGTCAACAGAGCAGCCCTTAATTTATGGGGTGCCTGTGTCTTGCTGATTTTTAGTTTTCCCAATTTATACGCCCATGAGTGGAAGTGCCCTATGCTCCCTAAGCTGTGTTTTCCCGATGTTTCATGACACACCGTACACTTCTCCAGAGTGGCTGTTGGCAATTTACATCCCGCCCATCAGCGGAGCAAGGCTACCATTTCTCCATGGCCTGTCCTGCATTTCTGGTTTTGTCACTTTTTTCAGCATGGCCCTTCTGAGCGATGGGAAGCGAGACTTCTTTGTAGCGCTGATTTGCCTTTCCAGGTTGCTTGGTTGGCCAGAAAGGGCGTATGCGTTTTTTCCTGAATATATTCAGGAGAAAACGCATACGCCCTTTTTGGCCAAGGGCATCATTGTCGACGTTTTGCCGCTTTTCAGGTGCTTTAAAGGCGATTCGAATCTACCTCCTGAGATCTCTTTCCTGCAATTCTGCCTTGCTTTCAAATCCTCTTCATTGCCTTCCCTCAATATATTTCTGGACGAGAGTTATCATTTATAACTCTGCAGGTTTGTGAATTGCAGTGCCCCTGAGCTCCATTTTTCAACTCGCTTTTTTGGGAGCTGGCCAGAAAAGCGCGGGATTGCCTCAGGCCCTATTCTGGTTCCGGGCGGCAGGGTGAGCCTGTGATTAATTCTTCTTCCTAATGGGAAAATAGTGTGACCTGTGCCTGTCCCAACACCTAGATCTAGTCTCTCATTGGTTGCCCCTCTTCCCATTCATCCTCAGGACAAATTGCAACCTGTACGGACAGGACGTTAAAGGTGCTGATTCTCCAATTAGTGAGATTGCTCGTAAAGTAGCTGGAATGGCGAACCCGAGCACAAGGAGATGAGAAATTAGGTGCATTTTAGAAACCCTTCCTGATCACACGGTGTACCATCTTCTGGGTTTCTCATGCATGTTTTCTATGTAGGAAGATGCCCTTGAACCTGGAGATTTGGGGCCCATGGGATGGGTACCACGCAGTATTACTTTCACGGGTCTGCTTTTTCTCCCCCAACCTCACCCAACCTCTCAGCCCCAAGAGTGTCCACCCTTATGTCGCATCCAGCTGTGGGTCTAGATATGGTCAATCCAGGTTGCATCACAGCCCCTGAACGAATTTTGTAAGAATTCCTGTCTCTTTCACTGTCTTTGTTTTACGGGTTTTTAAAAGTAATTTATTTTTATAATGGGGTTTAGCTGCTTTTCACGGCTGTGTTTATGCGGCTTTACACCCACTTGACTCACTTCTAGAGAGATATCAATACATAGGTTTTAAGATTCTTACTAATCAGATATATTCTTGGGTGGTGAATAGGGGGTGTTGAGTCCAGTTCACTGAGCAAGGAGTAGGTCTTGTCTATTACATATTGGGTTTATGGAACGGTATCTGAGCTAATTTGAAACCCTTGTTTTATACATCACCCCACCTCATCTTTCCCGTTAAGCAGCCATAGTGTGTTTTCTAAACGTGTGACTCTGTTCTGTTTTGTAATTCAGTTCAAGTGTAGTGGTTTTTACATTCCCCCTATAAGTGATAGCTTATGATAAGTGTCTTTTTCTGTGTGACTTATTTCACTTAGAATCGTCGTACCTAAATCCACTCATCATGCTGCTACTAGCCTCAGGACATTGATTTCATGGCTGAGTGATATTCCATTGTACATAAGGGCCACAACTTCTTTATCCATTTTTCTCTTTCCTGGGATATTTAAGGTGTCATGAAGTGGAGGCTCTTGTCAACAGAGCAGCCCTAAACTTTGGGGTGCCTGTGTCTTGCTGATTTTTAGTTTTCCCAATTTATACGCCCATGAGTGGAAGTGCCCTATGCTCCCTAAGCTGTGTTTTCCCGATGTTTCAGGACACACCGTACACTTCTCCAGAGTGGCTGTTGGCAATTTACACCCCGCCCATCAGCGGAGCAAGGCTGCCATTTCTCCATGGCCTGTCCTGCATTTCTGGTTTTGTCACTTTTTTCAGCATGGCCCTTCTGACCGATGGGAAGCGAGACTTCTTTGTAGCGCTGATTTTCCTTTCCAGGTTGCTTGGTTGGCCAAAAAGGGCGTATGCGTTTTTTCCTGAATATATTCAGGAAAAAACGCATACGCCCTTTTTGGCCAAGGGCATCATTGTGGACATTGTGCCGCTTTTCAGGTGCTTTAAAGGCGATTCAAATCTACCTCCTGAGATCTCTTTCCTGCAATTCTGCCTTGCTTTCAAATCCTCTTCATTGCCTTCCCTCAATATATTTGTGGATGAGAGTTATCATTGATAACTCTGCAGGTTTGTGAATTGCAGTGCCCCTGACCTCCATCTTTGAACTCGCTTCTTTGGGAGCTGGCCGTAAAAGCGCGGGATTCCCTCAGGCCCTATTCTGGTTCCGGGCGGCAGGCTGAGCCTGTGGTTAATTCTTCTTCCTGAAGGCGAAATAGAGTGACCTGTGCCTGTCCCAACACCTAGATCTAGTCTCTCATTGGTGGCCCCTCTCCCTGTTCATCCTAAGGACAAATTGCAACCTGTACGGAACAGGAGGTTAAAGGTGCTGATTCTCCAAGTAGAGAGATTGCTAGAAAAGCGGCTGGAATGGCAAACCCGAGCACAAGGAGATGAGAAATGAGGTGCGTTTTAGAAACCTTTCCCGATCAGATGGTGTACCACCTTCTGGGATTCTCAAGCATGTTTTCGATGTAGGAAGATGCCCTTGAACCTGGAGATTTGGGGCCCATGGGATGGGTACCACGCAGTATTACTTTAACGGGTCTGCGTTTGCTCCCCCAACCTCACCCAACCTCTCAGCCCCAAGAGTGTCCACCCTTATGTCTCACCCAGCTGTGGGTCTAGATATGGTCAATCCAGGTTGCATCACAGCCCCTGAACGAATTTTGTAAGAATTCCTGTCTCTTTCACTGTCTTTGTTTTACCGGTTTTTAAAAGTAATTTATTTTTATAATGGGGTTTAGCTGATTTTCACGGCTGTGTTTATGCGGCTTTACACCCACTTGACTCACTTCCAGAGAGGTATCAATACATAGGTTTTAAGATTCTTACTAGTCAGATATATTCTTGGGTGGTGAATAGGGGGTTTTGAGTCCAGTTCACTGAGCAAGGAGTAGGTCTTGTCTATTACATATTTGGTTTATGGAACGGTATCTGAGCAAATTTGAAACCCTTGTTTTATGCATCACCCCACCTCACCTTTCCCGTTAAGCAGCCATAGTGTGTTTTCTAAACGTGTGACTCTGTTCTGTTTTGTAATTCAGTTCAAGTGTAGCGGTTTACATTCCCTCTATATGTGATAGCTTATGATAAGTGTCTTTTTCTGTGTGACTTATTTCACTTAGAATCGTTGTACCTAAATCCACTCATCATGCTGCTACTAGCCTTATGACATTGATTTCATGGCTGAGTGATATTCCATTGTACATAAGGGCCACAACTTCTTTATCCATTTTTCTCTTTCCTGGGATATTTAAGGTGTCATGAAGTGGAGGTTCTTGTCAACAGAGCAGCCCTAAACTTTGGGGTGCCTGTGTCTTGCTGATTTTTAGTTATCCCAATTGATACGCCCATGAGTGGAAGTGCCCTATGCTCCCTAAGCTGTGTTTTCCCGATGTTTCAGGACACACCGTACACTTCTCCAGAGTGGCTGTTGGCAATTTACCTCCCGCCCATCAGCGGAGCAAGGCTGCCATTTCTCCATGGCCTGTCCTGCATTTCTGGTTTTGTCACTTTTTTCAGCATGGCCCTTCTGACCGATGGGAAGCGAGACTTCTTTGTAGCGCTGATTTGCCTTTCCAGGTTGCTTGGTTAGCCAAAAAGGGCGTATGGGTTTTTTCCTGAATATATTCAGGAAAAAACGCATACGCCCTTTTTGGCCAAGGGCATCATTGTCGACGTTTTGCCGCTTTTCATGTGCTTTAAAGGCGAATCGAATCTACCTCCTGAGATCTGTTTCCTGCAATTCTGCCTTGTTTCAAATCCTCTTCGTTGCCTTCCCTCAATATATTTGTGGACGAGAGTTATCATTTATAACTCTGCAGGTTTGTGAATTGCAGTGCCCCAGAGCTCCACTTTTCAACTCGCTTTTTTGGGAGCTGGCCGCAAAAGCGCGGGTTTGCCTCAGGCCCTATTCTGGTTCCGGGCGGCAGGCTGAGCCTGTGGTTAATTCTTCTTCCTGATGGGAAAATAGAGTGACCTGAGCCTGTCCCAACACTTAGATCTAGTCTCTCATTGGTTGCCCCTCTCCCCGTTCATCCTCAGGACAAATTGCAACCTGTACGGAACAGGAGGTTAAAGGTGCTGTTTCTCCAAGTAGGGAGATTGCTCCTAAAGTAGCTGGAATGGCGAACCCGAGCACAAGGAGATGAGAAATGAGGTGCGTTTTAGAAACCTTTCCCGATCACACGGTGTACCATCTTCTGGGTTTCTCATGCATGTTTTCGATGTAGGAAGATGCCCTTGAACCTGGAGATTTGGGGCCCATGGGATGGGTACCACGCAGTATTACTTTCATGGTTCTGCTTTTTCTCCCCCAACCTCACCCAACCTCTCAGCCCCAAGAGTGTCCACCCTTATGTCGCATCCAGCTGTGGGTCTAGATATGGTCAATCCAGGTTGCATCACAGCCCCTGAACGAATTTTGTAAGAATTCCTCTCTCTTTCACTGTCTTTGTTTTACGTGTTTTTAAAAGTAATTTATTTTTATAATGGGGTTTAGCTGCTTTTCACGGCTGTGTTTATGCGGCTTTACACCCACTTGACTCACTTCCAGAGATATATCAATACATAGGTTTTAAGATTCTTACTAGTCAGATATATTCTTGGGTGGTGAATAGGGGGTGTTGAGTCCAGTTCACTGAGCAAGGAGTAGGTCTTGTCTATTACATATTGGGTTTATGGAACGGTATCTGAGCTAATTTGAAACCCTTGTTTTATGCATCACCCCACCTCACCTTTCCCGTTAAGCAGGCATAGTGTGTTTTCTAAACGTGTGACTCTGTTCTGTTTTGTAATTCAGTTCAAGTGTAGCGGTTTTTACATTCCCTCTATAAGTGATAGCTTATGATAAGTGTCTTTTTCTGTGTGACTTATTTCACTTAGAATCGTCGTACCTAAATCCACTCATCATGCTGCTACTAGCCTTATGACATTGATTTCATGGCTGAGTGATATTCCATTGTACATAAGGGCCACAACTTCTTTATCCATTTTTCTCTTTCCTGGGATATTTAAGGTGTCATGAAGTGGAGGTTCTTGTCAACAGAGCAGCCCTAAACTTTGGGGTGCCTGTGTCTTGCTGATTTTTAGTATTCCCAATTGATACGCCCATGAGTGGAGGTGCCCTATGCTCCCTAAGCTGTGTTTTCCCGATGTTTCAGGACACACCGTACACTTCTCCAGGGTGGCTGTTGGCAATTTACATCCCGCCCATCAGCGGAGCAAGGCTCCCATTTCTCCATGGCCTGTCCTGCATTTCTGGTTTTGTCACTTTTTTCAGCATGGCCCTTCTGAGCGATGGGAAGCGAGACTTCTTTGTAGCGCTGATTTGCCTTTCCAGGTTGCTTGGTTGGCCAAAAAGGTCGTATGCGTTTTTTCCTGAATATATTCAGGAAAAAACCCATACGCCCTTTTTGGCCAAGGGCATCATTGTCGACGTTTTGCCGCTTTTCAGGTGCTTTAAAGGCGATTCGAATCTACCTCCTGAGATCTATTTCCTGCAATTCTGCCTTTCTTTCAAATCCTCTTCATTGCCTTCCCTCAATATATTTGTGGACGAGAGTTATCATTTATAACTCTGCAGGTTTGTGAATTGCAGTGCCCCTGAGCTCCATTTTTCAACTCGCTTTTTTGGGAGCTGGCCGCAAAAGCGCGGGATTGTCTCAGGCACTATTCTGGTTCCGGGCGGCAGGGTGAGCCTGTGATTAATTCTTCTTCCTAATGGGAAAATAGAGTGACCTGTGCCTGTCCCAACACCTAGATCTAGTCTGTCATTGGTTGCCCCTCTTCCCGTTCATCCTCAGGACAAATTGCAACCTGTACGGAACAGGAGGTTAAAGGTGCTGATTCTCCAATTAGTGAGATTGCTCGTAAAGTAGCTGGAATGGCGAACCCGAGCACAAGGAGATGAGAAATGAGGTGCGTTTTAGAAACCTTTCCCGATCACACGGTGTACCATCTTCTGGGTTTCTCATGCATGTTTTCGATGTAGGAAGATGCCCTTGAACTGGAGATTTGGGGCCCATGGGATGGGTACCACGCAGTATTACTTTCACGGGTCTGCGTTTGCTCCCCCAACCTCACCCAACCTCTCAGCCCCAAGAGTGTCCACCCTTATGTCTCATCCAGCTGTGGGTCTGGATATGGTCAATCCAGGTTGCATCACAGCCCCTGAACGAATTTTGTAAGAATTCCTGTCTCTTTCACTGTCTTTGTTTTACGGGTTTTTAAAAGTAATTTATTTTTATAATGGGTTTTATCTGCTCTCCACGGCTGTGTTTATGTGGCTTTACACCCACTTGACTCACTTCCAGAGAGATATCTATACATAGCTTTTAAGATTTTTACTAGTCAGATATATTCTTGGGCGGTGAATAGGGGGTGTTGAATCCAGTTCACTGAGCAAGGAGTAGATCTTGTCTATTACATATTGGGTTTATGGAACGGTATCTGAGCTAATTTGAAACCCTTGTTTTATGCATCACCCCACCTCACCTTTCCGGTTAAGCAGCCATAGTGTGTTTTCTAAACGTGTGACTCTGTTCTGTTTTGTAATTCAGTTCAATTGTAGCGGTTTTTACATTCCCTCTCTAAGTGGTATCTTATGATAAGTGTCTTTTTCTGTGTGACTTATTTCACTTAGAATCTTGGTACCTAAATCCACTCATCATGCTGCTACGAGCCTTAGGACATTGATTTCATGGCTGTTTGATATTCCATTGTATAAAAGGGCCAGAATTTCTTTATCCATTTTTCTCTTTCCTGGGATATTTAAGGTGTCATGAAGTGGAGGTTCTTGTCAACAGAGCAGCCCTTAATTTATGGGGTGCCTGTGTCTTGCTGATTTTTAATTTTCCCAATTTATACGCCCATGAGTGGAAGTGCCCTATGCTCCCTAAGCTGTGTTTTCGCGATGTTTCAGGACACACCGTACACTTCTCCAGAGTGGCTGTTGGCAATTTACATCCCGCCCATCAGCGGAGCAAGGCTACCATTTCTCCATGGCCTGTCCTGCATTTCTGGTTTTGTCACTTTTTTCAGCATGGCCCTTCTGAGCGATGGGAAGCGAGACTTCTTTGTAGCGCTGATTTGCCTTTCCAGGTTGCTTGGTTGGCCAGAAAGGGCGTATGCGTTTTTTCCTGAATATATTCAGGAGAAAACGCATACGCCCTTTTTGGCCAAGGGCATCATTGTCGACGTTTTGCCGCTTTTCAGGTGCTTTAAAGGCGATTCGAATCTACCTCCTGAGATCTCTTTCCTGCAATTCTGCCTTGCTTTCAAATCCTCTTCATTGCCTTCCCTCAATATATTTCTGGACGAGAGTTATCATTTATAACTCTGCAGGTTTGTGAATTGCAGTGCCCCTGAGCTCCATTTTTCAACTCGCTTTTTTGGGAGCTGGCCAGAAAAGCGCGGGATTGCCTCAGGCCCTATTCTGGTTCCCGGCGGCAGGGTGAGCCTGTGATTAATTCTTCTTCCTAATGGGAAAATAGTGTGACCTGTGCCTGTCCCAACACCTAGATCTAGTCTCTCATTGGTTGCCCCTCTCCCCGTTCATCCTCAGGACAAATTGCAACCTGTACGGACAGGACGTTAAAGGTGCTGATTCTCCAATTAGTGAGATTGCTCGTAAAGTAGCTGGAATGGCGAACCCGAGCACAAGGAGATGAGAAATGAGGTGCGTTTTAGAAACCCTTCCTGATCACACGGTGTACCATCTTCTGGGTTTCTCATGCATGTTTTCTATGTAGGAAGATGCCCTTGAACCTGGAGATTTGGGGCCCATGGGATGGGTACCACGCAGTATTACTTTAACGGGTCTGCATTTGCTCCCCCAACCTCAAACAACTTCTCAGCCCCAAGAGTGTCCACCCTTATGACTCATCCAGCTGTGGGTCTAGATATGGTCAATCCAGGTTGCATCACAGCCCCTGAACGAATTTTGTAAGAATTCCTGTCTCTTTCACTGTCTTTGTTTTACGGGTTTTTAAAAGTAATTTATTTTTATAATGGGGTTTAGCTGCTTTTCACGGCTGTGTTTATGCGGCTTTACACCCACTTGACTCACTTCTAGAGAGATATCAATACATAGGTTTTAAGATTCTTACTAATCAGATATATTCTTGGGTGGTGAATAGGGGGTGTTGAGTCCAGTTCACTGAGCAAGGAGTAGGTCTTGTCTATTACATATTGGGTTTATGGAACGGTATCTGAGCTAATTTGAAACCCTTGTTTTATACATCACCCCACCTCATCTTTCCCGTTAAGCAGCCATAGTGTGTTTTCTAAACGTGTGACTCTGTTCTGTTTTGTAATTCAGTTCAAGTGTAGTGGTTTTTACATTCCCCCTATAAGTGATAGCTTATGATAAGTGTCTTTTTCTGTGTGACTTATTTCACTTAGAATCGTCATACCTAAATCCACTCATCATGCTGCTACTAGCCTCAGGACATTGATTTCATGGCTGAGTGATATTCCATTGTACATAAGGGCCACAACTTCTTTATCCATTTTTCTCTTTCCTGGGATATTTAAGGTGTCATGAAGTGGAGGCTCTTGTCAACAGAGCAGCCCTAAACTTTGGGGTGCCTGTGTCTTGCTGATTTTTAGTTTTCCCAATTTATACGCCCATGAGTGGAAGTGCCCTATGCTCCCTAAGCTGTGTTTTCCCGATGTTTCAGGACACACCGTACACTTCTCCAGAGTGGCTGTTGGCAATTTACATCCCGCCCATCAGTGTAGCAAGGCTCCCATTTCTCCATGGCCTGTCCTGCATTTCTGGTTTTGTCACTTTTTTCAGCATGGCCCTTCTGACCGATGGGAAGCGAGACTTCTTTGTAGCGCTGATTTTCCTTTCCAGGTTGCTTGGTTGGCCAAAAAGGGCGTATGCGTTTTTTCCTGAATATATTCAGGAAAAAACGCATACGCCCTTTTTGGCCAAGGGCATCATTGTGGACGTTGTGCCGCTTTTCAGGTGCTTTAAAGGCGATTCAAATCTACCTCCTGAGATCTCTTTCCTGCAATTCTGCCTTGCTTTCAAATCCTCTTCATTGCCTTCCCTCAATATATTTGTGGATGAGAGTTATCATTGATAACTCTGCAGGTTTGTGAATTGCAGTGCCCCTGAGCTCCATCTTTGAACTCGCTTCTTTGGGAGCTGGCCGCAAAAGCGTGGGATTGCCTCAGGCCCTGTTCTGGTTCCGGGCGGCAGGCTGAGCCTGTGGTTAATTCTTCTTCCTGAAGGCGAAATAGAGTGACCTGTGCCTGTCCCAACACCTAGATCTAGTCTCTCATTGGTGGCCCCTCTCCCTGTTCATCCTAAGGACAAATTGCAACCTGTACGGAACAGGAGGTTAAAGGTGCTGATTCTCCAAGTAGGGAGATTGCTAGAAAAGCGGCTGGAATGGCAAACCCGAGCACAAGGATATGAGAAATGAGGTGCGTTTTAGAAACCTTTCCCGATCAGATGGTGTACCACCTTCTGGGATTCTCAAGCATGTTTTCGATGTAGGAAGATGCCCTTGAACCTGGAGATTTGGGGCCCATGGGATGGGTACCACGCAGTATTACTTTAACGGGTCTGCATTTGCTCCCCCAACCTCACCCAACCTCTCAGCCCCAAGAGTGTCCACCCTTATGTCTCACCCAGCTGTGGGTCTAGATATGGTCAATCCAGGTTGCATCACAGCCCCTGAACGAATTTTGTAAGAATTCCTGTCTCTTTCACTGTCTTTGTTTTACCGGTTTTTAAAAGTAATTTATTTTTATAATGGGGTTTAGCTGCTTTTCACGGCTGTGTTTATGCGGCTTTACACCCACTTGACTCACTTCCAGAGAGATATCAATACATAGGTTTTAAGATTCTTACTAGTCAGATATATTCTTGGGCGGTGAATAGGGGGTTTTGAGTCCAGTTCACTGAGCAAGGAGTAGGTCTTGTCTATTACATATTTGGTTTATGGAACGGTATCTGAGCTAATTTGAAACCCTTGTTTTATGCATCACCCCACCTCACCTTTCCCGTTAAGCAGCCATAGTTTGATTTCTAAACGTGTGACTCTGTTCTGTTTTGTAATTCAGTTCAAGTGTAGCGGTATACATTCCCTCTATATGTGATAGCTTATGATAAGTGTCTTTTTCTGTGTGACTTATTTCACTTAGAATCGTTGTACCTAAATCCACTCATCATGCTGCTACTAGCCTTATGACATTGATTTCATGGCTGAGTGATATTCCATTGTACATAAGGGCCACAACTTCTTTATCCATTTTTCTCTTTCCTGGGATATTTAAGGTGTCATGAAGTGGAGGTTCTTGTCAACAGAGCAGCCCTAAACTTTGGGGTGCCTGTGTCTTGCTGATTTTTAGTTTTCCCAATTGATACGCCCATGAGTGGAGGTGCCCTATGCTCCCTAAGCTGTGTTTTCCCGATGTTTCAGGACACACCGTACACTTCTCCAGGGTGGCTGTTGGCAATTTACATCCCGCCCATCAGCGGAGCAAGGCTCCCATTTCTCCATGGCCTGTCCTGCATTTCTGGTTTTGTCACTTTTTTCAGCATGGCCCTTCTGAGCGATGGGAAGCGAGACTTCTTTGTAGCGCTGATTTGCCTTTCCAGGTTGCTTGGTTGGCCAAAAAGGGCGTATGCGTGTTTTCCTGAATATATTCAGGAAAAAACGCATACGCCCTTTTTGGCCAAGGGCATCATTGTCGACGTTTTGCCGCTTTTCAGGTGCTTTAAAGGCGATTCGAATCTACCTCCTGAGATCTATTTCCTGCAATTCTGCCTTTCTTTCAAATCCTCTTCATTGCCTTCCCTCAATATATTTGTGGACGAGAGTTATCATTTATAACTCTGCAGGTTTGTGAATTGCAGTGCCCCTGAGCTCCATTTTTCAACTCGCTTTTTTGGGAGCTGGCCGCAAAAGCGCGGGATTGCCTCAGGCCCTATTCTGGTTCCGGGCGGCAGGGTGAGCCTGTGATTAATTCTTCTTCCTAATGGGAAAATAGAGTGACCTGTGCCTGTCCCAACACCTAGATCTAGTCTGTCATTGGTTGCCCCTCTTCCCGTTCATCCTCAGGACAAATTGCAACCTGTACGGAACAGGAGGTTAAAGGTGCTGTTTCTCCAATTAGTGAGATTGCTCGTAAAGTAGCTGGAATGGCGAACCAGAGCACAAGGAGATGAGAAATGAGGTGCGTTTTAGAAACCTTTCCCGATCACACGGTGTACCATCTTCTGGGTTTCTCATGCATGTTTTCGATGTAGGAAGATGCCCTTGAACTGGAGATTTGGGTCCCATGGGATGGGTACCACGCAGTATTACTTTCACGGGTCTGCGTTTGCTCCCCCAACCTCACCCAACCTCTCAGCCCCAAGAGTGTCCACCCTTATGTCTCATCCAGCTGTGGGTCTGGATATGGTCAATCCAGGTTGCATCACAGCCCCTGAACGAATTTTGTAAGAATTCCTGTCTCTTTCACTGTCTTTGTTTTACGGGTTTTTAAAAGTAATTTATTTTTATAATGGGTTTTATCTGCTCTCCAGGGCTGTGTTTATGTGGCTTTACACACACTTGACTCACTTCCAGAGAGATATCTATACATAGCTTTTAAGATTTTTACTAGTCAGATATATTCTTGGGCGGTGAATAGGGGGTGTTGAATCCAGTTCACTGAGCAAGGAGTAGATCTTGTCTATTACATATTGGGTTTATGGAACGGTATCTGAGCTAATTTGAAACCCTTGTTTTATGCATCACCCCACCTCACCTTTCCGGTTAAGCAGCCATAGTGTGTTTTCTAAACGTGTGACTCTGTTCTGTTTTGTAATTCAGTTCAATTGTAGCGGTTTTTACATTCCCTCTCTAAGTGGTATCTTATGATAAGTGTCTTTTTCTATGTGACTTATTTCACTTAGAATCTTGGTACCTAAATCCACTCATCATGCTGCTACGAGCCTTAGGACATTGATTTCATGGCTGATTGATATTCCATTGTATAAAAGGGCCAGAATTTCTTTATCCATTTTTCTCTTTCCTGGGATATTTAAGGTGTCATGAAGTGGAGGTTCTTGTCAACAGAGCAGCCCTTAATTTATGGGGTGCCTGTGTCTTGCTGATTTTTAGTTTTCCCAATTTATACGCCCATGAGTGGAAGTGCCCTATGCTCCCTAAGCTGTGTTTTCCCGATGTTTCATGACACACCGTACACTTCTCCAGAGTGGCTGTTGGCAATTTACCTCCCGCCCATCAGCGGAGCAAGGCTGCCATTTCTCCATGGCCTGTCCTGCATTTCTGGTTTTGTCACTATTTTCAGCATGGCCCTTCTGACCGATGGATAGCGAGACTTCTTTGTAGCGCTGATTTGCCTTTCCAGGTTGCTTGGTTAGCCAAAAAGGGCGTATGGGTTTTTTCCTGAATATATTCAGGAAAAAACGCATACGCCCTTTTTGGCCAAGGGCATCATTGTCGACGTTTTGCCGCTTTTCATGTGCTTTAAAGGCGAATCGAATCTACCTCCTGAGATCTGTTTCCTGCAATTCTGCCTTGTTTCAAATCCTCTTCGTTGCCTTCCCTCAATATATTTGTGGACGAGAGTTATCATTTATAACTCTGCAGGTTTGTGAATTGCAGTGCCCCTGAGCTCCACTTTTCAACTCGCTTTTTTGGGAGCTGGCCGCAAAAGCGCGGGTTTGCCTCAGGCCCTATTCTGGTTCCGGGCGGCAGGCTGAGCCTGTGGTTAATTCTTCTTCCTGATGGGAAAATAGAGTGACCTGAGCCTGTCCCAACACTTAGATCTAGTCTCTCATTGGTTGCCCCTCTCCCCGTTCATCCTCAGGACAAATTGCAACCTGTACGGAACAGGAGGTTAAAGGTGCTGTTTCTCCAAGTAGGGAGATTGCTCGTAAAGTAGCTGGAATGGCGAACCCGAGCACAAGGAGATGAGAAATGAGGTGCGTTTTAGAAACCTTTCCCGATCACACGGTGTACCATCTTCTGCGTTTCTCATGCATGTTTTCGATGTAGGAAGATGCCCTTGAACCTGGAGATTTGGGGCCCATGGGATGGGTACCACGCAGTATTACTTTCACGGGTCTGCGTTTGCTCCCCCGACCTCACCCAACCTCTCAGCCCCAAGAGTGTCCACCCTTATGTCTCATCCAGCTGTGGGTCTAGATATGGTCAATCCAGGTTGCATCACAGCCCCTGAACGAATTTTGTAAGAATTCCTCTCTCTTTCACTGTCTTTGTTTTACGTGTTTTTAAAAGTAATTTATTTTTATAATGGGGTTTAGCTGCTTTTCACGGCTGTGTTTATGCGGCTTTACACCCACTTGACTCACTTCCAGAGATATATCAATACATAGGTTTTAAGATTCTTACTAGTCAGATATATTCTTGGGTGGTGAATAGGGGGTGTTGAGTCCAGTTCAGTGAGCAAGGAGTAGGTTTTGTCTATTACATATTGGGTTTATGGAACGGTATCTGAGCTAATTTGAAACCCTTGTTTTATGCATCACCCCACCTCACCTTTCCCGTTAAGCAGGCATAGTGTGTTTTCTTAACGTGTGACTCTGTTCTGTTTTGTAATTCAGTTCAAGTGTAGCGGTTTTTACATTCCCTCTATAAGTGATAGCTTATGATAAGTGTCTTTTTCTGTGTGACTTATTTCACTTAGAATCGTCGTACCTAAATCCACTCATCATGCTGCTACTAGCCTCAGGACATTGATTTCATGGCTGAGTGATATTCCATTGTACATAAGGGCCACAACTTCTTTATCCATTTTTCTCTTTCCTGGGATATTTAAGGTGTCATGAAGTGGAGGCTCTTGTCAACAGAGCAGCCCTAAACTTTGGGGTGCCTGTGTCTTGCTGATTTTTAGTTTTCCCAATTTATACGCCCATGAGTGGAAGTGCCCTATGCTCCCTAAGCTGTGTTTTCCCGATGTTTCAGGACACACCGTACACTTCTCCAGAGTGGCTGTTGGCAATTTACATCCCGCCCATCAGTGGAGCAAGGCTCCCATTTCTCCATGGCCTGTCCTGCATTTCTGGTTTTGTCACTTTTTTCAGCATGGCCCTTCTGACCGATGGGAAGCGAGACTTCTTTGTAGCGCTGATTTTCCTTTCCAGGTTGCTTGGTTGGCCAAAAAGGGCGTATGCGTTTTTTCCTGAATATATTCAGGAAAAAACGCATACGCCCTTTTTGGCCAAGGGCATCATTGTGGACGTTGTGCCGCTTTTCAGGTGCTTTAAAGGCGATTCAAATCTACCTCCTGAGATCTCTTTCCTGCAATTCTGCCTTGCTTTCAAATCCTCTTCATTGCCTTCCCTCAATATATTTGTGGATGAGAGTTATCATTGATAACTCTGCAGGTTTGTGAATTGCAGTGCCCCTGACCTCCATCTTTGAACTCGCTTCTTTGGGAGCTGGCCACAAAAGCGCGGGATTGCCTCAGGCCCTATTCTGGTTCCGGGCGGCAGGCTGAGCCTGTGGTTAATTCTTCTTCCTGAAGGCGAAATAGAGTGACCTGTGCCTGTCCAAACACCTAGATCTAGTCTCTCATTGGTGGCCCCTCTCCCTGTTCATCCTAAGGACAAATTGCAACCTGTACGGAACAGGAGGTTAAAGGTGCTGATTCTCCAAGTAGGGAGATTGCTAGAAAAGCGGCTGGAATGGCAAACCCGAGCACAAGGATATGAGAAATGAGGTGCGTTTTAGAAACCTTTCCCGATCAGATGGTGTACCACCTTCTGGGATTCTCAAGCATGTTTTCGATGTAGGAAGATGCCCTTGAACCTGGAGATTTGGGGCCCATGGGATGGGTACCACGCAGTATTACTTTAACGGGTCTGCGTTTGCTCCCCCAACCTCACCCAACCTCTCAGCCCCAAGAGTGTCCACCCTTATGTCTCACCCAGCTGTGGGTCTAGATATGGTCAATCCAGGTTGCATCACAGCCCCTGAACGAATTTTGTAAGAATTCCTGTCTCTTTCACTGTCTTTGTTTTACCGGTTTTTAAAAGTAATTTATTTTTATAATGGGGTTTAGCTGCTTTTCACGGCTGTGTTTATGCGGCTTTACACCCACTTGACTCACTTCCAGAGAGATATCAATACATAGGTTTTAAGATTCTTACTAGTCAGATATATTCTTGGGCGGTGAATAGGGGGTTTTGAGTCCAGTTCACTGAGCAAGGAGTAGGTCTTGTCTATTACATATTTGGTTTATGGAACGGTATCTGAGCTAATTTGAAACCCTTGTTTTATGCATCACCCCACCTCACCTTTCCCGTTAAGCAGCCATAGTGTGTTTTCTAAACGTGTGACTCTGTTCTGTTTTGTAATTCAGTTCAAGTGTAGCGGTTTTTACATTCCCTCTATAAGTGATAGCTTATGATAAGTGTCTTTTTCTGTGTGACTTATTTCACTTAGAATCGTCGTACCTAAATCCACTCATCATGCTCTTACTAGCCTTATGACATTGATTTCATGGCTGAGTGATATTCCATTGTACATAAGGGCCACAACTTCTTTATCCATTATTCTCTTTCCTGGGATATTTAAGGTGTCATGAAGTGGAGGTTCTTGTCAACAGAGCAGCCCTAAACTTTGGGGTGCCTGTGTCTTGCTGATTTTTAGTTCTCCCAATTGATATGCCCATGAGTGGAAGTGCCCTATGCTCCCTAAGCTGTGTTTTCCCGATGTTTCAGGACACACCGTACACTTCTCCAGGGTGGCTGTTGGCAATTTACATCCCGCCCATCAGCGGAGCAAGGCTCCCATTTCTCCATGGCCTGTCCTGCATTTCTGGTTTTGTCACTTTTTTCAGCATGGCCCTTTTGACCGATGGGAAGCAGGACTACTTTGTAGCGCTGATTTGCCTTTCCAGGTTGTTTGGTTGGCCAAAAAGGGCGTATGCGTTTTTCCCTGAATATATTCAGGAAAAAACGCATACGCCCTTTTTGGCCAAGGGCATCATTGTCGACGTTTTGCCGCTTTTCATGTGCTTTAAAGGCGAATCGAATGTACCTCCTGAGATCTCTTTCCTGCAATTCTGCCTTGTTTCAAATCCTCTTCGTTGCCTTCCCTCAATATATTTGTGGACGAGAGTTATCATTTATAACTCTGCAGGTTTGTGAATTGCAGTGCCCCTGAGCTCCACTTTTCAACTCGCTTTTTTGGGAGCTGGCCGCAAAAGCACGGGATTGCCTCAGGCCCTATTCTGGTTCCGGGCAGCAGGCTGAGCCTCTGGTTAATTCTTCTTTCTCATGGGAAAATAGAGTGACCTGTGCCTGTCCCAACACTTAGATCTAGTCTCTCATTGGTTGCCCCTCTCCCCGTTCATCCTCAGGACAAATTGCAACCTGTACGGAACAGGAGGTTAAAGGTGCTGTTTCTCCAAGTAGGGAGATTGCTCGTAAAGTAGCTGGAATGGCGAACCCGAGCACAAGGAGATAAGAAATGAGGTGCGTTTTAGAAACCTTTCCCGATCACACGTTGTACCATCTTCTGGGTTTCTCATGCATCTTTTCGATGTAGGAAGATGCCCTTGAACCTGGAGATTTGGGGCCCATGGGATGGGTACCACGCAGTATTACTTTAATGGGTCTGCGTTTGCTCCCCCAACCTCACCCAACCTCTCAGCCCCAAGAGTGTCCACCCTTATGTCTTATCCAGCTGTGTGTCTAGATATGGTCAATCCAGGTTGCATCACAGCCCCTGAACGATTTTTGTAAGAATTCCTGTCTCTTTCACTGTCTTTGTTTTACGGGTTTTTAAAAGTAATTTATTTTTATAATGGGGTTTAGCTGATTTTCACGGCTGTGTTTATGCGACTTTACACCCACTTGACTCACTTCCAGAGAGATATCAATACATAGGTTTTAAGATTCTTACTAGTCAGATATATTCTTGGGCGGTGAATAGGGGGTGTTGAGTCCAGTTCACTGAGCAAGGAGTAGGTCTTGTCTATTACATATTGGGTTTATGGAACGGTATCTGAGCTAATTTGAAACCCTTGTTTTATGCATCGCCCCACCTCACCTTTCCCGTTAAGCAGCCATAGTGTGTTTTCTAAACGTGTGACTCTGTTCTGTTTTGTAATTCAGTTCAAGTGTAGCGGTTTTTACATTCCCTCTATAAGTGATAGCTTATGATAAGTGTCTTTTTCTGTGTGACTTATTTCACTTAGAATCGTCGAACCTAAATCCACTCATCATGCTGCTACTAGCCTTATGACATTGATTACATGGCTGAGTGATATTCCATTGTACATAAGGGCCACAACTACCTTATCCATTTTTCTCTTTCCTGGGATATTTAAGGTGTCATGAAGTGGAGGTTCTTGTCAACAGAGCAGCCCTAAACTTTGGGCTGCCTCTGTCTTGCTGATTTTTAGTTTTCCCAATTGATACGCCCATGAGTGGAAGTGCCCTATGCTCCCTAAGCTGTGTTTTTTCAATGTTTCAGGACACACCGTACACTTCTCCAGAGTGGCTGTTGGCAATTTACATCCCGCCCATCAGCGGAGCAAGGCTGCCATTTCTCCATGGCCTGTCCTGCATTTCTGGTTTTGTCACTTTTTTCAGCATGGCCCTTCTGAGCAATGGGAAGCGAGACTTCTTTGTAGCGCTGATTTGCCTTTCCAGGTTGCTTGGTTGGCCAAAAAGGGCGTATGCGTTTTTTCCTGAATATATTCAGGAAAAAACGCATACGCCCTTTTTGGCCAAGGGCATCATTGTCGACGTTTTGCCGCTTTTCAGGTGCTTTAAAGGCGATTCGAATCTACCTCCTGAGATCTCTTTCCTGCAATTCTGCCTTTCATTCAAATCCTCTTCATTGCCTTCCCTCAATATATTTGTGGACGAGAGTTATCATTTATAACTCTGCAGGTTTGTGAATTGCAGTGCCCCTGAGCTCCATTTTTCAACTCGCTTTTTTGGGAGCTGGCCGCAAAAGCGCGGGATTGCCTCAGGCCCTATTCTGGTTCCGGGCGGCAGGGTGAGCCTGTGATTAATTCTTCTTCCTAATGGGAAAATAGAGTGACCTGTGCCTGTCCCAACACCTAGATCTAGTCTGTCATTGGTTGCCCCTCTTCCCGTTCATCCTCAGGACAAATTGCAACCTGTACGGAACAGGAGGTTAAAGGTGCTGATTCTCCAATTAGTGAGATTGCTCGTAAAGTAGCTGGAATGGCGAACCCGAGCACAAGGAGATGAGAAATGAGGTGCGTTTTAGAAACCTTTCCCGATCACACGGTGTACCATCTTCTGGGTTTCTCATGCATGTTTTCGATGTAGGAAGATGCCCTTGAACTGGAGATTTGGGTCCCATGGGATGGGTACCACGCAGTATTACTTTCACGGGTCTGCGTTTGCTCCCCCAACCTCACCCAACCTCTCAGCCCCAAGAGTGTCCACCCTTATGTCTCATCCAGCTGTGGGTCTGGATATGGTCAATCCAGGTTGCATCACAGCCCCTGAACGAATTTTGTAAGAATTCCTGTCTCTTTCACTGTCTTTGTTTTACGGGTTTTTAAAAGTAATTTATTTTTATAATGGGTTTTATCTGCTCTCCAGGGCTGTGTTTATGTGGCTTTACACACACTTGACTCACTTCCAGAGAGATATCTATACATAGCTTTTAAGATTTTTACTAGTCAGATATATTCTTGGGCGGTGAATAGGGGGTGTTGAATCCAGTTCACTGAGCAAGGAGTAGATCTTGTCTATTACATATTGGGTTTATGGAACGGTATCTGAGCTAATTTGAAACCCTTGTTTTATGCATCACCCCACCTCACCTTTCCGGTTAAGCAGCCATAGTGTGTTTTCTAAACGTGTGACTCTGTTCTGTTTTGTAATTCAGTTCAATTGTAGCGGTTTTTACATTCCCTCTCTAAGTGGTATCTTATGATAAGTGTCTTTTTCTATGTGACTTATTTCACTTAGAATCTTGGTACCTAAATCCACTCATCATGCTGCTACGAGCCTTAGGACATTGATTTCATGGCTGATTGATATTCCATTGTATAAAAGGGCCAGAATTTCTTTATCCATTTTTCTCTTTCCTGGGATATTTAAGGTGTCATGAAGTGGAGGTTCTTGTCAACAGAGCAGCCCTTAATTTATGGGGTGCCTGTGTCTTGCTGATTTTTAGTTTTCCCAATTTATACGCCCATGAGTGGAAGTGCCCTATGCTCCCTAAGCTGTGTTTTCCCGATGTTTCATGACACACCGTACACTTCTCCAGAGTGGCTGTTGGCAATTTACATCCCGCCCATCAGCGGAGCAAGGCTACCATTTCTCCATGGCCTGTCCTGCATTTCTGGTTTTGTCACTTTTTTCAGCATGGCCCTTCTGAGCGATGGGAAGCGAGACTTCTTTGTAGCGCTGATTTGCCTTTCCAGGTTGCTTGGTTGGCCAGAAAGGGCGTATGCGTTTTTTCCTGAATATATTCAGGAGAAAACGCATACGCCCTTTTTGGCCAAGGGCATCATTGTCGACGTTTTGCCGCTTTTCAGGTGCTTTAAAGGCGATTCGAATCTACCTCCTGAGATCTCTTTCCTGCAATTCTGCCTTGCTTTCAAATCCTCTTCATTGCCTTCCCTCAATATATTTCTGGACGAGAGTTATCATTTATAACTCTGCAGGTTTGTGAATTGCAGTGCCCCTGAGCTCCATTTTTCAACTCGCTTTTTTGGGAGCTGGCCAGAAAAGCGCGGGATTGCCTCAGGCCCTATTCTGGTTCCGGGCGGCAGGGTGAGCCTGTGATTAATTCTTCTTCCTAATGGGAAAATAGTGTGACCTGTGCCTGTCCCAACACCTAGATCTAGTCTCTCATTGGTTGCCCCTCTTCCCATTCATCCTCAGGACAAATTGCAACCTGTACGGACAGGACGTTAAAGGTGCTGATTCTCCAATTAGTGAGATTGCTCGTAAAGTAGCTGGAATGGCGAACCCGAGCACAAGGAGATGAGAAATGAGGTGCGTTTTAGAAACCTTTCCCGATCACACGGTGTACCATCTTCTGGGTTTCTCATGCATGTTTTCGATGTAGGAAGATGCCCTTGAACTGGAGATTTGGGTCCCATGGGATGGGTACCACGCAGTATTACTTTCACGGGTCTGCGTTTGCTCCCCCAACCTCACCCAACCTCTCAGCCCCAAGAGTGTCCACCCTTATGTCTCATCCAGCTGTGGGTCTGGATATGGTCAATCCAGGTTGCATCACAGCCCCTGAACGAATTTTGTAAGAATTCCTGTCTCTTTCACTGTCTTTGTTTTACGGGTTTTTAAAAGTAATTTATTTTTATAATGGGTTTTATCTGCTCTCCAGGGCTGTGTTTATGTGGCTTTACACACACTTGACTCACTTCCAGAGAGATATCTATACATAGCTTTTAAGATTTTTACTAGTCAGATATATTCTTGGGCGGTGAATAGGGGGTGTTGAATCCAGTTCACTGAGCAAGGAGTAGATCTTGTCTATTACATATTGGGTTTATGGAACGGTATCTGAGCTAATTTGAAACCCTTGTTTTATGCATCACCCCACCTCACCTTTCCGGTTAAGCAGCCATAGTGTGTTTTCTAAACGTGTGACTCTGTTCTGTTTTGTAATTCAGTTCAATTGTAGCGGTTTTTACATTCCCTCTCTAAGTGGTATCTTATGATAAGTGTCTTTTTCTATGTGACTTATTTCACTTAGAATCTTGGTACCTAAATCCACTCATCATGCTGCTACGAGCCTTAGGACATTGATTTCATGGCTGATTGATATTCCATTGTATAAAAGGGCCAGAATTTCTTTATCCATTTTTCTCTTTCCTGGGATATTTAAGGTGTCATGAAGTGGAGGTTCTTGTCAACAGAGCAGCCCTTAATTTATGGGGTGCCTGTGTCTTGCTGATTTTTAGTTTTCCCAATTTATACGCCCATGAGTGGAAGTGCCCTATGCTCCCTAAGCTGTGTTTTCCCGATGTTTCATGACACACCGTACACTTCTCCAGAGTGGCTGTTGGCAATTTACATCCCGCCCATCAGCGGAGCAAGGCTACCATTTCTCCATGGCCTGTCCTGCATTTCTGGTTTTGTCACTTTTTTCAGCATGGCCCTTCTGAGCGATGGGAAGCGAGACTTCTTTGTAGCGCTGATTTGCCTTTCCAGGTTGCTTGGTTGGCCAGAAAGGGCGTATGCGTTTTTTCCTGAATATATTCAGGAGAAAACGCATACGCCCTTTTTGGCCAAGGGCATCATTGTCGACGTTTTGCCGCTTTTCAGGTGCTTTAAAGGCGATTCGAATCTACCTCCTGAGATCTCTTTCCTGCAATTCTGCCTTGCTTTCAAATCCTCTTCATTGCCTTCCCTCAATATATTTCTGGACGAGAGTTATCATTTATAACTCTGCAGGTTTGTGAATTGCAGTGCCCCTGAGCTCCATTTTTCAACTCGCTTTTTTGGGAGCTGGCCAGAAAAGCGCGGGATTGCCTCAGGCCCTATTCTGGTTCCGGGCGGCAGGGTGAGCCTGTGATTAATTCTTCTTCCTAATGGGAAAATAGTGTGACCTGTGCCTGTCCCAACACCTAGATCTAGTCTCTCATTGGTTGCCCCTCTTCCCATTCATCCTCAGGACAAATTGCAACCTGTACGGACAGGACGTTAAAGGTGCTGATTCTCCAATTAGTGAGATTGCTCGTAAAGTAGCTGGAATGGCGAACCCGAGCACAAGGAGATGAGAAATTAGGTGCATTTTAGAAACCCTTCCTGATCACACGGTGTACCATCTTCTGGGTTTCTCATGCATGTTTTCTATGTAGGAAGATGCCCTTGAACCTGGAGATTTGGGGCCCATGGGATGGGTACCACGCAGTATTACTTTCACGGGTCTGCTTTTTCTCCCCCAACCTCACCCAACCTCTCAGCCCCAAGAGTGTCCACCCTTATGTCGCATCCAGCTGTGGGTCTAGATATGGTCAATCCAGGTTGCATCACAGCCCCTGAACGAATTTTGTAAGAATTCCTGTCTCTTTCACTGTCTTTGTTTTACGGGTTTTTAAAAGTAATTTATTTTTATAATGGGGTTTAGCTGCTTTTCACGGCTGTGTTTATGCGGCTTTACACCCACTTGACTCACTTCTAGAGAGATATCAATACATAGGTTTTAAGATTCTTACTAATCAGATATATTCTTGGGTGGTGAATAGGGGGTGTTGAGTCCAGTTCACTGAGCAAGGAGTAGGTCTTGTCTATTACATATTGGGTTTATGGAACGGTATCTGAGCTAATTTGAAACCCTTGTTTTATACATCACCCCACCTCATCTTTCCCGTTAAGCAGCCATAGTGTGTTTTCTAAACGTGTGACTCTGTTCTGTTTTGTAATTCAGTTCAAGTGTAGTGGTTTTTACATTCCCCCTATAAGTGATAGCTTATGATAAGTGTCTTTTTCTGTGTGACTTATTTCACTTAGAATCGTCGTACCTAAATCCACTCATCATGCTGCTACTAGCCTCAGGACATTGATTTCATGGCTGAGTGATATTCCATTGTACATAAGGGCCACAACTTCTTTATCCATTTTTCTCTTTCCTGGGATATTTAAGGTGTCATGAAGTGGAGGCTCTTGTCAACAGAGCAGCCCTAAACTTTGGGGTGCCTGTGTCTTGCTGATTTTTAGTTTTCCCAATTTATACGCCCATGAGTGGAAGTGCCCTATGCTCCCTAAGCTGTGTTTTCCCGATGTTTCAGGACACACCGTACACTTCTCCAGAGTGGCTGTTGGCAATTTACACCCCGCCCATCAGCGGAGCAAGGCTGCCATTTCTCCATGGCCTGTCCTGCATTTCTGGTTTTGTCACTTTTTTCAGCATGGCCCTTCTGACCGATGGGAAGCGAGACTTCTTTGTAGCGCTGATTTTCCTTTCCAGGTTGCTTGGTTGGCCAAAAAGGGCGTATGCGTTTTTTCCTGAATATATTCAGGAAAAAACGCATACGCCCTTTTTGGCCAAGGGCATCATTGTGGACATTGTGCCGCTTTTCAGGTGCTTTAAAGGCGATTCAAATCTACCTCCTGAGATCTCTTTCCTGCAATTCTGCCTTGCTTTCAAATCCTCTTCATTGCCTTCCCTCAATATATTTGTGGATGAGAGTTATCATTGATAACTCTGCAGGTTTGTGAATTGCAGTGCCCCTGACCTCCATCTTTGAACTCGCTTCTTTGGGAGCTGGCCGTAAAAGCGCGGGATTCCCTCAGGCCCTATTCTGGTTCCGGGCGGCAGGCTGAGCCTGTGGTTAATTCTTCTTCCTGAAGGCGAAATAGAGTGACCTGTGCCTGTCCCAACACCTAGATCTAGTCTCTCATTGGTGGCCCCTCTCCCTGTTCATCCTAAGGACAAATTGCAACCTGTACGGAACAGGAGGTTAAAGGTGCTGATTCTCCAAGTAGAGAGATTGCTAGAAAAGCGGCTGGAATGGCAAACCCGAGCACAAGGAGATGAGAAATGAGGTGCGTTTTAGAAACCTTTCCCGATCAGATGGTGTACCACCTTCTGGGATTCTCAAGCATGTTTTCGATGTAGGAAGATGCCCTTGAACCTGGAGATTTGGGGCCCATGGGATGGGTACCACGCAGTATTACTTTAACGGGTCTGCGTTTGCTCCCCCAACCTCACCCAACCTCTCAGCCCCAAGAGTGTCCACCCTTATGTCTCACCCAGCTGTGGGTCTAGATATGGTCAATCCAGGTTGCATCACAGCCCCTGAACGAATTTTGTAAGAATTCCTGTCTCTTTCACTGTCTTTGTTTTACCGGTTTTTAAAAGTAATTTATTTTTATAATGGGGTTTAGCTGATTTTCACGGCTGTGTTTATGCGGCTTTACACCCACTTGACTCACTTCCAGAGAGGTATCAATACATAGGTTTTAAGATTCTTACTAGTCAGATATATTCTTGGGTGGTGAATAGGGGGTTTTGAGTCCAGTTCACTGAGCAAGGAGTAGGTCTTGTCTATTACATATTTGGTTTATGGAACGGTATCTGAGCAAATTTGAAACCCTTGTTTTATGCATCACCCCACCTCACCTTTCCCGTTAAGCAGCCATAGTGTGTTTTCTAAACGTGTGACTCTGTTCTGTTTTGTAATTCAGTTCAAGTGTAGCGGTTTACATTCCCTCTATATGTGATAGCTTATGATAAGTGTCTTTTTCTGTGTGACTTATTTCACTTAGAATCGTTGTACCTAAATCCACTCATCATGCTGCTACTAGCCTTATGACATTGATTTCATGGCTGAGTGATATTCCATTGTACATAAGGGCCACAACTTCTTTATCCATTTTTCTCTTTCCTGGGATATTTAAGGTGTCATGAAGTGGAGGTTCTTGTCAACAGAGCAGCCCTAAACTTTGGGGTGCCTGTGTCTTGCTGATTTTTAGTTATCCCAATTGATACGCCCATGAGTGGAAGTGCCCTATGCTCCCTAAGCTGTGTTTTCCCGATGTTTCAGGACACACCGTACACTTCTCCAGAGTGGCTGTTGGCAATTTACCTCCCGCCCATCAGCGGAGCAAGGCTGCCATTTCTCCATGGCCTGTCCTGCATTTCTGGTTTTGTCACTTTTTTCAGCATGGCCCTTCTGACCGATGGGAAGCGAGACTTCTTTGTAGCGCTGATTTGCCTTTCCAGGTTGCTTGGTTAGCCAAAAAGGGCGTATGGGTTTTTTCCTGAATATATTCAGGAAAAAACGCATACGCCCTTTTTGGCCAAGGGCATCATTGTCGACGTTTTGCCGCTTTTCATGTGCTTTAAAGGCGAATCGAATCTACCTCCTGAGATCTGTTTCCTGCAATTCTGCCTTGTTTCAAATCCTCTTCGTTGCCTTCCCTCAATATATTTGTGGACGAGAGTTATCATTTATAACTCTGCAGGTTTGTGAATTGCAGTGCCCCAGAGCTCCACTTTTCAACTCGCTTTTTTGGGAGCTGGCCGCAAAAGCGCGGGTTTGCCTCAGGCCCTATTCTGGTTCCGGGCGGCAGGCTGAGCCTGTGGTTAATTCTTCTTCCTGATGGGAAAATAGAGTGACCTGAGCCTGTCCCAACACTTAGATCTAGTCTCTCATTGGTTGCCCCTCTCCCCGTTCATCCTCAGGACAAATTGCAACCTGTACGGAACAGGAGGTTAAAGGTGCTGTTTCTCCAAGTAGGGAGATTGCTCCTAAAGTAGCTGGAATGGCGAACCCGAGCACAAGGAGATGAGAAATGAGGTGCGTTTTAGAAACCTTTCCCGATCACACGGTGTACCATCTTCTGGGTTTCTCATGCATGTTTTCGATGTAGGAAGATGCCCTTGAACCTGGAGATTTGGGGCCCATGGGATGGGTACCACGCAGTATTACTTTCATGGTTCTGCTTTTTCTCCCCCAACCTCACCCAACCTCTCAGCCCCAAGAGTGTCCACCCTTATGTCGCATCCAGCTGTGGGTCTAGATATGGTCAATCCAGGTTGCATCACAGCCCCTGAACGAATTTTGTAAGAATTCCTCTCTCTTTCACTGTCTTTGTTTTACGTGTTTTTAAAAGTAATTTATTTTTATAATGGGGTTTAGCTGCTTTTCACGGCTGTGTTTATGCGGCTTTACACCCACTTGACTCACTTCCAGAGATATATCAATACATAGGTTTTAAGATTCTTACTAGTCAGATATATTCTTGGGTGGTGAATAGGGGGTTTTGAGTCCAGTTCACTGAGCAAGGAGTAGGTCTTGTCTATTACATATTGGGTTTATGGAACGGTATCTGAGCTAATTTGAAACCCTTGTTTTATGCATCACCCCACCTCACCTTTCCCGTTAAGCAGGCATAGTGTGTTTTCTAAACGTGTGACTCTGTTCTGTTTTGTAATTCAGTTCAAGTGTAGCGGTTTTTACATTCCCTCTATAAGTGATAGCTTATGATAAGTGTCTTTTTCTGTGTGACTTATTTCACTTAGAATCGTCGTACCTAAATCCACTCATCATGCTGCTACTAGCCTTATGACATTGATTTCATGGCTGAGTGATATTCCATTGTACATAAGGGCCACAACTTCTTTATCCATTTTTCTCTTTCCTGGGATATTTAAGGTGTCATGAAGTGGAGGTTCTTGTCAACAGAGCAGCCCTAAACTTTGGGGTGCCTGTGTCTTGCTGATTTTTAGTATTCCCAATTGATACGCCCATGAGTGGAGGTGCCCTATGCTCCCTAAGCTGTGTTTTCCCGATGTTTCAGGACACACCGTACACTTCTCCAGGGTGGCTGTTGGCAATTTACATCCCGCCCATCAGCGGAGCAAGGCTCCCATTTCTCCATGGCCTGTCCTGCATTTCTGGTTTTGTCACTTTTTTCAGCATGGCCCTTCTGAGCGATGGGAAGCGAGACTTCTTTGTAGCGCTGATTTGCCTTTCCAGGTTGCTTGGTTGGCCAAAAAGGTCGTATGCGTTTTTTCCTGAATATATTCAGGAAAAAACCCATACGCCCTTTTTGGCCAAGGGCATCATTGTCGACGTTTTGCCGCTTTTCAGGTGCTTTAAAGGCGATTCGAATCTACCTCCTGAGATCTATTTCCTGCAATTCTGCCTTTCTTTCAAATCCTCTTCATTGCCTTCCCTCAATATATTTGTGGACGAGAGTTATCATTTATAACTCTGCAGGTTTGTGAATTGCAGTGCCCCTGAGCTCCATTTTTCAACTCGCTTTTTTGGGAGCTGGCCGCAAAAGCGCGGGATTGTCTCAGGCACTATTCTGGTTCCGGGCGGCAGGGTGAGCCTGTGATTAATTCTTCTTCCTAATGGGAAAATAGAGTGACCTGTGCCTGTCCCAACACCTAGATCTAGTCTGTCATTGGTTGCCCCTCTTCCCGTTCATCCTCAGGACAAATTGCAACCTGTACGGAACAGGAGGTTAAAGGTGCTGATTCTCCAATTAGTGAGATTGCTCGTAAAGTAGCTGGAATGGCGAACCCGAGCACAAGGAGATGAGAAATGAGGTGCGTTTTAGAAACCTTTCCCGATCACACGGTGTACCATCTTCTGGGTTTCTCATGCATGTTTTCGATGTAGGAAGATGCCCTTGAACTGGAGATTTGGGGCCCATGGGATGGGTACCACGCAGTATTACTTTCACGGGTCTGCGTTTGCTCCCCCAACCTCACCCAACCTCTCAGCCCCAAGAGTGTCCACCCTTATGTCTCATCCAGCTGTGGGTCTGGATATGGTCAATCCAGGTTGCATCACAGCCCCTGAACGAATTTTGTAAGAATTCCTGTCTCTTTCACTGTCTTTGTTTTACGGGTTTTTAAAAGTAATTTATTTTTATAATGGGTTTTATCTGCTCTCCACGGCTGTGTTTATGTGGCTTTACACCCACTTGACTCACTTCCAGAGAGATATCTATACATAGCTTTTAAGATTTTTACTAGTCAGATATATTCTTGGGCGGTGAATAGGGGGTGTTGAATCCAGTTCACTGAGCAAGGAGTAGATCTTGTCTATTACATATTGGGTTTATGGAACGGTATCTGAGCTAATTTGAAACCCTTGTTTTATGCATCACCCCACCTCACCTTTCCGGTTAAGCAGCCATAGTGTGTTTTCTAAACGTGTGACTCTGTTCTGTTTTGTAATTCAGTTCAATTGTAGCGGTTTTTACATTCCCTCTCTAAGTGGTATCTTATGATAAGTGTCTTTTTCTGTGTGACTTATTTCACTTAGAATCTTGGTACCTAAATCCACTCATCATGCTGCTACGAGCCTTAGGACATTGATTTCATGGCTGTTTGATATTCCATTGTATAAAAGGGCCAGAATTTCTTTATCCATTTTTCTCTTTCCTGGGATATTTAAGGTGTCATGAAGTGGAGGTTCTTGTCAACAGAGCAGCCCTTAATTTATGGGGTGCCTGTGTCTTGCTGATTTTTAATTTTCCCAATTTATACGCCCATGAGTGGAAGTGCCCTATGCTCCCTAAGCTGTGTTTTCGCGATGTTTCAGGACACACCGTACACTTCTCCAGAGTGGCTGTTGGCAATTTACATCCCGCCCATCAGCGGAGCAAGGCTACCATTTCTCCATGGCCTGTCCTGCATTTCTGGTTTTGTCACTTTTTTCAGCATGGCCCTTCTGAGCGATGGGAAGCGAGACTTCTTTGTAGCGCTGATTTGCCTTTCCAGGTTGCTTGGTTGGCCAGAAAGGGCGTATGCGTTTTTTCCTGAATATATTCAGGAGAAAACGCATACGCCCTTTTTGGCCAAGGGCATCATTGTCGACGTTTTGCCGCTTTTCAGGTGCTTTAAAGGCGATTCGAATCTACCTCCTGAGATCTCTTTCCTGCAATTCTGCCTTGCTTTCAAATCCTCTTCATTGCCTTCCCTCAATATATTTCTGGACGAGAGTTATCATTTATAACTCTGCAGGTTTGTGAATTGCAGTGCCCCTGAGCTCCATTTTTCAACTCGCTTTTTTGGGAGCTGGCCAGAAAAGCGCGGGATTGCCTCAGGCCCTATTCTGGTTCCCGGCGGCAGGGTGAGCCTGTGATTAATTCTTCTTCCTAATGGGAAAATAGTGTGACCTGTGCCTGTCCCAACACCTAGATCTAGTCTCTCATTGGTTGCCCCTCTCCCCGTTCATCCTCAGGACAAATTGCAACCTGTACGGACAGGACGTTAAAGGTGCTGATTCTCCAATTAGTGAGATTGCTCGTAAAGTAGCTGGAATGGCGAACCCGAGCACAAGGAGATGAGAAATGAGGTGCGTTTTAGAAACCCTTCCTGATCACACGGTGTACCATCTTCTGGGTTTCTCATGCATGTTTTCTATGTAGGAAGATGCCCTTGAACCTGGAGATTTGGGGCCCATGGGATGGGTACCACGCAGTATTACTTTAACGGGTCTGCATTTGCTCCCCCAACCTCAAACAACTTCTCAGCCCCAAGAGTGTCCACCCTTATGACTCATCCAGCTGTGGGTCTAGATATGGTCAATCCAGGTTGCATCACAGCCCCTGAACGAATTTTGTAAGAATTCCTGTCTCTTTCACTGTCTTTGTTTTACGGGTTTTTAAAAGTAATTTATTTTTATAATGGGGTTTAGCTGCTTTTCACGGCTGTGTTTATGCGGCTTTACACCCACTTGACTCACTTCTAGAGAGATATCAATACATAGGTTTTAAGATTCTTACTAATCAGATATATTCTTGGGTGGTGAATAGGGGGTGTTGAGTCCAGTTCACTGAGCAAGGAGTAGGTCTTGTCTATTACATATTGGGTTTATGGAACGGTATCTGAGCTAATTTGAAACCCTTGTTTTATACATCACCCCACCTCATCTTTCCCGTTAAGCAGCCATAGTGTGTTTTCTAAACGTGTGACTCTGTTCTGTTTTGTAATTCAGTTCAAGTGTAGTGGTTTTTACATTCCCCCTATAAGTGATAGCTTATGATAAGTGTCTTTTTCTGTGTGACTTATTTCACTTAGAATCGTCATACCTAAATCCACTCATCATGCTGCTACTAGCCTCAGGACATTGATTTCATGGCTGAGTGATATTCCATTGTACATAAGGGCCACAACTTCTTTATCCATTTTTCTCTTTCCTGGGATATTTAAGGTGTCATGAAGTGGAGGCTCTTGTCAACAGAGCAGCCCTAAACTTTGGGGTGCCTGTGTCTTGCTGATTTTTAGTTTTCCCAATTTATACGCCCATGAGTGGAAGTGCCCTATGCTCCCTAAGCTGTGTTTTCCCGATGTTTCAGGACACACCGTACACTTCTCCAGAGTGGCTGTTGGCAATTTACATCCCGCCCATCAGTGTAGCAAGGCTCCCATTTCTCCATGGCCTGTCCTGCATTTCTGGTTTTGTCACTTTTTTCAGCATGGCCCTTCTGACCGATGGGAAGCGAGACTTCTTTGTAGCGCTGATTTTCCTTTCCAGGTTGCTTGGTTGGCCAAAAAGGGCGTATGCGTTTTTTCCTGAATATATTCAGGAAAAAACGCATACGCCCTTTTTGGCCAAGGGCATCATTGTGGACGTTGTGCCGCTTTTCAGGTGCTTTAAAGGCGATTCAAATCTACCTCCTGAGATCTCTTTCCTGCAATTCTGCCTTGCTTTCAAATCCTCTTCATTGCCTTCCCTCAATATATTTGTGGATGAGAGTTATCATTGATAACTCTGCAGGTTTGTGAATTGCAGTGCCCCTGAGCTCCATCTTTGAACTCGCTTCTTTGGGAGCTGGCCGCAAAAGCGTGGGATTGCCTCAGGCCCTGTTCTGGTTCCGGGCGGCAGGCTGAGCCTGTGGTTAATTCTTCTTCCTGAAGGCGAAATAGAGTGACCTGTGCCTGTCCCAACACCTAGATCTAGTCTCTCATTGGTGGCCCCTCTCCCTGTTCATCCTAAGGACAAATTGCAACCTGTACGGAACAGGAGGTTAAAGGTGCTGATTCTCCAAGTAGGGAGATTGCTAGAAAAGCGGCTGGAATGGCAAACCCGAGCACAAGGATATGAGAAATGAGGTGCGTTTTAGAAACCTTTCCCGATCAGATGGTGTACCACCTTCTGGGATTCTCAAGCATGTTTTCGATGTAGGAAGATGCCCTTGAACCTGGAGATTTGGGGCCCATGGGATGGGTACCACGCAGTATTACTTTAACGGGTCTGCATTTGCTCCCCCAACCTCACCCAACCTCTCAGCCCCAAGAGTGTCCACCCTTATGTCTCACCCAGCTGTGGGTCTAGATATGGTCAATCCAGGTTGCATCACAGCCCCTGAACGAATTTTGTAAGAATTCCTGTCTCTTTCACTGTCTTTGTTTTACCGGTTTTTAAAAGTAATTTATTTTTATAATGGGGTTTAGCTGCTTTTCACGGCTGTGTTTATGCGGCTTTACACCCACTTGACTCACTTCCAGAGAGATATCAATACATAGGTTTTAAGATTCTTACTAGTCAGATATATTCTTGGGCGGTGAATAGGGGGTTTTGAGTCCAGTTCACTGAGCAAGGAGTAGGTCTTGTCTATTACATATTTGGTTTATGGAACGGTATCTGAGCTAATTTGAAACCCTTGTTTTATGCATCACCCCACCTCACCTTTCCCGTTAAGCAGCCATAGTTTGATTTCTAAACGTGTGACTCTGTTCTGTTTTGTAATTCAGTTCAAGTGTAGCGGTATACATTCCCTCTATATGTGATAGCTTATGATAAGTGTCTTTTTCTGTGTGACTTATTTCACTTAGAATCGTTGTACCTAAATCCACTCATCATGCTGCTACTAGCCTTATGACATTGATTTCATGGCTGAGTGATATTCCATTGTACATAAGGGCCACAACTTCTTTATCCATTTTTCTCTTTCCTGGGATATTTAAGGTGTCATGAAGTGGAGGTTCTTGTCAACAGAGCAGCCCTAAACTTTGGGGTGCCTGTGTCTTGCTGATTTTTAGTTTTCCCAATTGATACGCCCATGAGTGGAGGTGCCCTATGCTCCCTAAGCTGTGTTTTCCCGATGTTTCAGGACACACCGTACACTTCTCCAGGGTGGCTGTTGGCAATTTACATCCCGCCCATCAGCGGAGCAAGGCTCCCATTTCTCCATGGCCTGTCCTGCATTTCTGGTTTTGTCACTTTTTTCAGCATGGCCCTTCTGAGCGATGGGAAGCGAGACTTCTTTGTAGCGCTGATTTGCCTTTCCAGGTTGCTTGGTTGGCCAAAAAGGGCGTATGCGTGTTTTCCTGAATATATTCAGGAAAAAACGCATACGCCCTTTTTGGCCAAGGGCATCATTGTCGACGTTTTGCCGCTTTTCAGGTGCTTTAAAGGCGATTCGAATCTACCTCCTGAGATCTATTTCCTGCAATTCTGCCTTTCTTTCAAATCCTCTTCATTGCCTTCCCTCAATATATTTGTGGACGAGAGTTATCATTTATAACTCTGCAGGTTTGTGAATTGCAGTGCCCCTGAGCTCCATTTTTCAACTCGCTTTTTTGGGAGCTGGCCGCAAAAGCGCGGGATTGCCTCAGGCCCTATTCTGGTTCCGGGCGGCAGGGTGAGCCTGTGATTAATTCTTCTTCCTAATGGGAAAATAGAGTGACCTGTGCCTGTCCCAACACCTAGATCTAGTCTGTCATTGGTTGCCCCTCTTCCCGTTCATCCTCAGGACAAATTGCAACCTGTACGGAACAGGAGGTTAAAGGTGCTGTTTCTCCAATTAGTGAGATTGCTCGTAAAGTAGCTGGAATGGCGAACCAGAGCACAAGGAGATGAGAAATGAGGTGCGTTTTAGAAACCTTTCCCGATCACACGGTGTACCATCTTCTGGGTTTCTCATGCATGTTTTCGATGTAGGAAGATGCCCTTGAACTGGAGATTTGGGGCCCATGGGATGGGTACCACGCAGTATTACTTTCACGGGTCTGCGTTTGCTCCCCAAACCTCACCCAACCTCTCAGCCCCAAGAGTGTCCACCCTTATGTCTCATCCAGCTGTGGGTCTGGATATGGTCAATCCAGGTTGCATCACAGCCCCTGAACGAATTTTGTAAGAATTCCTGTCTCTTTCACTGTCTTTGTTTTACGGGTTTTTAAAAGTAATTTATTTTTATAATGGGGTTTAGCTGCTTTTCACGGCTGTGTTTATGCGGCTTTACACCCACTTGACTCACTTCTAGAGAGATATCAATACATAGGTTTTAAGATTCTTACTAATCAGATATATTCTTGGGTGGTGAATAGGGGGTGTTGAGTCCAGTTCACTGAGCAAGGAGTAGGTCTTGTCTATTACATATTGGGTTTATGGAACGGTATCTGAGCTAATTTGAAACCCTTGTTTTATACATCACCCCACCTCATCTTTCCCGTTAAGCAGCCATAGTGTGTTTTCTAAACGTGTGACTCTGTTCTGTTTTGTAATTCAGTTCAAGTGTAGTGGTTTTTACATTCCCCCTATAAGTGATAGCTTATGATAAGTGTCTTTTTCTGTGTGACTTATTTCACTTAGAATCGTCATACCTAAATCCACTCATCATGCTGCTACTAGCCTCAGGACATTGATTTCATGGCTGAGTGATATTCCATTGTACATAAGGGCCACAACTTCTTTATCCATTTTTCTCTTTCCTGGGATATTTAAGGTGTCATGAAGTGGAGGCTCTTGTCAACAGAGCAGCCCTAAACTTTGGGGTGCCTGTGTCTTGCTGATTTTTAGTTTTCCCAATTTATATGCCCATGAGTGGAAGTGCCCTATGCTCCCTAAGCTGTGTTTTCCCGATGTTTCAGGACACACCGTACACTTCTCCAGAGTGGCTGTTGGCAATTTACATCCCGCCCATCAGTGGAGCAAGGCTCCCATTTCTCCATGGCCTGTCCTGCATTTCTGGTTTTGTCACTTTTTTCAGCATGGCCCTTCTGACCGATGGGAAGCGAGACTTATTTGTAGCGCTGATTTTCCTTTCCAGGTTGCTTGGTTGGCCAAAAAGGGCGTATGCGTTTTTTCCTGAATATATTCAGGAAAAAACGCATACGCCCTTTTTGGCCAAGGGCATCATTGTGGACGTTGTGCCGCTTTTCAGGTGCTTTAAAGGCGATTCAAATCTACCTCCTGAGATCTCTTTCCTGCAATTCTTCCTTGCTTTCAAATCCTCTTCATTGCCTTCCCTCAATATATTTGTGGATGAGAGTTATCATTGATAACTCTGCAGGTTTGTGAATTGCAGTGCCCCTGACCTCCATCTTTGAACTCGCTTCTTTGGGAGCTGGCCGCAAAAGCGCGGGATTGCCTCAGGCCCTATTCTGGTTCCGGGCGGCAGGCTGAGCCTGTGGTTAATTCTTCTTCCTGAAGGCGAAATAGAGTGACCTGTGCCTGTCCCAACACCTAGATCTAGTCTCTCATTGGTGGCCCCTCTCCCTGTTCATCCTAAGGACAAATTGCAACCTGTACGGAACAGGAGGTTAAAGGTGCTGATTCTCCAAGTAGAGAGATTGCTAGAAAAGCGGCTGGAATGGCAAACCCGAGCACAAGGATATGAGAAATGAGGTGCGTTTTAGAAACCTTTCCCGATCAGATGGTGTACCACCTTCTGGGATTCTCAAGCATGTTTTCGATGTAGGAAGATGCCCTTGAACCTGGAGATTTGGGGCCCATGGGATGGGTACCACGCAGTATTACTTTAACGGGTCTGCGTTTGCTCCCCCAACCTCACTCAACCTCTCAGCCCCAAGAGTGTCCACCCTTATGTCTCACCCAGCTGTGGGTCTAGATATGGTCAATCCAGGTTGCATCACAGCCCCTGAACGAATTTTGTAAGAATTCCTGTCTCTTTCACTGTCTTTGTTTTACCGGTTTTTAAAAGTAATTTATTTTTATAATGGGGTTTAGCTGCTTTTCACGGCTGTGTTTATGCGGCTTTACACCCACTTGACTCACTTCCAGAGAGATATCAATACATAGGTTTTAAGATTCTTACTAGTCAGATATATTCTTGGGTGGTGAATAGGGGGTTTTGAGTCCAGTTCACTGAGCAAGGAGTAGGTCTTGTCTATTACATATTTGGTTTATGGAACGGTATCTGAGCTAATTTGAAACCCTTGTTTTATGCATCACCCCACCTCACCTTTCCCGTTAAGCAGCCATAGTGTGTTTTCTAAACGTGTGACTCTGTTCTGTTTTGTAATTCAGTTCAAGTGTAGCGGTTTACATTCCCTCTATATGTGATAGCTTATGATAAGTGTCTTTTTCTGTGTGACTTATTTCACTTAGAATCGTTGTACCTAAATCCACTCATCATGCTGCTACTAGCCTTATGACATTGATTTCATGGCTGAGTGATATTCCATTGTACATAAGGGCCACAACTTCTTTATCCATTTTTCTCTTTCCTGGGATATTTAAGGTGTCATGAAGTGGAGGTTCTTGTCAACAGAGCAGCCCTAAACTTTGGGGTGCCTGTGTCTTGCTGATTTTTAGTTATCCCAATTGATACGCCCATGAGTGGAAGTGCCCTATGCTCCCTAAGCTGTGTTTTCCCGATGTTTCAGGACACACCGTACACTTCTCCAGGGTGGCTGTTGGCAATTTACATCCCGCCCATCAGCGGAGCAAGGCTCCCATTTCTCCATGGCCTGTCCTGCATTTCTGGTTTTGTCACTTTTTTCAGCATGGCCCTTCTGAGCGATGGGAAGCGAGACTTCTTTGTAGCGCTGATTTGCCTTTCCAGGTTGCTTGGTTGGCCAAAAAGGGCGTATGCGTTTTTTCCTGAATATATTCAGGAAAAAACGCATACGCCCTTTTTGGCCAAGGGCATCATTGTCGACGTTTTGCCGCTTTTCAGGTGCTTTAAAGGCGATTCGAATCTACCTCCTGAGATCTATTTCCTGCAATTCTGCCTTTCTTTCAAATCCTCTTCATTGCCTTCCCTCAATATATTTGTGGACGAGAGTTATCATTTATAACTCTGCAGGTTTGTGAATTGCAGTGCCCCTGAGCTCCATTTTTCAACTCGCTTTTTTGGGAGCTGGCCGCAAAAGCGCGGGATTGCCTCAGGCACTATTCTGGTTCCGGGCGGCAGGGTGAGCCTGTGATTAATTCTTCTTCCTAATGGGAAAATAGAGTGACCTGTGCCTGTACCAACACCTAGATCTAGTCTGTCATTGGTTGCCCCTCTTCCCGTTCATCCTCAGGACAAATTGCAACCTGTACGGAACAGGAGGTTAAAGGTGCTGTTTCTCCAATTAGTGAGATTGCTCGTAAAGTAGCTGGAATGGCGAACCCGAGCACAAGGAGATGAGAAATGAGGTGCGTTTTAGAAACCTTTCCCGATCACACGGTGTACCATCTTCTGGGTTTCTCATGCATGTTTTCGATGTAGGAAGATGCCCTTGAACTGGAGATTTGGGGCCCATGGGATGGGTACCATGCAGTATTACTTTCACGGGTCTGCGTTTGCTCCCCCAACCTCACCCAACCTCTCAGCCCCAAGAGTGTCCACCCTTATGTCTCATCCAGCTGTGGGTCTGGATATGGTCAATCCAGGTTGCATCACAGCCCCTGAACGAATTTTGTAAGAATTCCTGTCTCTTTCACTGTCTTTGTTTTACGGGTTTTTAAAAGTAATTTATTTTTATAATGGGGTTTAGCTGCTTTTCACGGCTGTGTTTATGCGGCTTTACACCCACTTGACTCACTTCTAGAGAGATATCAATACATAGGTTTTAAGATTCTTACTAATCAGATATATTCTTGGGTGGTGAATAGGGGGTGTTGAGTCCAGTTCACTGAGCAAGGAGTAGGTCTTGTCTATTACATATTGGGTTTATGGAACGGTATCTGAGCTAATTTGAAACCCTTGTTTTATACATCACCCCACCTCATCTTTCCCGTTAAGCAGCCATAGTGTGTTTTCTAAACGTGTGACTCTGTTCTGTTTTGTAATTCAGTTCAAGTGTAGTGGTTTTTACATTCCCCCTATAAGTGATAGCTTATGATAAGTGTCTTTTTCTGTGTGACTTATTTCACTTAGAATCGTCGTACCTAAATCCACTCATCATGCTGCTACTAGCCTCAGGACATTGATTTCATGGCTGAGTGATATTCCATTGTACATAAGGGCCACAACTTCTTTATCCATTTTTCTCTTTCCTGGGATATTTAAGGTGTCATGAAGTGGAGGCTCTTGTCAACAGAGCAGCCCTAAACTTTGGGGTGCCTGTGTCTTGCTGATTTTTAGTTTTCCCAATTTATATGCCCATGAGTGGAAGTGCCCTATGCTCCCTAAGCTGTGTTTTCCCGATGTTTCAGGACACACCGTACACTTCTCCAGAGTGGCTGTTGGCAATTTACATCCCGCCCATCAGTGGAGCAAGGCTCCCATTTCTCCATGGCCTGTCCTGCATTTCTGGTTTTGTCACTTTTTTCAGCATGGCCCTTCTGACCGATGGGAAGCGAGACTTCTTTGTAGCGCTGATTTTCCTTTCCAGGTTGCTTGGTTGGCCAAAAAGGGCGTATGCGTTTTTTCCTGAATATATTCAGGAAAAAACGCATACGCCCTTTTTGGCCAAGGGCATCATTGTGGACGTTGTGCCGCTTTTCAGGTGCTTTAAAGGCGATTCATATCTACCTCCTGAGATCTCTTTCCTGCAATTCTTCCTTGCTTTCAAATCCTCTTCATTGCCTTCCCTCAATATATTTGTGGATGAGAGTTATCATTGATAACTCTGCAGGTTTGTGAATTGCAGTGCCCCTGACCTCCATCTTTGAACTCGCTTCTTTGGGAGCTGGCCGCAAAAGCGCGGGATTGCCTCAGGCCCTATTCTGGTTCCGGGCGGCAGGCTGAGCCTGTGGTTAATTCTTCTTCCTGAAGGCGAAATAGAGTGACCTGTGCCTGTCCCAACACCTAGATCTAGTCTCTCATTGGTGGCCCCTCTCCCTGTTCATCCTAAGGACAAATTGCAACCTGTACGGAACAGGAGGTTAAAGGTGCTGATTCTCCAAGTAGAGAGATTGCTAGAAAAGCGGCTGGAATGGCAAACCCGAGCACAAGGATATGAGAAATGAGGTGCGTTTTAGAAACCTTTCCCGATCAGATGGTGTACCACCTTCTGGGATTCTCAAGCATGTTTTCGATGTAGGAAGATGCCCTTGAACCTGGAGATTTGGGGCCCATGGGATGGGTACCACGCAGTATTACTTTAACGGGTCTGCGTTTGCTCCCCCAACCTCACCCAACCTCTCAGCCCCAAGAGTGTCCACCCTTATGTCTCACCCAGCTGTGGGTCTAGATATGGTCAATCCAGGTTGCATCACAGCCCCTGAACGAATTTTGTAAGAATTCCTGTCTCTTTCACTGTCTTTGTTTTACCGGTTTTTAAAAGTAATTTATTTTTATAATGGGGTTTAGCTGATTTTCACGGCTGTGTTTATGCGGCTTTACACCCACTTGACTCACTTCCAGAGAGATATCAATACATAGGTTTTAAGATTCTTACTAGTCAGATATATTCTTGGGTGGTGAATAGGGGGTTTTGAGTCCAGTTCACTGAGCAAGGAGTAGGTCTTGTCTATTACATATTTGGTTTATGGAACGGTATCTGAGCTAATTTGAAACCCTTGTTTTATGCATCACCCCACCTCACCTTTCCCGTTAAGCAGCCATAGTGTGTTTTCTAAACGTGTGACTCTGTTCTGTTTTGTAATTCAGTTCAAGTGTAGCGGTTTACATTCCCTCTATATGTGATAGCTTATGATAAGTGTCTTTTTCTGTGTGACTTATTTCACTTAGAATCGTTGTACCAAAATCCACTCATCATGCTGCTACTAGCCTTATGACATTGATTTCATGGCTGAGTGATATTCCATTGTACATAAGGGCCACAACTTCTTTATCCATTTTTCTCTTTCCTGGGATATTTAAGGTGTCATGAAGTGGAGGTTCTTGTCAACAGAGCAGCCCTAAACTTTGGGGTGCCTGTGTCTTGCTGATTTTTAGTTATCCCAATTGATACGCCCATGAGTGGAAGTGCCCTATGCTCCCTAAGCTGTGTTTTCCCGATGTTTCAGGACACACCGTACACTTCTCCAGAGTGGCTGTTGGCAATTTACCTCCCGCCCATCAGCGGAGCAAGGCTGCCATTTCTCCATGGCCTGTCCTGCATTTCTGGTTTTGTCACTTTTTTCAGCATGGCCCTTCTGACCGATGGGAAGCGAGACTTCTTTGTAGCGCTGATTTGCCTTTCCAGGTTGCTTGGTTAGCCAAAAAGGGCGTATGGGTTTTTTCCTGAATATATTCAGGAAAAAACGCATACGCCCTTTTTGGCCAAGGGCATCATTGTCGACGTTTTGCCGCTTTTCATGTGCTTTAAAGGCGAATCGAATCTACCTCCTGAGATCTGTTTCCTGCAATTCTGCCTTGTTTCAAATCCTCTTCGTTGCCTTC
Source organism: Eschrichtius robustus (assembly GCF_028021215.1). Classification (NCBI taxonomy): domain Eukaryota; kingdom Metazoa; phylum Chordata; class Mammalia; order Artiodactyla; family Eschrichtiidae; genus Eschrichtius; species Eschrichtius robustus. The sequence goes on from NC_090839.1 coordinate 60,374,243, forward strand.
CCTCAATATATTTGTGGACGAGAGTTATCATTTATAACTCTGCAGGTTTGTGAATTGCAGTGCCCCAGAGCTCCACTTTTCAACTCGCTTTTTTGGGAGCTGGCCGCAAAAGCGCGGGTTTGCCTCAGGCCCTATTCTGGTTCCGGGCGGCAGGCTGAGCCTGTGGTTAATTCTTCTTCCTGATGGGAAAATAGAGTGACCTGAGCCTGTCCCAACACTTAGATCTAGTCTCTCATTGGTTGCCCCTCTCCCCGTTCATCCTCAGGACAAATTGCAACCTGTACGGAACAGGAGGTTAAAGGTGCTGTTTCTCCAAGTAGGGAGATTGCTCGTAAAGTAGCTGGAATGGCGAACCCGAGCACAAGGAGATGAGAAATGAGGTGCGTTTTAGAAACCTTTCCCGATCACACGGTGTACCATCTTCTGGGTTTCTCATGCATGTTTTCGATGTAGGAAGATGCCCTTGAACCTGGAGATTTGGGGCCCATGGGATGGGTACCACGCAGTATTACTTTCACGGGTCTGCTTTTTCTCCCCCAACCTCACCCAACCTCTCAGCCCCAAGAGTGTCCACCCTTATGTCGCATCCAGCTGTGGGTCTAGATATGGTCAATCCAGGTTGCATCACAGCCCCTGAACGAATTTTGTAAGAATTCCTCTCTCTTTCACTGTCTTTGTTTTACGTGTTTTTAAAAGTAATTTATTTTTATAATGGGGTTTAGCTGCTTTTCACGGCTGTGTTTATGCGGCTTTACACCCACTTGACTCACTTCCAGAGATATATCAATACATAGGTTTTAAGATTCTTACTAGTCAGATATATTCTTGGGTGGTGAATAGGGGGTGTTGAGTCCAGTTCACTGAGCAAGGAGTAGGTCTTGTCTATTACATATTGGGTTTATGGAACGGTATCTGAGCTAATTTGAAACCCTTGTTTTATGCATCACCCCACCTCACCTTTCCCATTAAGCAGGCATAGTGTGTTTTCTAAACGTGTGACTCTGTTCTGTTTTGTAATTCAGTTCAAGTGTAGCGGTTTTTACATTCCCTCTATAAGTGACAGCTTATGATAAGTGTCTTTTTCTGTGTGACTTATTTCACTTAGAATCGTCGTACCTAAATCCACTCATCATGCTGCTACTAGCCTTATGACATTGATTTCATGGCTGAGTGATATTCCATTGTACATAAGGGCCACAACTTCTTTATCCATTTTTCTCTTTCCTGGGATATTAAGGTGTCATGAAGTGGAGGTTCTTGTCAACAGAGCAGCCCTAAACTTTGGGGTGCCTGTGTCTTGCTGATTTTTAGTTTTCCCAATTGATACGCCCATGAGTGGAGGTGCCCTATGCTCCCTAAGCTGTGTTTTCCCGATGTTTCAGGACACACCGTACACTTCTCCAGGGTGGCTGTTGGCAATTTACATCCCGCCCATCAGCGGAGCAAGGCTCCCATTTCTCCATGGCCTGTCCTGCATTTCTGGTTTTGTCACTTTTTTCAGCATGGCCCTTCTGAGCGATGGGAAGCGAGACTTCTTTGTAGCGCTGATTTGCCTTTCCAGGTTGCTTGGTTGGCCAAAAAGGTCGTATGCGTTTTTTCCTGAATATATTCAGGAAAAAACGCATACGCCCTTTTTGGCCAAGGGCATCATTGTCGACGTTTTGCCGCTTTTCAGGTGCTTTAAAGGCGATTCGAATCTACCTCCTGAGATCTATTTCCTGCAATTCTGCCTTTCTTTCAAATCCTCTTCATTGCCTTCCCTCAATATATTTGTGGACGAGAGTTATCATTTATAACTCTGCAGGTTTGTGAATTGCAGTGCCCCTGAGCTCCATTTTTCAACTCGCTTTTTTGGGAGCTGGCCGCAAAAGCGTGGGATTGCCTCAGGCCCTATTCTGGTTCTGGGCGGCAGGGTGAGCCTGTGATTAATTCTTCTTCCTAATGGGAAAATAGAGTGACCTGTGCCTGTCCCAACACCTAGATCTAGTCTGTCATTGGTTGCACCTCTTCCCGTTCATCCTCAGGACAAATTGCAACCTGTACGGAACAGGAGGTTAAAGGTGCTGATTCTCCAATTAGTGAGATTGCTCGTAAAGTAGCTGGAATGGCGAACCCGAGCACAAGGAGATGAGAAATGAGGTGCGTTTTAGAAACCTTTCCCGATCACACGGTGTACCATCTTCTGGGTTTCTCATGCATGTTTTCGATGTAGGAAGATGCCCTTGAACTGGAGATTTGGGGCCCATGGGATGGGTACCACGCAGTATTACTTTCACGGGTCTGCGTTTGCTCCCCCAACCTCACCCAACCTCTCAGCCCCAAGAGTGTCCACCCTTATGTCTCATCCAGCTGTGGGTCTGGATATGGTCAATCCAGGTTGCATCACAGCCCCTGAACGAATTTTGTAAGAATTCCTGTCTCTTTCACTGTCTTTGTTTTACGGGTTTTTAAAAGTAATTTATTTTTATAATGGGTTTTATCTGCTCTCCACGGCTGTGTTTATGTGGCTTTACACCCACTTGACTCACTTCCAGAGAGATATCTATACATAGCTTTTAAGATTTTTACTAGTCAGATATATTCTTGGGCGGTGAATAGGGGGTGTTGAATCCAGTTCACTGAGCAAGGAGTAGATCTTGTCTATTACATATTGGGTTTATGGAACGGTATCTGAGCTAATTTGAAACCCTTGTTTTATGCATCACCCCACCTCACCTTTCCGGTTAAGCAGCCATAGTGTGTTTTCTAAACGTGTGACTCTGTTCTGTTTTGTAATTCAGTTCAATTGTAGCGGTTTTTACATTCCCTCTCTAAGTGGTATCTTATGATAAGTGTCTTTTTCTGTGTGACTTATTTCACTTAGAATCTTGGTACCTAAATCCACTCATCATGCTGCTACGAGCCTTAGGACATTGATTTCATGGCTGATTGATATTCCATTGTATAAAAGGGCCAGAATTTCTTTATCCATTTTTCTCTTTCCTGGGATATTTAAGGTGTCATGAAGTGGAGGTTCTTGTCAACAGAGCAGCCCTTAATTTATGGGGTGCCTGTGTCTTGCTGATTTTTAGTTTTCCCAATTTATACGCCCATGAGTGGAAGTGCCCTATGCTCCCTAAGCTGTGTTTTCGCGATGTTTCAGGACACACCGTACACTTCTCCAGAGTGGCTGTTGGCAATTTACATCCCGCCCATCAGCGGAGCAAGGCTACCATTTCTCCATGGCCTGTCCTGCATTTCTGGTTTTGTCACTTTTTTCAGCATGGCCCTTCTGACCGATGGGAAGCGAGACTTCTTTGTAGCGCTGATTTTCCTTTCCAGGTTGCTTGGTTGGCCAAAAAGGGCGTATGCGTTTTTTCCTGAATATATTCAGGAAAAAACGCATACGCCCTTTTTGGCCAAGGGCATCATTGTGGACGTTGTGCCGCTTTTCAGGTGCTTTAAAGGCGATTCAAATCTACCTCCTGAGATCTCTTTCCTGCAATTCTGCCTTGCTTTCAAATCCTCTTCATTGCCTTCCCTCAATATATTTGTGGATGAGAGTTATCATTGATAACTCTGCAGGTTTGTGAATTGCAGTGCCCCTGACCTCCATCTTTGAACTCGCTTCTTTGGGAGCTGGCCGCAAAAGCGCGGGATTGCCTCAGGCCCTATTCTGGTTCCGGGCGGCAGGCTGAGCCTGTGGTTAATTCTTCTTCCTGAAGGCGAAATAGAGTGACCTGTGCCTGTCCCAACACCTAGATCTAGTCTCTCATTGGTGGCCCCTCTCCCTGTTCATCCTAAGGACAAATTGCAACCTGTACGGAACAGGAGGTTAAAGGTGCTGATTCTCCAAGTAGGGAGATTGCTAGAAAAGTGGCTGGAATGGCAAACCCGAGCACAAGGATATGAGAAATGAGGTGCGTTTTAGAAACCTTTCCCGATCAGATGGTGTACCACCTTCTGGGATTCTCAAGCATGTTTTCGATGTAGGAAGATGCCCTTGAACCTGGAGATTTGGGGCCCATGGGATGGGTACCACGCAGTATTACTTTAACGGGTCTGCATTTGCTCCCCCAACCTCACCCAACCTCTCAGCCCCAAGAGTGTCCACCCTTATGTCTCACCCAGCTGTGGGTCTAGATATGGTCAATCCAGGTTGCATCACAGCCCCTGAACGAATTTTGTAAGAATTCCTGTCTCTTTCACTGTCTTTGTTTTACCGGTTTTTAAAAGTAATTTATTTTTATAATGGGGTTTAGCTGCTTTTCACGGCTGTGTTTATGCGGCTTTACACCCACTTGACTCACTTCCAGAGAGATATCAATACATAGGTTTTAAGATTCTTACTAGTCAGATATATTCTTGGGCGGTGAATAGGGGGTTTTGAGTCCAGTTCACTGAGCAAGGAGTAGGTCTTGTCTATTACATATTTGGTTTATGGAACGGTATCTGAGCTAATTTGAAACCCTTGTTTTATGCATCACCCCACCTCACCTTTCCCGTTAAGCAGCCATAGTGTGATTTCTAAACGTGTGACTCTGTTCTGTTTTGTAATTCAGTTCAAGTGTAGCGGTATACATTCCCTCTATATGTGATAGCTTATGATAAGTGTCTTTTTCTGTGTGACTTATTTCACTTAGAATCGTTGTACCTAAATCCACTCATCATGCTGCTACTAGCCTTATGACATTGATTTCATGGCTGAGTGATATTCCATTGTACATAAGGGCCACAACTTCTTTATCCATTTTTCTCTTTCCTGGGATATTTAAGGTGTCATGAAGTGGAGGTTCTTGTCAACAGAGCAGCCCTAAACTTTGGGGTGCCTGTGTCTTGCTGATTTTTAGTTTTCCCAATTGATACGCCCATGAGTGGAGGTGCCCTATGCTCCCTAAGCTGTGTTTTCCCGATGTTTCAGGACACACCGTACACTTCTCCAGGGTGGCTGTTGGCAATTTACATCCCGCCCATCAGCGGAGCAAGGCTCCCATTTCTCCATGGCCTGTCCTGCATTTCTGGTTTTGTCACTTTTTTCAGCATGGCCCTTCTGAGCGATGGGAAGCGAGACTTCTTTGTAGCGCTGATTTGCCTTTCCAGGTTGCTTGGTTGGCCAAAAAGGGCGTATGCGTGTTTTCCTGAATATATTCAGGAAAAAACGCATACGCCCTTTTTGGCCAAGGGCATCATTGTCGACGTTTTGCCGCTTTTCAGGTGCTTTAAAGGCGATTCGAATCTACCTCCTGAGATCTATTTCCTGCAATTCTGCCTTTCTTTCAAATCCTCTTCATTGCCTTCCCTCAATATATTTGTGGACGAGAGTTATCATTTATAACTCTGCAGGTTTGTGAATTGCAGTGCCCCTGAGCTCCATTTTTCAACTCGCTTTTTTGGGAGCTGGCCGCAAAAGCGCGGGATTGCCTCAGGCCCTATTCTGGTTCCGGGCGGCAGGGTGAGCCTGTGATTAATTCTTCTTCCTAATGGGAAAATAGAGTGACCTGTGCCTGTCCCAACACCTAGATCTAGTCTGTCATTGGTTGCCCCTCTTCCCGTTCATCCTCAGGACAAATTGCAACCTGTACGGAACAGGAGGTTAAAGGTGCTGTTTCTCCAATTAGTGAGATTGCTCGTAAAGTAGCTGGAATGGCGAACCCGAGCACAAGGAGATGAGAAATGAGGTGCGTTTTAGAAACCTTTCCCGATCACACGGTGTACCATCTTCTGGGTTTCTCATGCATGTTTTCGATGTAGGAAGATGCCCTTGAACTGGAGATTTGGGGCCCATGGGATGGGTACCACGCAGTATTACTTTCACGGGTCTGCGTTTGCTCCCCCAACCTCACCCAACCTCTCAGCCCCAAGAGTGTCCACCCTTATGTCTCATCCAGCTGTGGGTCTGGATATGGTCAATCCAGGTTGCATCACAGCCCCTGAACGAATTTTGTAAGAATTCCTGTCTCTTTCACTGTCTTTGTTTTACGGGTTTTTAAAAGTAATTTATTTTTATAATGGGGTTTAGCTGCTTTTCACGGCTGTGTTTATGCGGCTTTACACCCACTTGACTCACTTCTAGAGAGATATCAATACATAGGTTTTAAGATTCTTACTAATCAGATATATTCTTGGGTGGTGAATAGGGGGTGTTGAGTCCAGTTCACTGAGCAAGGAGTAGGTCTTGTCTATTACATATTGGGTTTATGGAACGGTATCTGAGCTAATTTGAAACCCTTGTTTTATACATCACCCCACCTCATCTTTCCCGTTAAGCAGCCATAGTGTGTTTTCTAAACGTGTGACTCTGTTCTGTTTTGTAATTCAGTTCAAGTGTAGTGGTTTTTACATTCCCCCTATAAGTGATAGCTTATGATAAGTGTCTTTTTCTGTGTGACTTATTTCACTTAGAATCGTCGTACCTAAATCCACTCATCATGCTGCTACTAGCCTCAGGACATTGATTTCATGGCTGAGTGATATTCCATTGTACATAAGGGCTACAACTTCTTTATCCATTTTTCTCTTTCCTGGGATATTTAAGGTGTCATGAAGTGGAGGCTCTTGTCAACAGAGCAGCCCTAAACTTTGGGGTGCCTGTGTCTTGCTGATTTTTAGTTTTCCCAATTTATATGCCCATGAGTGGAAGTGCCCTATGCTCCCTAAGCTGTGTTTTCCCGATGTTTCAGGACACACCGTACACTTCTCCAGAGTGGCTGTTGGCAATTTACATCCCGCCCATCAGTGGAGCAAGGCTCCCATTTCTCCATGGCCTGTCCTGCATTTCTGGTTTTGTCACTTTTTTCAGCATGGCCCTTCTGACCGATGGGAAGCGAGACTTCTTTGTAGCGCTGATTTTCCTTTCCAGGTTGCTTGGTTGGCCAAAAAGGGCGTATGCGTTTTTTCCTGAATATATTCAGGAAAAAACGCATACGCCCTTTTTGGCCAAGGGCATCATTGTGGACGTTGTGCCGCTTTTCAGGTGCTTTAAAGGCGATTCAAATCTACCTCCTGAGGTCTCTTTCCTGCAATTCTTCCTTGCTTTCAAATCCTCTTCATTGCCTTCCCTCAATATATTTGTGGATGAGAGTTATCATTGATAACTCTGCAGGTTTGTGAATTGCAGTGCCCCTGACCTCCATCTTTGAACTCGCTTCTTTGGGAGCTGGCCGCAAAAGCGCGGGATTGCCTCAGGCCCTATTCTGGTTCCGGGCGGCAGGCTGAGCCTGTGGTTAATTCTTCTTCCTGAAGGCGAAATAGAGTGACCTGTGCCTGTCCCAACACCTAGATCTAGTCTCTCATTGGTGGCCCCTCTCCCTGTTCATCCTAAGGACAAATTGCAACCTGTACGGAACAGGAGGTTAAAGGTGCTGATTCTCCAAGTAGAGAGATTGCTAGAAAAGCGGCTGGAATGGCAAACCCGAGCACAAGGATATGAGAAATGAGGTGCGTTTTAGAAACCTTTCCCGATCAGATGGTGTACCACCTTCTGGGATTCTCAAGCATGTTTTCGATGTAGGAAGATGCCCTTGAACCTGGAGATTTGGGGCCCATGGGATGGGTACCACGCAGTATTACTTTAACGGGTCTGCGTTTGCTCCCCCAACCTCACTCAACCTCTCAGCCCCAAGAGTGTCCACCCTTATGTCTCACCCAGCTGTGGGTCTAGATATGGTCAATCCAGGTTGCATCACAGCCCCTGAACGAATTTTGTAAGAATTCCTGTCTCTTTCACTGTCTTTGTTTTACCGGTTTTTAAAAGTAATTTATTTTTATAATGGGGTTTAGCTGCTTTTCACGGCTGTGTTTATGCGGCTTTACACCCACTTGACTCACTTCCAGAGAGATATCAATACATAGGTTTTAAGATTCTTACTAGTCAGATATATTCTTGGGTGGTGAATAGGGGGTTTTGAGTCCAGTTCACTGAGCAAGGAGTAGGTCTTGTCTATTACATATGTGGTTTATGGAACGGTATCTGAGCTAATTTGAAACCCTTGTTTTATGCATCACCCCACCTCACCTTTCCCGTTAAGCAGCCATAGTGTGTTTTCTAAACGTGTGACTCTGTTCTGTTTTGTAATTCAGTTCAAGTGTAGCGGTTTACATTCCCTCTATATGTGATAGCTTATGATAAGTGTCTTTTTCTGTGTGACTTATTTCACTTAGAATCGTTGTACCTAAATCCACTCATCATGCTGCTACTAGCCTTATGACATTGATTTCATGGCTGAGTGATATTCCATTGTACATAAGGGCCACAACTTCTTTATCCATTTTTCTCTTTCCTGGGATATTTAAGGTGTCATGAAGTGGAGGTTCTTGTCAACAGAGCAGCCCTAAACTTTGGGGTGCCTGTGTCTTGCTGATTTTTAGTTATCCCAATTGATACGCCCATGAGTGGAAGTGCCCTATGCCCCCTAAGCTGTGTTTTCCCGATGTTTCAGGACACACCGTACACTTCTCCAGGGTGGCTGTTGGCAATTTACATCCCGCCCATCAGCGGAGCAAGGCTCCCATTTCTCCATGGCCTGTCCTGCATTTCTGGTTTTGTCACTTTTTTCAGCATGGCCCTTCTGAGCGATGGGAAGCGAGACTTCTTTGTAGCGCTGATTTGCCTTTCCAGGTTGCTTGGTTGGCCAAAAAGGGCGTATGCGTTTTTTCCTGAATATATTCAGGAAAAAACGCATACGCCCTTTTTGGCCAAGGGCATCATTGTCGACGTTTTGCCGCTTTTCAGGTGCTTTAAAGGCGATTCGAATCTACCTCCTGAGATCTATTTCCTGCAATTCTGCCTTTCTTTCAAATCCTCTTCATTGCCTTCCCTCAATATATTTGTGGACGAGAGTTATCATTTATAACTCTGCAGGTTTGTGAATTGCAGTGCCCCTGAGCTCCATTTTTCAACTCGCTTTTTTGGGAGCTGGCCGCAAAAGCGCGGGATTGCCTCAGGCACTATTCTGGTTCCGGGCGGCAGGGTGAGCCTGTGATTAATTCTTCTTCCTAATGGGAAAATAGAGTGACCTGTGCCTGTCCCAACACCTAGATCTAGTCTGTCATTGGTTGCCCCTCTTCCCGTTCATCCTCAGGACAAATTGCAACCTGTACGGAACAGGAGGTTAAAGGTGCTGTTTCTCCAATTAGTGAGATTGCTCGTAAAGTAGCTGGAATGGCGAACCCGAGCACAAGGAGATGAGAAATGAGGTGCGTTTTAGAAACCTTTCCCGATCACACGGTGTACCATCTTCTGGGTTTCTCATGCATGTTTTCGATGTAGGAAGATGCCCTTGAACTGGAGATTTGGGGCCCATGGGATGGGTACCATGCAGTATTACTTTCACGGGTCTGCGTTTGCTCCCCCAACCTCACCCAACCTCTCAGCCCCAAGAGTGTCCACCCTTATGTCTCATCCAGCTGTGGGTCTGGATATGGTCAATCCAGGTTGCATCACAGCCCCTGAACGAATTTTGTAAGAATTCCTGTCTCTTTCACTGTCTTTGTTTTACGGGTTTTTAAAAGTAATTTATTTTTATAATGGGGTTTAGCTGCTTTTCACGGCTGTGTTTATGCGGCTTTACACCCACTTGACTCACTTCTAGAGAGATATCAATACATAGGTTTTAAGATTCTTACTAATCAGATATATTCTTGGGTGGTGAATAGGGGGTGTTGAGTCCAGTTCACTGAGCAAGGAGTAGGTCTTGTCTATTACATATTGGGTTTATGGAACGGTATCTGAGCTAATTTGAAACCCTTGTTTTATACATCACCCCACCTCATCTTTCCCGTTAAGCAGCCATAGTGTGTTTTCTAAACGTGTGACTCTGTTCTGTTTTGTAATTCAGTTCAAGTGTAGTGGTTTTTACATTCCCCCTATAAGTGATAGCTTATGATAAGTGTCTTTTTCTGTGTGACTTATTTCACTTAGAATCGTCGTACCTAAATCCACTCATCATGCTGCTACTAGCCTCAGGACATTGATTTCATGGCTGAGTGATATTCCATTGTACATAAGGGCCACAACTTCTTTATCCATTTTTCTCTTTCCTGGGATATTTAAGGTGTCATGAAGTGGAGGCTCTTGTCAACAGAGCAGCCCTAAACTTTGGGGTGCCTGTGTCTTGCTGATTTTTAGTTTTCCCAATTTATATGCCCATGAGTGGAAGTGCCCTATGCTCCCTAAGCTGTGTTTTCCCGATGTTTCAGGACACACCGTACACTTCTCCAGAGTGGCTGTTGGCAATTTACATCCCGCCCATCAGTGGAGCAAGGCTCCCATTTCTCCATGGCCTGTCCTGCATTTCTGGTTTTGTCACTTTTTTCAGCATGGCCCTTCTGACCGATGGGAAGCGAGACTTCTTTGTAGCGCTGATTTTCCTTTCCAGGTTGCTTGGTTGGCCAAAAAGGGCGTATGCGTTTTTTCCTGAATATATTCAGGAAAAAACGCATACGCCCTTTTTGGCCAAGGGCATCATTGTGGACGTTGTGCCGCTTTTCAGGTGCTTTAAAGGCGATTCATATCTACCTCCTGAGATCTCTTTCCTGCAATTCTTCCTTGCTTTCAAATCCTCTTCATTGCCTTCCCTCAATATATTTGTGGATGAGAGTTATCATTGATAACTCTGCAGGTTTGTGAATTGCAGTGCCCCTGACCTCCATCTTTGAACTCGCTTCTTTGGGAGCTGGCCGCAAAAGCGCGGGATTGCCTCAGGCCCTATTCTGGTTCCGGGCGGCAGGCTGAGCCTGTGGTTAATTCTTCTTCCTGAAGGCGAAATAGAGTGACCTGTGCCTGTCCCAACACCTAGATCTAGTCTCTCATTGGTGGCCCCTCTCCCTGTTCATCCTAAGGACAAATTGCAACCTGTACGGAACAGGAGGTTAAAGGTGCTGATTCTCCAAGTAGAGAGATTGCTAGAAAAGCGGCTGGAATGGCAAACCCGAGCACAAGGATATGAGAAATGAGGTGCGTTTTAGAAACCTTTCCCGATCAGATGGTGTACCACCTTCTGGGATTCTCAAGCATGTTTTCGATGTAGGAAGATGCCCTTGAACCTGGAGATTTGGGGCCCATGGGATGGGTACCACGCAGTATTACTTTAACGGGTCTGCGTTTGCTCCCCCAACCTCACCCAACCTCTCAGCCCCAAGAGTGTCCACCCTTATGTCTCACCCAGCTGTGGGTCTAGATATGGTCAATCCAGGTTGCATCACAGCCCCTGAACGAATTTTGTAAGAATTCCTGTCTCTTTCACTGTCTTTGTTTTACCGGTTTTTAAAAGTAATTTATTTTTATAATGGGGTTTAGCTGATTTTCACGGCTGTGTTTATGCGGCTTTACACCCACTTGACTCACTTCCAGAGAGATATCAATACATAGGTTTTAAGATTCTTACTAGTCAGATATATTCTTGGGTGGTGAATAGGGGGTTTTGAGTCCAGTTCACTGAGCAAGGAGTAGGTCTTGTCTATTACATATTTGGTTTATGGAACGGTATCTGAGCTAATTTGAAACCCTTGTTTTATGCATCACCCCACCTCACCTTTCCCGTTAAGCAGCCATAGTGTGTTTTCTAAACGTGTGACTCTGTTCTGTTTTGTAATTCAGTTCAAGTGTAGCGGTTTACATTCCCTCTATATGTGATAGCTTATGATAAGTGTCTTTTTCTGTGTGACTTATTTCACTTAGAATCGTTGTACCAAAATCCACTCATCATGCTGCTACTAGCCTTATGACATTGATTTCATGGCTGAGTGATATTCCATTGTACATAAGGGCCACAACTTCTTTATCCATTTTTCTCTTTCCTGGGATATTTAAGGTGTCATGAAGTGGAGGTTCTTGTCAACAGAGCAGCCCTAAACTTTGGGGTGCCTGTGTCTTGCTGATTTTTAGTTATCCCAATTGATACGCCCATGAGTGGAAGTGCCCTATGCTCCCTAAGCTGTGTTTTCCCGATGTTTCAGGACACACCGTACACTTCTCCAGAGTGGCTGTTGGCAATTTACCTCCCGCCCATCAGCGGAGCAAGGCTGCCATTTCTCCATGGCCTGTCCTGCATTTCTGGTTTTGTCACTTTTTTCAGCATGGCCCTTCTGACCGATGGGAAGCGAGACTTCTTTGTAGCGCTGATTTGCCTTTCCAGGTTGCTTGGTTAGCCAAAAAGGGCGTATGGGTTTTTTCCTGAATATATTCAGGAAAAAACGCATACGCCCTTTTTGGCCAAGGGCATCATTGTCGACGTTTTGCCGCTTTTCATGTGCTTTAAAGGCGAATCGAATCTACCTCCTGAGATCTGTTTCCTGCAATTCTGCCTTGTTTCAAATCCTCTTCGTTGCCTTCCCTCAATATATTTGTGGACGAGAGTTATCATTTATAACTCTGCAGGTTTGTGAATTGCAGTGCCCCAGAGCTCCACTTTTCAACTCGCTTTTTTGGGAGCTGGCCGCAAAAGCGCGGGTTTGCCTCAGGCCCTATTCTGGTTCCGGGCGGCAGGCTGAGCCTGTGGTTAATTCTTCTTCCTGATGGGAAAATAGAGTGACCTGAGCCTGTCCCAACACTTAGATCTAGTCTCTCATTGGTTGCCCCTCTCCCCGTTCATCCTCAGGACAAATTGCAACCTGTACGGAACAGGAGGTTAAAGGTGCTGTTTCTCCAAGTAGGGAGATTGCTCGTAAAGTAGCTGGAATGGCGAACCCGAGCACAAGGAGATGAGAAATGAGGTGCGTTTTAGAAACCTTTCCCGATCACACGGTGTACCATCTTCTGGGTTTCTCATGCATGTTTTCGATGTAGGAAGATGCCCTTGAACCTGGAGATTTGGGGCCCATGGGATGGGTACCACGCAGTATTACTTTCACGGGTCTGCTTTTTCTCCCCCAACCTCACCCAACCTCTCAGCCCCAAGAGTGTCCACCCTTATGTCGCATCCAGCTGTGGGTCTAGATATGGTCAATCCAGGTTGCATCACAGCCCCTGAACGAATTTTGTAAGAATTCCTCTCTCTTTCACTGTCTTTGTTTTACGTGTTTTTAAAAGTAATTTATTTTTATAATGGGGTTTAGCTGCTTTTCACGGCTGTGTTTATGCGGCTTTACACCCACTTGACTCACTTCCAGAGATATATCAATACATAGGTTTTAAGATTCTTACTAGTCAGATATATTCTTGGGTGGTGAATAGGGGGTGTTGAGTCCAGTTCACTGAGCAAGGAGTAGGTCTTGTCTATTACATATTGGGTTTATGGAACGGTATCTGAGCTAATTTGAAACCCTTGTTTTATGCATCACCCCACCTCACCTTTCCCATTAAGCAGGCATAGTGTGTTTTCTAAACGTGTGACTCTGTTCTGTTTTGTAATTCAGTTCAAGTGTAGCGGTTTTTACATTCCCTCTATAAGTGACAGCTTATGATAAGTGTCTTTTTCTGTGTGACTTATTTCACTTAGAATCATCGTACCTAAATCCACTCATCATGCTGCTACTAGCCTTATGACATTGATTTCATGGCTGAGTGATATTCCATTGTACATAAGGGCCACAACTTCTTTATCCATTTTTCTCTTTCCTGGGATATTAAGGTGTCATGAAGTGGAGGTTCTTGTCAACAGAGCAGCCCTAAACTTTGGGGTGCCTGTGTCTTGCTGATTTTTAGTTTTCCCAATTGATACGCCCATGAGTGGAGGTGCCCTATGCTCCCTAAGCTGTGTTTTCCCGATGTTTCAGGACACACCGTACACTTCTCCAGGGTGGCTGTTGGCAATTTACATCCCGCCCATCAGCGGAGCAAGGCTGCCATTTCTCCATGGCCTGTCCTGCATTTCTGGTTTTGTCACTTTTTTCAGCATGGCCCTTCTGAGCGATGGGAAGCGAGACTTCTTTGTAGCGCTGATTTGCCTTTCCAGGTTGCTTGGTTGGCCAAAAAGGTCGTATGCGTTTTTTCCTGAATATATTCAGGAAAAAACGCATACGCCCTTTTTGGCCAAGGGCATCATTGTCGACGTTTTGCCGCTTTTCAGGTGCTTTAAAGGCGATTCGAATCTACCTCCTGAGATCTATTTCCTGCAATTCTGCCTTTCTTTCAAATCCTCTTCATTGCCTTCCCTCAATATATTTGTGGACGAGAGTTATCATTTATAACTCTGCAGGTTTGTGAATTGCAGTGCCCCTGAGCTCCATTTTTCAACTCGCTTTTTTGGGAGCTGGCCGCAAAAGCGTGGGATTGCCTCAGGCCCTATTCTGGTTCCGGGCGGCAGGGTGAGCCTGTGATTAATTCTTCTTCCTAATGGGAAAATAGAGTGACCTGTGCCTGTCCCAACACCTAGATCTAGTCTGTCATTGGTTGCACCTCTTCCCGTTCATCCTCAGGACAAATTGCAACCTGTACGGAACAGGAGGTTAAAGGTGCTGATTCTCCAATTAGTGAGATTGCTCGTAAAGTAGCTGGAATGGCGAACCCGAGCACAAGGAGATGAGAAATGAGGTGCGTTTTAGAAACCTTTCCCGATCACACGGTGTACCATCTTCTGGGTTTCTCATGCATGTTTTCGATGTAGGAAGATGCCCTTGAACTGGAGATTTGGGGCCCATGGGATGGTTACCACGCAGTATTACTTTCACGGGTCTGCGTTTGCTCCCCCAACCTCACCCAACCTCTCAGCCCCAAGAGTGTCCACCCTTATGTCTCATCCAGCTGTGGGTCTGGATATGGTCAATCCAGGTTGCATCACAGCCCCTGAACGAATTTTGTAAGAATTCCTGTCTCTTTCACTGTCTTTGTTTTACGGGTTTTTAAAAGTAATTTATTTTTATAATGGGTTTTATCTGCTCTCCACGGCTGTGTTTATGTGGCTTTACACCCACTTGACTCACTTCCAGAGAGATATCTATACATAGCTTTTAAGATTTTTACTAGTCAGATATATTCTTGGGCGGTGAATAGGGGGTGTTGAATCCAGTTCACTGAGCAAGGAGTAGATCTTGTCTATTACATATTGGGTTTATGGAACGGTATCTGAGCTAATTTGAAACCCTTGTTTTATGCATCACCCCACCTCACCTTTCCGGTTAAGCAGCCATAGTGTGTTTTCTAAACGTGTGACTCTGTTCTGTTTTGTAATTCAGTTCAATTGTAGCGGTTTTTACATTCCCTCTCTAAGTGGTATCTTATGATAAGTGTCTTTTTCTGTGTGACTTATTTCACTTAGAATCTTGGTACCTAAATCCACTCATCATGCTGCTACGAGCCTTAGGACATTGATTTCATGGCTGATTGATATTCCATTGTATAAAAGGGCCAGAATTTCTTTATCCATTTTTCTCTTTCCTGGGATATTTAAGGTGTCATGAAGTGGAGGTTCTTGTCAACAGAGCAGCCCTTAATTTATGGGGTGCCTGTGTCTTGCTGATTTTTAGTTTTCCCAATTTATACGCCCATGAGTGGAAGTGCCCTATGCTCCCTAAGCTGTGTTTTCGCGATGTTTCAGGACACACCGTACACTTCTCCAGAGTGGCTGTTGGCAATTTACATCCCGCCCATCAGCGGAGCAAGGCTACCATTTCTCCATGGCCTGTCCTGCATTTCTGGTTTTGTCACTTTTTTCAGCATGGCCCTTCTGACCGATGGGAAGCGAGACTTCTTTGTAGCGCTGATTTTCCTTTCCAGGTTGCTTGGTTGGCCAAAAAGGGCGTATGCGTTTTTTCCTGAATATATTCAGGAAAAAACGCATACGCCCTTTTTGGCCAAGGGCATCATTGTGGACGTTGTGCCGCTTTTCAGGTGCTTTAAAGGCGATTCAAATCTACCTCCTGAGATCTCTTTCCTGCAATTCTGCCTTGCTTTCAAATCCTCTTCATTGCCTTCCCTCAATATATTTGTGGATGAGAGTTATCATTGATAACTCTGCAGGTTTGTGAATTGCAGTGCCCCTGACCTCCATCTTTGAACTCGCTTCTTTGGGAGCTGGCCGCAAAAGCGTGGGATTGCCTCAGGCCCTATTCTGGTTCCGGGCGGCAGGCTGAGCCTGTGGTTAATTCTTCTTCCTGAAGGCGAAATAGAGTGACCTGTGCCTGTCCCAACACCTAGATCTAGTCTCTCATTGGTGGCCCCTCTCCCTGTTCATCCTAAGGACAAATTGCAACCTGTACGGAACAGGAGGTTAAAGGTGCTGATTCTCCAAGTAGGGAGATTGCTAGAAAAGCGGCTGGAATGGCAAACCCGAGCACAAGGATATGAGAAATGAGGTGCGTTTTAGAAACCTTTCCCGATCAGATGGTGTACCACCTTCTGGGATTCTCAAGCATGTTTTCGATGTAGGAAGATGCCCTTGAACCTGGAGATTTGGGGCCCATGGGATGGGTACCACGCAGTATTACTTTCACGGGTCTGCGTTTGCTCCCCCAACCTCACCCAACCTCTCAGCCCCAAGAGTGTCCACCCTTATGTCTCACCCAGCTGTGGGTCTAGATATGGTCAATCCAGGTTGCATCACAGCCCCTGAACGAATTTTGTAAGAATTCCTGTCTCTTTCACTGTCTTTGTTTTACGGGTTTTTAAAAGTAATTTATTTTTATAATGGGGTTTAGCTGCTTTTCACGGCTGTGTTTATGCGGCTTTACACCCACTTGACTCACTTCCAGAGAGATATCAATACATAGGTTTTAAGATTCTTACTAGTCAGATATATTCTTGGGCGGTGAATAGGGGGTTTTGAGTCCAGTTCACTGAGCAAGGAGTAGGTCTTGTCTATTACATATTTGGTTTATGGAACGGTATCTGAGCTAATTTGAAACCCTTGTTTTATGCATCACCCCACCTCACCTTTCCCTTTAAGCAGCCATAGTGTGTTTTCTAAACGTGTGACTCTGTTCTGTTTTGTAATTCAGTTCAAGTGTAGCGGTATACATTCCCTCTATATGTGATAGCTTATGATAAGTGTCTTTTTCTGTGTGACTTATTTCACTTAGAATCGTTGTACCTAAATCCACTCATCATGCTGCTACTAGCCTTATGACATTGATTTCATGGCTGAGTGATATTCCATTGTACATAAGGGCCACAAATTCTTTATCCATTTTTCTCTTTCCTGGGATATTTAAGGTGTCATGAAGTGGAGGTTCTTGTCAACAGAGCAGCCCTAAACTTTGGGGTGCCTGTGTCTTGCTGATTTTTAGTTTTCCCAATTGATACGCCCATGAGTGGAGGTGCCCTATGCTCCCTAAGCTGTGTTTTCCCGATGTTTCAGGACACACCGTACACTTCTCCAGGGTGGCTGTTGGCAATTTACATCCCGCCCATCAGCGGAGCAAGGCTCCCATTTCTCCATGGCCTGTCCTGCATTTCTGGTTTTGTCACTTTTTTCAGCATGGCCCTTCTGAGCGATGGGAAGCGAGACTTCTTTGTAGCGCTGATTTGCCTTTCCAGGTTGCTTGGTTGGCCAAAAAGGTCGTATGCGTTTTTTCCTGAATATATTCAGGAAAAAACGCATACGCCCTTTTTGGCCAAGGGCATCATTGTCGACGTTTTGCCGCTTTTCAGGTGCTTTAAAGGCGATTCGAATCTACCTCCTGAGATCTATTTCCTGCAATTCTGCCTTTCTTTCAAATCCTCTTCATTGCCTTCCCTCAATATATTTGTGGACGAGAGTTATCATTTATAACTCTGCAGGTTTGTGAATTGCAGTGCCCCTGAGCTCCATTTTTCAACTCGCTTTTTTGGGAGCTGGCCGCAAAAGCGCGGGATTGCCTCAGGCCCTATTCTGGTTCCGGGCGGCAGGGTGAGCCTGTGATTAATTCTTCTTCCTAATGGGAAAATAGAGTGACCTGTGCCTGTCCCAACACCTAGATCTAGTCTGTCATTGGTTGCCCCTCTTCCCGTTCATCCTCAGGACAAATTGCAACCTGTACGGAACAGGAGGTTAAAGGTGCTGTTTCTCCAATTAGTGAGATTGCTCGTAAAGTAGCTGGAATGGCGAACCCGAGCACAAGGAGATGAGAAATGAGGTGCGTTTTAGAAACCTTTCCCGATCACACGGTGTACCATCTTCTGGGTTTCTCATGCATGTTTTCGATGTAGGAAGATGCCCTTGAACTGGAGATTTGGGGCCCATGGGATGGGTACCACGCAGTATTACTTTAACGGGTCTGCGTTTGCTCCCCCAACCTCACCCAACCTCTCAGCCCCAAGAGTGTCCACCCTTATGTCTCATCCAGCTGTGGGTCTGGATATGGTCAATCCAGGTTGCATCACAGCCCCTGAACGAATTTTGTAAGAATTCCTGTCTCTTTCACTGTCTTTGTTTTACGGGTTTTTAAAAGTAATTTATTTTTATAATGGGTTTTATCTGCTCTCCACGGCTGTGTTTATGTGGCTTTACACCCACTTGACTCACTTCCAGAGAGATATCTATACATAGCTTTTAAGATTTTTACTAGTCAGATATATTCTTGGGCGGTGAATAGGGGGTGTTGAATCCAGTTCACTGAGCAAGGAGTAGATCTTGTCTATTACATATTGGGTTTATGGAACGGTATCTGAGCTAATTTGAAACCCTTGTTTTATGCATCACCCCACCTCACCTTTCCGGTTAAGTAGCCATAGTGTGTTTTCTAAACGTGTGACTCTGTTCTGTTTTGTAATTCAGTTCAATTGTAGCGGTTTTTACATTCCCTCTCTAAGTGGTATCTTATTATAAGTGTCTTTTTCTGTGTGACTTATTTCACTTAGAATCTTGGTACCTAAATCCACTCATCATGCTGCTACGAGCCTTAGGACATTGATTTCATGGCTGATTGATATTCCATTGTATAAAAGGGCCAGAATTTCTTTATCCATTTTTCTCTTTCCTGGGATATTTAAGGTGTCATGATGTGGAGGTTCTTGTCAACAGAGCAGCCCTTAATTTATGGGGTGCCTGTGTCTTGCTGATTTTTAGTTTTCCCAATTTATACGCCCATGAGTGGAAGTGCCCTATGCTCCCTAAGCTGTGTTTTCCCGATGTTTCAGGACACACCGTACACTTCTCCAGAGTGGCTGTTGGCAATTTACATCCCGCCCATCAGTGTAGCAAGGCTCCCATTTCTCCATGGCCTGTCCTGCATTTCTGGTTTTGTCACTTTTTTCAGCATGGCCCTTCTGACCGATGGGAAGCGAGACTTCTTTGTAGCGCTGATTTTCCTTTCCAGGTTGCTTGGTTGGCCAAAAAGGGCGTATGCGTTTTTTCCTGAATATATTCAGGAAAAAACGCATACGCCCTTTTTGGCCAAGGGCATCATTGTGGACGTTGTGCCGCTTTTCAGGTGCTTTAAAGGCGATTCAAATCTACCTCCTGAGATCTCTTTCCTGCAATTCTGCCTTGCTTTCAAATCCTCTTCATTGCCTTCCCTCAATATATTTGTGGATGAGAGTTATCATTGATAACTCTGCAGGTTTGTGAATTGCAGTGCCCCTGACCTCCATCTTTGAACTCGCTTCTTTGGGAGCTGGCCGCAAAAGCGTGGGATTGCCTCAGGCCCTATTCTGGTTCCGGGCGGCAGGCTGAGCCTGTGGTTAATTCTTCTTCCTGAAGGCGAAATAGAGTGACCTGTGCCTGTCCCAACACCTAGATCTAGTCTCTCATTGGTGGCCCCTCTCCCTGTTCATCCTAAGGACAAATTGCAACCTGTACGGAACAGGAGGTTAAAGGTGCTGATTCTCCAAGTAGGGAGATTGCTAGAAAAGCGGCTGGAATGGCAAACCCGAGCACAAGGATATGAGAAATGAGGTGCGTTTTAGAAACCTTTCCCGATCAGATGGTGTACCACCTTCTGGGATTCTCAAGCATGTTTTCAATGTAGGAAGATGCCCTTGAACCTGGAGATTTGGGGCCCATGGGATGGGTACCACGCAGTATTACTTTCACGGGTCTGCGTTTGCTCCCCCAACCTCACCCAACCTCTCAGCCCCAAGAGTGTCCACCCTTATGTCTCACCCAGCTGTGGGTCTAGATATGGTCAATCCAGGTTGCATCACAGCCCCTGAACGAATTTTGTAAGAATTCCTGTCTCTTTCACTGTCTTTGTTTTACGGGTTTTTAAAAGTAATTTATTTTTATAATGGGGTTTAGCTGCTTTTCACGGCTGTGTTTATGCGGCTTTACACCCACTTGACTCACTTCCAGAGAGATATCAATACATAGGTTTTAAGATTCTTACTAGTCAGATATATTCTTGGGCGGTGAATAGGGGGTTTTGAGTCCAGTTCACTGAGCAAGGAGTAGGTCTTGTCTATTACATATTTGGTTTATGGAACGGTATCTGAGCTAATTTGAAACCCTTGTTTTATGCATCACCCCACCTCACCTTTCCCGTTAAGCAGCCATAGTGTGTTTTCTAAACGTGTGACTCTGTTCTGTTTTGTAATTCAGTTCAAGTGTAGCGGTTTTTACATTCCCTCTATAAGTGATAGCTTATGATAAGTGTCTTTTTCTGTGTGACTTATTTCACTTAGAATCGTCGTACCTAAATCCACTCATCATGCTCTTACTAGCCTTATGACATTGATTTCATGGCTGAGTGATATTCCATTGTACATAAGGGCCACAACTTCTTTATCCAGTTTTCTCTTGCCTGGGATGTTTAAGGTGTCATGAAGTGGAGGTTCTTGTCAACAGAGCAGCCCTAAACTTTGGGGTGCCTGTGTCCTGTTGATTTTTAGTTTTCCCAATTGATATGCCCATGAGTGGAAGTGCCCTATGCTCCCTAAGCTGTGTTTTCCCGATGTTTCAGGACACACCGTACACTTCTCCAGGGTGGCTGTTGGCAATTTACATCCCGCCCATCAGCGGAGCAAGGCTCCCATTTCTCCATGGCCTGTCCTGCATTTCTGGTTTTGTCACTTTTTTCAGCATGGCCCTTTTGACCGATGGGAAGCAGGACTACTTTGTAGCGCTGATTTGCCTTTCCAGGTTGTTTGGTTGGCCAAAAAGGGCGTATGCGTTTTTTTCCTGAATATATTCAGGAAAAAACGCATACGCCCTTTTTGGCCAAGGGCATCATTGTCGACGTTTTGCCGCTTTTCATGTGCTTTAAAGGCGAATCGAATGTACCTCCTGAGATCTCTTTCCTGCAATTCTGCCTTGTTGCAAATCCTCTTCGTTTCCTTCCCTCAGTATATTTGTGGACGAGAGTTATCATTTATAACTCTGCAGGTTTGTGAATTGCAGTGCCCCTGAGCTCCACTTTTCAACTCGCTTTTTTGGGAGCTGGCCGCAAAAGCACGGGATTGCCTCAGGCCCTATTCTGGTTCCGGGCAGCAGGCTGAGCCTCTGGTTAATTCTTCTTTCTCATGGGAAAATAGAGTGACCTGTGCCTGTCCCAACACTTAGATCTAGTCTCTCATTGGTTGCCCCTCTCCCCGTTCATCCTCAGGACAAATTGCAACCTGTACGGAACAGGAGGTTAAAGGTGCTGTTTCTCCAAGTAGGGAGATTGCTCGTAAAGTAGCTGGAATGGCGAACCCGAGCACAAGGAGATGAGAAATGAGGTGCGTTTTAGAAACCTTTCCCGAACACACGTTGTACCATCTTCTGGGTTTCTCATGCATGTTTTCGATGTAGGAAGATGCCCTTGAACCTGGAGATTTGGGGCCCATGGGATGGGTACCACGCAGTATTACTTTAATGGGTCTGCGTTTGCTCCCCCAACCTCACCCAACCTCTCAGCCCCAAGAGTGTCCACCCTTATGTCTTATCCAGCTGTGTGTCTAGATATGGTCAATCCAGGTTGCATCACAGCCCCTGAACGATTTTTGTAAGAATTCCTGTCTCTTTCACTGTCTTTGTTTTACGGGTTTTTAAAAGTAATTTATTTTTATAATGGGGTTTAGCTGATTTTCACGGCTGTGTTTATGCGGCTTTACACCCACTTGACTCACTTCCAGAGAGATATCAATACATAGGTTTTAAGATTCTTACTAGTCAGATATATTCTTGGGCGGTGAATAGGGGGTGTTGAGTCCAGTTCACTGAGCAAGGAGTAGGTCTTGTCTATTACATATTGGGTTTATGGAACGGTATCTGAGCTAATTTGAAACCCTTGTTTTATGCATCGCCCCACCTCACCTTTCCCGTTAAGCAGCCATAGTGTGTTTTCTAAACGTGTGACTCTGTTCTGTTTTGTAATTCAGTTCAAGTGTAGCGGTTTTTACATTCCCTCTATAAGTGATAGCTTATGATAAGTGTCTTTTTCTGTGTGACTTATTTCACTTAGAATCGTCGTACCTAAATCCACTCATCATGCTGCTACTAGCCTTATGACATTGATTTCATGGCTGAGTGATATTCCATTGTACATAAGGGCCACAACTTCCTTATCCATTTTTCTCTTTCCTGGGATATTTAAGGTGTCATGAAGTGGAGGTTCTTGTCAACAGAGCAGCCCTAAACTTTGGGCTGCCTCTGTCTTGCTGATTTTTAGTTTTCCCAATTGATACGCCCATGAGTGGAAGTGCCCTATGCTCCCTAAGCTGTGTTTTTTCAATGTTTCAGGACACACCGTACACTTCTCCAGAGTGGCTGTTGGCAATTTACATCCCGCCCATCAGCGGAGTAAGGCTGCCATTTCTCCATGGCCTGTCCTGCATTTCTGGTTTTGTCACTTTTTTCAGCATGGCCCTTCTTAGCAATGGGAAGCGAGACTTCTTTGTAGCGCTGATTTGCCTTTCCAGGTTGCTTGGTTGGCCAAAAAGGGCGTATGCGTTTTTTCCTGAATATATTCAGGAAAAAACGCATACGCCCTTTTTAGCCAAGGGCATCATTGTCGACGTTTTGCCGCTTTTCAGGTGCTTTAAAGGCGATTCGAATCTACCTCCTGAGATCTATTTCCTGCAATTCTGCCTTTCTTTCAAATCCTCTTCATTGCCTTCCCTCAATATATTTGTGGACGAGAGTTATCATTTATAACTCTGCAGGTTTGTGAATTGCAGTGCCCCTGAGCTCCATTTTTCAACTCGCTTTTTTGGGAGCTGGCCAGAAAAGCGCGGGATTGCCTCAGGCACTATTCTGGTTCCGGGCGGCAGGGTGAGCCTGTGATTAATTCTTCTTCCTAATGGGAAAATAGAGTGACCTGTGCCTGTCCCAACACCTAGATCTAGTCTGTCATTGGTTGCCCCTCTTCCCGTTCATCCTCAGGACAAATTGCAACCTGTACGGAACAGGAGGTTAAAGGTGCTGATTCTCCAATTAGTGAGATTGCTCGTAAAGTAGCTGGAATGGCGAACCCGAGCACAAGGAGATGAGAAATGAGGTGCGTTTTAGAAACCTTTCCCGATCACACGGTGTACCATCTTCTGGGTTTCTCATGCATGTTTTCGATGTAGGAAGATGCCCTTGAACCTGGAGATTTGGGGCCCATGGGATGGGTACCACGCAGTATTACTTTCACGGGTCTGCGTTTGCTCCCCCAACCTCACCCAACCTCTCAGCCCCAAGAGTGTCCACCCTTATGTCTCATCCATCTGTGGGTCTGGATATGGTCAATCCAGGTTGCATCACAGCCCCTGAACGAATTTTGTAAGAATTCCTGTCTCTTTCACTGTCTTTGTTTTACGGGTTTTTAAAAGTAATTTATTTTTATAATGGGGTTTAGCTGCTCTCCACGGCTGTGTTTATGTGGCTTTACACCCACTTGACTCACTTCCAGAGAGATATCTATACATAGCTTTTAAGATTTTTACTAGTCAGATATATTCTTGGGCGGTGAATAGGGGGTGTTGAATCCAGTTCACTGAGCAAGGAGTAGATCTTGTCTATTACATATTGGGTTTATGGAACGGTATCTGAGCTAATTTGAAACCCTTGTTTTATGCATCACCCCACCTCACCTTTCCGGTTAAGCAGCCATAGTGTGTTTTCTAAACGTGTGACTCTGTTCTGTTTTGTAATTCAGTTCAATTGTAGCGGTTTTTACATTCCCTCTCTAAGTGGTATCTTATGATAAGTGTCTTTTTCTGTGTGACTTATTTCACTTAGAATCTTGGTACCTAAATCCACTCATCATGCTGCTACGAGCCTTAGGACATTGATTTCATGGCTGATTGATATTCCATTGTATAAAAGGGCCAGAATTTCTTTATCCATTTTTCTCTTTCCTGGGATATTTAAGGTGTCATGAAGTGGAGGTTCTTGTCAACAGAGCAGCCCTTAATTTATGGGGTGCCTGTGTCTTCCTGATTTTTAGTTTTCCCAATTTATACGCCCATGAGTGGAAGTGCCCTATGCTCCCTAAGCTGTGTTTTCCCGATGTTTCATGACACACCGTACACTTCTCCAGAGTGGCTGTTGGCAATTTACATCCCGCCCATCAGCGGAGCAAGGCTACCATTTCTCCATGGCCTGTCCTGCATTTCTGGTTTTGTCACTTTTTTCAGCATGGCCCTTCTGAGCTATGGGAAGCGAGACTTCTTTGTAGCGCTGATTTGCCTTTCCAGGTTGCTTGGTTGGCCAGAAAGGGCGTATGCGTTTTTTCCTGAATATATTCAGGAGAAAACGCATACGCCCTTTTTGGCCAAGGGCATCATTGTCGACGTTTTGCTGCTTTTCAGGTGCTTTAAAGGCGATTCGAATCTACCTCCTGAGATCTCTTTCCTGCAATTCTGCCTTGCTTTCAAATCCTCTTCATTGCCTTCCCTCAATATATTTGTGGACGAGAGTTATCATTTATAACTCTGCAGGTTTGTGAATTGCAGTGCCCCTGAGCTCCATTTTTCAACTCGCTTTTTTGGGAGCTGGCCAGAAAAGCGCGGGATTGCCTCAGGCCCTATTCTGGTTCCGGGCGGCAGGGTGAGCCTGTGATTAATTCTTCTTCCTAATGGGAAAATAGTGTGACCTGTGCCTGTCCCAACACCTAGATCTAGTCTCTCATTGGTTGCCCCTCTCCCCGTTCATCCTCAGGACAAATTGCAACCTGTACGGACAGGACGTTAAAGGTGCTGATTCTCCAATTAGTGAGATTGCTCGTAAAGTAGCTGGAATGGCGAACCCGAGCACAAGGAGATGAGAATTTAGGTGCGTTTTAGTAACCCTTCCTGATCACACGGTGTACCATCTTCTGGGTTTCTCATGCATGTTTTCTATGTAGGAAGATGCCCTTGAACCTGGAGATTTGGGGCCCATGGGATGGGTACCACGCAGTATTACTTTCACGGGTCTGCTTTTTCTCCCCCAACCTCACCCAACCTCTCAGCCCCAAGAGTGTCCACC
Source organism: Eschrichtius robustus (assembly GCF_028021215.1). Classification (NCBI taxonomy): domain Eukaryota; kingdom Metazoa; phylum Chordata; class Mammalia; order Artiodactyla; family Eschrichtiidae; genus Eschrichtius; species Eschrichtius robustus. The sequence goes on from NC_090839.1 coordinate 60,399,445, forward strand.
CTTATGTCGCATCCAGCTGTGGGTCTAGATATGGTCAATCCAGGTTGCATCACAGCCCCTGAACGAATTTTGTAAGAATTCCTGTCTCTTTCACTGTCTTTGTTTTACGGGTTTTTAAAAGTAATTTATTTTTATAATGGGGTTTAGCTGCTTTTCACGGCTGTGTTTATGCGGCTTTACACCCACTTGACTCACTTCTAGAGAGATATCAATACATAGGTTTTAAGATTCTTACTAATCAGATATATTCTTGGGTGGTGAATAGGGGGTGTTGAGTCCAGTTCACTGAGCAAGGAGTAGGTCTTGTCTATTACATATTGGGTTTATGGAACGGTATCTGAGCTAATTTGAAACCCTTGTTTTATGCATCGCCCCACCTCATCTTTCCCGTTAAGCAGCCATAGTGTGTTTTCTAAACGTGTGACTCTGTTCTGTTTTGTAATTCAGTTCAAGTGTAGTGGTTTTTACATTCCCCCTATAAGTGATAGCTTATGATAAGTGTCTTTTTCTGTGTGACTTATTTCACTTAGAATCGTCGTACCTAAATCCACTCATCATGCTGCTACTAGCCTCAGGACATTGATTTCATGGCTGAGTGATATTCCATTGTACATAAGGGCCACAACTTCTTTATCCATTTTTCTCTTTCCTGGGATATTTAAGGTGTCATGAAGTGGAGGCTCTTGTCAACAGAGCAGCCCTAAACTTTGGGGTGCCTGTGTCTTGCTGATTTTTAGTTTTCCCAATTTATACGCCCATGAGTGGAAGTGCCCTATGCTCCCTAAGCTGTGTTTTCCCGATGTTTCAGGACACACCGTACACTTCTCCAGAGTGGCTGTTGGCAATTTACATCCCGCCCATCAGTGGAGCAAGGCTCCCATTTCTCCATGGCCTGTCCTGCATTTCTGGTTTTGTCACTTTTTTCAGCATTGCCCTTCTGACCGATGGGAAGCGAGACTTCTTTGTAGCGCTGATTTTCCTTTCCAGGTTGCTTGGTTGGCCAAAAAGGGCGTATGCGTTTTTTCCTGAATATATTCAGGAAAAAACGCATACGCCCTTTTTGGCCAAGGGCATCATTGTGGACGTTGTGCCGCTTTTCAGGTGCTTTAAAGGCGATTCAAATCTACCTCCTGAGATCTCTTTCCTGCAATTCTGCCTTGCTTTCAAATCCTCTTCATTGCCTTCCCTCAATATATTTGTGGATGAGAGTTATCATTGATAACTCTGCAGGTTAGTGAATTGCAGTGCCCCTGACCTCCATCTTTGAACTCGCTTCTTTGGGAGCTGGCCGCAAAAGCGCGGGATTGCCTCAGGCCCTATTCTGGTTCCGGGCGGCAGGCTGAGCCTGTGGTTAATTCTTCTTCCTGAAGGCGAAATAGAGTGACCTGTGCCTGTCCCAACACCTAGATCTAGTCTCTCATTGGTGGCCCCTCTCCCTGTTCATCCTAAGGACAAATTGCAACCTGTACGGAACAGGAGGTTAAAGGTGCTGATTCTCCAAGTAGGGAGATTGCTAGAAAAGTGGCTGGAATGGCAAACCCGAGCACAAGGATATGAGAAATGAGGTGCGTTTTAGAAACCTTTCCCGATCAGATGGTGTACCACCTTCTGGGATTCTCAAGCATGTTTTCGATGTAGGAAGATGCCCTTGAACCTGGAGATTTGGGGCCCATGGGATGGGTACCACGCAGTATTACTTTAACGGGTCTGCATTTGCTCCCCCAACCTCACCCAACCTCTCAGCCCCAAGAGTGTCCACCCTTATGTCTCACCCAGCTGTGGGTCTAGATATGGTCAATCCAGGTTGCATCACAGCCCCTGAACGAATTTTGTAAGAATTCCTGTCTCTTTCACTGTCTTTGTTTTACCGGTTTTTAAAAGTAATTTATTTTTATAATGGGGTTTAGCTGCTTTTCACGGCTGTGTTTATGCGGCTTTACACCCACTTGACTCACTTCCAGAGAGATATCAATACATAGGTTTTAAGATTCTTACTAGTCAGATATATTCTTGGGCGGTGAATAGGGGGTTTTGAGTCCAGTTCACTGAGCAAGGAGTAGGTCTTGTCTATTACATATTTGGTTTATGGAACGGTATCTGAGCTAATTTGAAACCCTTGTTTTATGCATCACCCCACCTCACCTTTCCCGTTAAGCAGCCATAGTGTGTTTTCTAAACGTGTGACTCTGTTCTGTTTTCTAATTCAGTTCAAGTGTAGCGGTTTACATTCCCTCTATATGTGATAGCTTATGATAAGTGTCTTTTTCTGTGTGACTTATTTCACTTAGAATCGTTGTACCTAAATCCACTCATCATGCTGCTACTAGCCTTATGACATTGATTTCATGGCTGAGTGATATTCCATTGTACATAAGGGCCACAACTTCTTTATCCATTTTTCTCTTTCCTGGGATATTTAAGGTGTCATGAAGTGGAGGTTCTTGTCAACAGAGCAGCCCTAAACTTTGGGGTGCCTGTGTCTTGCTGATTTTTAGTTATCCCAATTGATACGCCCATGAGTGGAAGTGCCCTATGCTCCCTAAGCTGTGTTTTCCCGATGTTTCAGGACACACCGTACACTTCTCCAGAGTGGCTGTTGGCAATTTACCTCCCGCCCATCAGCGGAGCAAGGCTGCCATTTCTCCATGGCCTGTCCTGCATTTCTGGTTTTGTCACTTTTTTCAGCATGGCCCTTCTGACCGATGGGAAGCGAGACTTCTTTGTAGCGCTGATTTGCCTTTCCAGGTTGCTTGGTTGGCCAGAAAGGGCGTATGCGTTTTCTCCTGAATATATTCAGGAGAAAACGCATACGCCCTTTTTGGCCAAGGGCATCATTGTCGACGTTTTGCCGCTTTTCAGGTGCTTTAAAGGCGATTCGAATCTACCTACTGAGATCTCTTTCCTGCAATTCTGCCTTGCTTTCAAATCCTCTTCATTGCCTTCCCTCAATATATTTCTGGACGAGAGTTATCATTTATAACTCTGCAGGTTTGTGAATTGCAGTGCCCCTGAGCTCCATTTTTCAACTCGCTTTTTTGGGAGCTGGCCAGAAAAGCGCGGGATTGCCTCAGGCCCTATTCTGGTTCCGGGCGGCAGGGTGAGCCTGTGATTAATTCTTCTTCCTAATGGGAAAATAGTGTGACCTGTGCCTGTCCCAACACCTAGATCTAGTCTCTCATTGGTTGCCCCTCTCCCCGTTCATCCTCAGGACAAATTGCAACCTGTATGGACAGGACGTTAAAGGTGCTGATTCTCCAATTAGTGAGATTGCTCGTAAAGTAGCTGGAATGGCGAACCCGAGCACAAGGAGATGAGAAATTAGGTGCGTTTTAGAAACCCTTCCTGATCACACGGTGTACCATCTTCTGGGTTTCTCATGCATGTTTTCTATGTAGGAAGATGCCCTTGAACCTGGAGATTTGGGGCCCATGGGATGGGTACCACGCAGTATTACTTTAACGGGTCTGCGTTTGCTCCCCCAACCTCACCCAACCTCTCAGCCCCAAGAGTGTCCACCCTTATGACTCATCCAGCTGTGGGTCTAGATATGGTCAATCCAGGTTGCATCACAGCCCCTGAACGAATTTTGTAAGAATTCCTGTCTCTTTCACTGTCTTTGTTTTACGGGTTTTTAAAAGTAATTTATTTTTATAATGGGGTTTAGCTGCTTTTCACGGCTGTGTTTATGCGACTTTACACCCACTTGACTCACTTCTAGAGAGATATCAATACATAGGTTTTAAGATTCTTACTAATCAGATATATTCTTGGGTGGTGAATAGGGGGTGTTGAGTCCAGTTCACTGAGCAAGGAGTAGGTCTTGTCTATTACATATTGGGTTTATGGAATGGTATCTGAGCTAATTTGAAACCCTTGTTTTATACATCACCCCACCTCATCTTTCCCGTTAAGCAGCCATAGTGTGTTTTCTAAACGTGTGACTCTGTTCTGTTTTGTAATTCAGTTCAAGTGTAGTGGTTTTTACATTCCCCCTATAAGTGATAGCTTATGATAAGTGTCTTTTTCTGTGTGACTTATTTCACTTAGAATCGTCGTACCTAAATCCACTCATCATGCTGCTACTAGCCTCAGGACATTGATTTCATGGCTGAGTGATATTCCATTGTACATAAGGGCCACAACTTCTTTATCCATTTTTCTCTTTCCTGGGATATTTAAGGTGTCATGAAGTGGAGGCTCTTGTCAACAGAGCAGCCCTAAACTTTGGGGTGCCTGTGTCTTGCTGATTTTTAGTTTTCCCAATTTATACGCCCATGAGTGGAAGTGCCCTATGCTCCCTAAGCTGTGTTTTCCCGATGTTTCAGGACACACCGTACACTTCTCCAGAGTGGCTGTTGGCAATTTACATCCCGCCCATCAGTGGATCAAGGCTCCCATTTCTCCATGGCCTGTCCTGCATTTCTGGTTTTGTCACTTTTTTCAGCATGGCCCTTCTGACCGATGGGAAGCGAGACTTCTTTGTAGCGCTGATTTTCCTTTCCAGGTTGCTTGGTTGGCCAAAAAGGGCGTATGCGTTTTTTCCTGAATATATTCAGGAAAAAACGCATACGCCCTTTTTGGCCAAGGGCATCATTGTGGACGTTGTGCCGCTTTTCAGGTGCTTTAAAGGCGATTCAAATCTACCTCCTGAGATCTCTTTCCTGCAATTCTGCCTTGCTTTCAAATCCTCTTCATTGCCTTCCCTCAATATATTTGTGGATGAGAGTTATCATTGATAACTCTGCAGGTTTGTGAATTGCAGTGCCCCTGACCTCCATCTTTGAACTCGCTTCTTTGGGAGCTGGCCGCAAAAGCGCGGGATTGCCTCAGGCCCTATTCTGGTTCCGGGCGGCAGGCTGAGCCTGTGGTTAATTCTTCTTCCTGAAGGCGAAATAGAGTGACCTGTGCCTGTCCCAACACCTAGATCTAGTCTCTCATTGGTGGCCCCTCTCCCTGTTCATCCTAAGGACAAATTGCAACCTGTACGGAACAGGAGGTTAAAGGTGCTGATTCTCCAAGTAGGGAGATTGCTAGAAAAGCGGCTGGAATGGCAAACCCGAGCACAAGGATATGAGAAATGAGGTGCGTTTTAGAAACCTTTCCCGATCAGATGGTGTACCACCTTCTGGGATTCTCAAGCATGTTTTCGATGTAGGAAGATGCCCTTGAACCTGGAGATTTGGGGCCCATGGGATGGGTACCACGCAGTATTACTTTAACGGGTCTGCGTTTGCTCCCCCAACCTCACCCAACCTCTCAGCCCCAAGAGTGTCCACCCTTATGTCTCACCCAGCTGTGGGTCTAGATATGCTCAATCCAGGTTGCATCACAGCCCCTGAACGAATTTTGTAAGAATTCCTGTCTCTTTCACTGTCTTTGTTTTACCGGTTTTTAAAAGTAATTTATTTTTATAATGGGGTTTAGCTGCTTTTCACGGCTGTGTTTATGCGGCTTTACACCCACTTGACTCACTTCCAGAGAGATATCAATACATAGGTTTTAAGATTCTTACTAGTCAGATATATTCTTGGGCGGTGAATAGGGGGTTTTGAGTCCAGTTCACTGAGCAAGGAGTAGGTCTTGTCTATTACATATTTGGTTTATGGAACGGTATCTGAGCTAATTTGAAACCCTTGTTTTATGCATCACCCCACCTCACCTTTCCCGTTAAGCAGCCATAGTGTGTTTTCTAAACGTGTGACTCTGTTCTGTTTTCTAATTCAGTTCAAGTGTAGCGGTTTACATTCCCTCTATATGTGATAGCTTATGATAAGTGTCTTTTTCTGTGTGACTTATTTCACTTAGAATCGTTGTACCTAAATCCACTCATCATGCTGCTACTAGCCTTATGACATTGATTTCATGGCTGAGTGATATTCCATTGTACATAAGGGCCACAACTTCTTTATCCATTTTTCTCTTTCCTGGGATATTTAAGGTGTCATGAAGTGGAGGTTCTTGTCAACAGAGCAGCCCTAAACTTTGGGGTGCCTGTGTCTTGCTGATTTTTAGTTATCCCAATTGATACGCCCATGAGTGGAAGTGCCCTATGCTCCCTAAGCTGTGTTTTCCCGATGTTTCAGGACACACCGTACACTTCTCCAGAGTGGCTGTTGGCAATTTACCTCCCGCCCATCAGCGGAGCAAGGCTGCCATTTCTCCATGGCCTGTCCTGCATTTCTGGTTTTGTCACTTTTTTCAGCATGGCCCTTCTGACCGATGGGAAGCGAGACTTCTTTGTAGCGCTGATTTGCCTTTCCAGGTTGCTTGGTTGGCCAGAAAGGGCGTATGCGTTTTCTCCTGAATATATTCAGGAGAAAACGCATACGCCCTTTTTGGCCAAGGGCATCATTGTCGACGTTTTGCCGCTTTTCAGGTGCTTTAAAGGCGATTCGAATCTACCTACTGAGATCTCTTTCCTGCAATTCTGCCTTGCTTTCAAATCCTCTTCATTGCCTTCCCTCAATATATTTCTGGACGAGAGTTATCATTTATAACTCTGCAGGTTTGTGAATTGCAGTGCCCCTGAGCTCCATTTTTCAACTCGCTTTTTTGGGAGCTGGCCAGAAAAGCGCGGGATTGCCTCAGGCCCTATTCTGGTTCCGGGCGGCAGGGTGAGCCTGTGATTAATTCTTCTTCCTAATGGGAAAATAGTGTGACCTGTGCCTGTCCCAACACCTAGATCTAGTCTCTCATTGGTTGCCCCTCTCCCCGTTCATCCTCAGGACAAATTGCAACCTGTATGGACAGGACGTTAAAGGTGCTGATTCTCCAATTAGTGAGATTGCTCGTAAAGTAGCTGGAATGGCGAACCCGAGCACAAGGAGATGAGAAATTAGGTGCGTTTTAGAAACCCTTCCTGATCACACGGTGTACCATCTTCTGGGTTTCTCATGCATGTTTTCTATGTAGGAAGATGCCCTTGAACCTGGAGATTTGGGGCCCATGGGATGGGTACCACGCAGTATTACTTTAACGGGTCTGCGTTTGCTCCCCCAACCTCACCCAACCTCTCAGCCCCAAGAGTGTCCACCCTTATGACTCATCCAGCTGTGGGTCTAGATATGGTCAATCCAGGTTGCATCACAGCCCCTGAACGAATTTTGTAAGAATTCCTGTCTCTTTCACTGTCTTTGTTTTACGGGTTTTTAAAAGTAATTTATTTTTATAATGGGGTTTAGCTGCTTTTCACGGCTGTGTTTATGCGACTTTACACCCACTTGACTCACTTCTAGAGAGATATCAATACATAGGTTTTAAGATTCTTACTAATCAGATATATTCTTGGGTGGTGAATAGGGGGTGTTGAGTCCAGTTCACTGAGCAAGGAGTAGGTCTTGTCTATTACATATTGGGTTTATGGAATGGTATCTGAGCTAATTTGAAACCCTTGTTTTATACATCACCCCACCTCATCTTTCCCGTTAAGCAGCCATAGTGTGTTTTCTAAACGTGTGACTCTGTTCTGTTTTGTAATTCAGTTCAAGTGTAGTGGTTTTTACATTCCCCCTATAAGTGATAGCTTATGATAAGTGTCTTTTTCTGTGTGACTTATTTCACTTAGAATCGTCGTACCTAAATCCACTCATCATGCTGCTACTAGCCTCAGGACATTGATTTCATGGCTGAGTGATATTCCATTGTACATAAGGGCCACAACTTCTTTATCCATTTTTCTCTTTCCTGGGATATTTAAGGTGTCATGAAGTGGAGGTTCTTGTCAACAGAGCAGCCCTAAACTTTGGGGTGCCTGTGTCTTGCTGATTTTTAGTTTTCCCAATTGATACGCCCATGAGTGGAGGTGCCCTATGCTCCCTAAGCTGTGTTTTCCCGATGTTTCAGGACACACCGTACACTTCTCCAGAGTGGCTGTTGGCAATTTACATCCCGCCCATCAGTGGAGCAAGGCTCCCATTTCTCCATGGCCTGTCCTGCATTTCTGGTTTTGTCACTTTTTTCAGCATGGCCCTTCTGACCGATGGGAAGCGAGACTTCTTTGTAGCGCTGATTTTCCTTTCCAGGTTGCTTGGTTGGCCAAAAAGGGCGTATGCGTTTTTTCCTGAATATATTCAGGAAAAAACGCATACGCCCTTTTTGGCCAAGGGCATCATTGTGGACGTTGTGCCGCTTTTCAGGTGCTTTAAAGGCGATTCAAATCTACCTCCTGAGATCTCTTTCCTGCAATTCTGCCTTGCTTTCAAATCCTCTTCATTGCCTTCCCTCAATATATTTGTGGATGAGAGTTATCATTGATAACTCTGCAGGTTTGTGAATTGCAGTGCCCCTGAGCTCCATCTTTGAACTCGCTTCTTTGGGAGCTGGCCGCAAAAGCGTGGGATTGCCTCAGGCCCTGTTCTGGTTCCGGGCGGCAGGCTGAGCCTGTGGTTAATTCTTCTTCCTGAAGGCGAAATAGAGTGACCTGTGCCTGTCCCAACACCTAGATCTAGTCTCTCATTGGTGGCCCCTCTCCCTGTTCATCCTAAGGACAAATTGCAACCTGTACGGAACAGGAGGTTAAAGGTGCTGATTCTCCAAGTAGGGAGATTGCTAGAAAAGCGGCTGGAATGGCAAACCCGAGCACAAGGATATGAGAAATGAGGTGCGTTTTAGAAACCTTTCCCGATCAGATGGTGTACCACCTTCTGGGATTCTCAAGCATGTTTTCGATGTAGGAAGATGCCCTTGAACCTGGAGATTTGGGGCCCATGGGATGGGTACCACGCAGTATTACTTTAACGGGTCTGCATTTGCTCCCCCAACCTCACCCAACCTCTCAGCCCCAAGAGTGTCCACCCTTATGTCTCACCCAGCTGTGGGTCTAGATATGGTCAATCCAGGTTGCATCACAGCCCCTGAACGAATTTTGTAAGAATTCCTGTCTCTTTCACTGTCTTTGTTTTACCGGTTTTTAAAAGTAATTTATTTTTATAATGGGGTTTAGCTGCTTTTCACGGCTGTGTTTATGCGGCTTTACACCCACTTGACTCACTTCCAGAGAGATATCAATACATAGGTTTTAAGATTCTTACTAGTCAGATATATTCTTGGGCGGTGAATAGGGGGTTTTGAGTCCAGTTCACTGAGCAAGGAGTAGGTCTTGTCTATTACATATTTGGTTTATGGAACGGTATCTGAGCTAATTTGAAACCCTTGTTTTATGCATCACCCCACCTCACCTTTCCCGTTAAGCAGCCATAGTTTGATTTCTAAACGTGTGACTCTGTTCTGTTTTGTAATTCAGTTCAAGTGTAGCGGTATACATTCCCTCTATATGTGATAGCTTATGATAAGTGTCTTTTTCTGTGTGACTTATTTCACTTAGAATCGTTGTACCTAAATCCACTCATCATGCTGCTACTAGCCTTATGACATTGATTTCATGGCTGAGTGATATTCCATTGTACATAAGGGCCACAACTTCTTTATCCATTTTTCTCTTTCCTGGGATATTTAAGGTGTCATGAAGTGGAGGTTCTTGTCAACAGAGCAGCCCTAAACTTTGGGGTGCCTGTGTCTTGCTGATTTTTAGTTTTCCCAATTGATACGCCCATGAGTGGAGGTGCCCTATGCTCCCTAAGCTGTGTTTTCCCGATGTTTCAGGACACACCGTACACTTCTCCAGGGTGGCTGTTGGCAATTTACATCCCGCCCATCAGCGGAGCAAGGCTCCCATTTCTCCATGGCCTGTCCTGCATTTCTGGTTTTGTCACTTTTTTCAGCATGGCCCTTCTGAGCGATGGGAAGCGAGACTTCTTTGTAGCGCTGATTTGCCTTTCCAGGTTGCTTGGTTGGCCAAAAAGGGCGTATGCGTGTTTTCCTGAATATATTCAGGAAAAAACGCATACGCCCTTTTTGGCCAAGGGCATCATTGTCGACGTTTTGCCGCTTTTCAGGTGCTTTAAAGGCGATTCGAATCTACCTACTGAGATCTCTTTCCTGCAATTCTGCCTTGCTTTCAAATCCTCTTCATTGCCTTCCCTCAATATATTTCTGGACGAGAGTTATCATTTATAACTCTGCAGGTTTGTGAATTGCAGTGCCCCTGAGCTCCATTTTTCAACTCGCTTTTTTGGGAGCTGGCCAGAAAAGCGCGGGATTGCCTCAGGCCCTATTCTGGTTCCGGGCGGCAGGGTGAGCCTGTGATTAATTCTTCTTCCTAATGGGAAAATAGTGTGACCTGTGCCTGTCCCAACACCTAGATCTAGTCTCTCATTGGTTGCCCCTCTCCCCGTTCATCCTCAGGACAAATTGCAACCTGTATGGACAGGACGTTAAAGGTGCTGATTCTCCAATTAGTGAGATTGCTCGTAAAGTAGCTGGAATGGCGAACCCGAGCACAAGGAGATGAGAAATTAGGTGCGTTTTAGAAACCCTTCCTGATCACACGGTGTACCATCTTCTGGGTTTCTCATGCATGTTTTCTATGTAGGAAGATGCCCTTGAACCTGGAGATTTGGGGCCCATGGGATGGGTACCACGCAGTATTACTTTAACGGGTCTGCGTTTGCTCCCCCAACCTCACCCAACCTCTCAGCCCCAAGAGTGTCCACCCTTATGACTCATCCAGCTGTGGGTCTAGATATGGTCAATCCAGGTTGCATCACAGCCCCTGAACGAATTTTGTAAGAATTCCTGTCTCTTTCACTGTCTTTGTTTTACGGGTTTTTAAAAGTAATTTATTTTTATAATGGGGTTTAGCTGCTTTTCACGGCTGTGTTTATGCGACTTTACACCCACTTGACTCACTTCTAGAGAGATATCAATACATAGGTTTTAAGATTCTTACTAATCAGATATATTCTTGGGTGGTGAATAGGGGGTGTTGAGTCCAGTTCACTGAGCAAGGAGTAGGTCTTGTCTATTACATATTGGGTTTATGGAATGGTATCTGAGCTAATTTGAAACCCTTGTTTTATACATCACCCCACCTCATCTTTCCCGTTAAGCAGCCATAGTGTGTTTTCTAAACGTGTGACTCTGTTCTGTTTTGTAATTCAGTTCAAGTGTAGTGGTTTTTACATTCCCCCTATAAGTGATAGCTTATGATAAGTGTCTTTTTCTGTGTGACTTATTTCACTTAGAATCGTCGTACCTAAATCCACTCATCATGCTGCTACTAGCCTCAGGACATTGATTTCATGGCTGAGTGATATTCCATTGTACATAAGGGCCACAACTTCTTTATCCATTTTTCTCTTTCCTGGGATATTTAAGGTGTCATGAAGTGGAGGTTCTTGTCAACAGAGCAGCCCTAAACTTTGGGGTGCCTGTGTCTTGCTGATTTTTAGTTTTCCCAATTGATACGCCCATGAGTGGAGGTGCCCTATGCTCCCTAAGCTGTGTTTTCCCGATGTTTCAGGACACACCGTACACTTCTCCAGAGTGGCTGTTGGCAATTTACATCCCGCCCATCAGTGGAGCAAGGCTCCCATTTCTCCATGGCCTGTCCTGCATTTCTGGTTTTGTCACTTTTTTCAGCATGGCCCTTCTGACCGATGGGAAGCGAGACTTCTTTGTAGCGCTGATTTTCCTTTCCAGGTTGCTTGGTTGGCCAAAAAGGGCGTATGCGTTTTTTCCTGAATATATTCAGGAAAAAACGCATACGCCCTTTTTGGCCAAGGGCATCATTGTGGACGTTGTGCCGCTTTTCAGGTGCTTTAAAGGCGATTCAAATCTACCTCCTGAGATCTCTTTCCTGCAATTCTGCCTTGCTTTCAAATCCTCTTCATTGCCTTCCCTCAATATATTTGTGGATGAGAGTTATCATTGATAACTCTGCAGGTTTGTGAATTGCAGTGCCCCTGAGCTCCATCTTTGAACTCGCTTCTTTGGGAGCTGGCCGCAAAAGCGTGGGATTGCCTCAGGCCCTGTTCTGGTTCCGGGCGGCAGGCTGAGCCTGTGGTTAATTCTTCTTCCTGAAGGCGAAATAGAGTGACCTGTGCCTGTCCCAACACCTAGATCTAGTCTCTCATTGGTGGCCCCTCTCCCTGTTCATCCTAAGGACAAATTGCAACCTGTACGGAACAGGAGGTTAAAGGTGCTGATTCTCCAAGTAGGGAGATTGCTAGAAAAGCGGCTGGAATGGCAAACCCGAGCACAAGGATATGAGAAATGAGGTGCGTTTTAGAAACCTTTCCCGATCAGATGGTGTACCACCTTCTGGGATTCTCAAGCATGTTTTCGATGTAGGAAGATGCCCTTGAACCTGGAGATTTGGGGCCCATGGGATGGGTACCACGCAGTATTACTTTAACGGGTCTGCATTTGCTCCCCCAACCTCACCCAACCTCTCAGCCCCAAGAGTGTCCACCCTTATGTCTCACCCAGCTGTGGGTCTAGATATGGTCAATCCAGGTTGCATCACAGCCCCTGAACGAATTTTGTAAGAATTCCTGTCTCTTTCACTGTCTTTGTTTTACCGGTTTTTAAAAGTAATTTATTTTTATAATGGGGTTTAGCTGCTTTTCACGGCTGTGTTTATGCGGCTTTACACCCACTTGACTCACTTCCAGAGAGATATCAATACATAGGTTTTAAGATTCTTACTAGTCAGATATATTCTTGGGCGGTGAATAGGGGGTTTTGAGTCCAGTTCACTGAGCAAGGAGTAGGTCTTGTCTATTACATATTTGGTTTATGGAACGGTATCTGAGCTAATTTGAAACCCTTGTTTTATGCATCACCCCACCTCACCTTTCCCGTTAAGCAGCCATAGTTTGATTTCTAAACGTGTGACTCTGTTCTGTTTTGTAATTCAGTTCAAGTGTAGCGGTATACATTCCCTCTATATGTGATAGCTTATGATAAGTGTCTTTTTCTGTGTGACTTATTTCACTTAGAATCGTTGTACCTAAATCCACTCATCATGCTGCTACTAGCCTTATGACATTGATTTCATGGCTGAGTGATATTCCATTGTACATAAGGGCCACAACTTCTTTATCCATTTTTCTCTTTCCTGGGATATTTAAGGTGTCATGAAGTGGAGGTTCTTGTCAACAGAGCAGCCCTAAACTTTGGGGTGCCTGTGTCTTGCTGATTTTTAGTTTTCCCAATTGATACGCCCATGAGTGGAGGTGCCCTATGCTCCCTAAGCTGTGTTTTCCCGATGTTTCAGGACACACCGTACACTTCTCCAGGGTGGCTGTTGGCAATTTACATCCCGCCCATCAGCGGAGCAAGGCTCCCATTTCTCCATGGCCTGTCCTGCATTTCTGGTTTTGTCACTTTTTTCAGCATGGCCCTTCTGAGCGATGGGAAGCGAGACTTCTTTGTAGCGCTGATTTGCCTTTCCAGGTTGCTTGGTTGGCCAAAAAGGGCGTATGCGTGTTTTCCTGAATATATTCAGGAAAAAACGCATACGCCCTTTTTGGCCAAGGGCATCATTGTCGACGTTTTGCCGCTTTTCAGGTGCTTTAAAGGCGATTCGAATCTACCTCCTGAGATCTATTTCCTGCAATTCTGCCTTTCTTTCAAATCCTCTTCATTGCCTTCCCTCAATATATTTGTGGACGAGAGTTATCATTTATAACTCTGCAGGTTTGTGAATTGCAGTGCCCCTGAGCTCCATTTTTCAACTCGCTTTTTTGGGAGCTGGCCGCAAAAGCGCGGGATTGCCTCAGGCCCTATTCTGGTTCCGGGCGGCAGGGTGAGCCTGTGATTAATTCTTCTTCCTAATGGGAAAATAGAGTGACCTGTGCCTGTCCCAACACCTAGATCTAGTCTGTCATTGGTTGCCCCTCTTCCCGTTCATCCTCAGGACAAATTGCAACCTGTACGGAACAGGAGGTTAAAGGTGCTGTTTCTCCAATTAGTGAGATTGCTCGTAAAGTAGCTGGAATGGCGAACCAGAGCACAAGGAGATGAGAAATGAGGTGCGTTTTAGAAACCTTTCCCGATCACACGGTGTACCATCTTCTGGGTTTCTCATGCATGTTTTCGATGTAGGAAGATGCCCTTGAACTGGAGATTTGGGGCCCATGGGATGGGTACCACGCAGTATTACTTTCACGGGTCTGCGTTTGCTCCCCAAACCTCACCCAACCTCTCAGCCCCAAGAGTGTCCACCCTTATGTCTCATCCAGCTGTGGGTCTGGATATGGTCAATCCAGGTTGCATCACAGCCCCTGAACGAATTTTGTAAGAATTCCTGTCTCTTTCACTGTCTTTGTTTTACGGGTTTTTAAAAGTAATTTATTTTTATAATGGGGTTTAGCTGCTTTTCACGGCTGTGTTTATGCGGCTTTACACCCACTTGACTCACTTCTAGAGAGATATCAATACATAGGTTTTAAGATTCTTACTAATCAGATATATTCTTGGGTGGTGAATAGGGGGTGTTGAGTCCAGTTCACTGAGCAAGGAGTAGGTCTTGTCTATTACATATTGGGTTTATGGAACGGTATCTGAGCTAATTTGAAACCCTTGTTTTATACATCACCCCACCTCATCTTTCCCGTTAAGCAGCCATAGTGTGTTTTCTAAACGTGTGACTCTGTTCTGTTTTGTAATTCAGTTCAAGTGTAGTGGTTTTTACATTCCCCCTATAAGTGATAGCTTATGATAAGTGTCTTTTTCTGTGTGACTTATTTCACTTAGAATCGTCATACCTAAATCCACTCATCATGCTGCTACTAGCCTCAGGACATTGATTTCATGGCTGAGTGATATTCCATTGTACATAAGGGCCACAACTTCTTTATCCATTTTTCTCTTTCCTGGGATATTTAAGGTGTCATGAAGTGGAGGCTCTTGTCAACAGAGCAGCCCTAAACTTTGGGGTGCCTGTGTCTTGCTGATTTTTAGTTTTCCCAATTTATATGCCCATGAGTGGAAGTGCCCTATGCTCCCTAAGCTGTGTTTTCCCGATGTTTCAGGACACACCGTACACTTCTCCAGAGTGGCTGTTGGCAATTTACATCCCGCCCATCAGTGGAGCAAGGCTCCCATTTCTCCATGGCCTGTCCTGCATTTCTGGTTTTGTCACTTTTTTCAGCATGGCCCTTCTGACCGATGGGAAGCGAGACTTATTTGTAGCGCTGATTTTCCTTTCCAGGTTGCTTGGTTGGCCAAAAAGGGCGTATGCGTTTTTTCCTGAATATATTCAGGAAAAAACGCATACGCCCTTTTTGGCCAAGGGCATCATTGTGGACGTTGTGCCGCTTTTCAGGTGCTTTAAAGGCGATTCAAATCTACCTCCTGAGATCTCTTTCCTGCAATTCTTCCTTGCTTTCAAATCCTCTTCATTGCCTTCCCTCAATATATTTGTGGATGAGAGTTATCATTGATAACTCTGCAGGTTTGTGAATTGCAGTGCCCCTGACCTCCATCTTTGAACTCGCTTCTTTGGGAGCTGGCCGCAAAAGCGCGGGATTGCCTCAGGCCCTATTCTGGTTCCGGGCGGCAGGCTGAGCCTGTGGTTAATTCTTCTTCCTGAAGGCGAAATAGAGTGACCTGTGCCTGTCCCAACACCTAGATCTAGTCTCTCATTGGTGGCCCCTCTCCCTGTTCATCCTAAGGACAAATTGCAACCTGTACGGAACAGGAGGTTAAAGGTGCTGATTCTCCAAGTAGAGAGATTGCTAGAAAAGCGGCTGGAATGGCAAACCCGAGCACAAGGATATGAGAAATGAGGTGCGTTTTAGAAACCTTTCCCGATCAGATGGTGTACCACCTTCTGGGATTCTCAAGCATGTTTTCGATGTAGGAAGATGCCCTTGAACCTGGAGATTTGGGGCCCATGGGATGGGTACCACGCAGTATTACTTTAACGGGTCTGCGTTTGCTCCCCCAACCTCACTCAACCTCTCAGCCCCAAGAGTGTCCACCCTTATGTCTCACCCAGCTGTGGGTCTAGATATGGTCAATCCAGGTTGCATCACAGCCCCTGAACGAATTTTGTAAGAATTCCTGTCTCTTTCACTGTCTTTGTTTTACCGGTTTTTAAAAGTAATTTATTTTTATAATGGGGTTTAGCTGCTTTTCACGGCTGTGTTTATGCGGCTTTACACCCACTTGACTCACTTCCAGAGAGATATCAATACATAGGTTTTAAGATTCTTACTAGTCAGATATATTCTTGGGTGGTGAATAGGGGGTTTTGAGTCCAGTTCACTGAGCAAGGAGTAGGTCTTGTCTATTACATATTTGGTTTATGGAACGGTATCTGAGCTAATTTGAAACCCTTGTTTTATGCATCACCCCACCTCACCTTTCCCGTTAAGCAGCCATAGTGTGTTTTCTAAACGTGTGACTCTGTTCTGTTTTGTAATTCAGTTCAAGTGTAGCGGTTTACATTCCCTCTATATGTGATAGCTTATGATAAGTGTCTTTTTCTGTGTGACTTATTTCACTTAGAATCGTTGTACCTAAATCCACTCATCATGCTGCTACTAGCCTTATGACATTGATTTCATGGCTGAGTGATATTCCATTGTACATAAGGGCCACAACTTCTTTATCCATTTTTCTCTTTCCTGGGATATTTAAGGTGTCATGAAGTGGAGGTTCTTGTCAACAGAGCAGCCCTAAACTTTGGGGTGCCTGTGTCTTGCTGATTTTTAGTTATCCCAATTGATACGCCCATGAGTGGAAGTGCCCTATGCTCCCTAAGCTGTGTTTTCCCGATGTTTCAGGACACACCGTACACTTCTCCAGGGTGGCTGTTGGCAATTTACATCCCGCCCATCAGCGGAGCAAGGCTCCCATTTCTCCATGGCCTGTCCTGCATTTCTGGTTTTGTCACTTTTTTCAGCATGGCCCTTCTGAGCGATGGGAAGCGAGACTTCTTTGTAGCGCTGATTTGCCTTTCCAGGTTGCTTGGTTGGCCAAAAAGGGCGTATGCGTTTTTTCCTGAATATATTCAGGAAAAAACGCATACGCCCTTTTTGGCCAAGGGCATCATTGTCGACGTTTTGCCGCTTTTCAGGTGCTTTAAAGGCGATTCGAATCTACCTCCTGAGATCTATTTCCTGCAATTCTGCCTTTCTTTCAAATCCTCTTCATTGCCTTCCCTCAATATATTTGTGGACGAGAGTTATCATTTATAACTCTGCAGGTTTGTGAATTGCAGTGCCCCTGAGCTCCATTTTTCAACTCGCTTTTTTGGGAGCTGGCCGCAAAAGCGCGGGATTGCCTCAGGCACTATTCTGGTTCCGGGCGGCAGGGTGAGCCTGTGATTAATTCTTCTTCCTAATGGGAAAATAGAGTGACCTGTGCCTGTACCAACACCTAGATCTAGTCTGTCATTGGTTGCCCCTCTTCCCGTTCATCCTCAGGACAAATTGCAACCTGTACGGAACAGGAGGTTAAAGGTGCTGTTTCTCCAATTAGTGAGATTGCTCGTAAAGTAGCTGGAATGGCGAACCCGAGCACAAGGAGATGAGAAATGAGGTGCGTTTTAGAAACCTTTCCCGATCACACGGTGTACCATCTTCTGGGTTTCTCATGCATGTTTTCGATGTAGGAAGATGCCCTTGAACTGGAGATTTGGGGCCCATGGGATGGGTACCATGCAGTATTACTTTCACGGGTCTGCGTTTGCTCCCCCAACCTCACCCAACCTCTCAGCCCCAAGAGTGTCCACCCTTATGTCTCATCCAGCTGTGGGTCTGGATATGGTCAATCCAGGTTGCATCACAGCCCCTGAACGAATTTTGTAAGAATTCCTGTCTCTTTCACTGTCTTTGTTTTACGGGTTTTTAAAAGTAATTTATTTTTATAATGGGGTTTAGCTGCTTTTCACGGCTGTGTTTATGCGGCTTTACACCCACTTGACTCACTTCTAGAGAGATATCAATACATAGGTTTTAAGATTCTTACTAATCAGATATATTCTTGGGTGGTGAATAGGGGGTGTTGAGTCCAGTTCACTGAGCAAGGAGTAGGTCTTGTCTATTACATATTGGGTTTATGGAACGGTATCTGAGCTAATTTGAAACCCTTGTTTTATACATCACCCCACCTCATCTTTCCCGTTAAGCAGCCATAGTGTGTTTTCTAAACGTGTGACTCTGTTCTGTTTTGTAATTCAGTTCAAGTGTAGTGGTTTTTACATTCCCCCTATAAGTGATAGCTTATGATAAGTGTCTTTTTCTGTGTGACTTATTTCACTTAGAATCGTCGTACCTAAATCCACTCATCATGCTGCTACTAGCCTCAGGACATTGATTTCATGGCTGAGTGATATTCCATTGTACATAAGGGCCACAACTTCTTTATCCATTTTTCTCTTTCCTGGGATATTTAAGGTGTCATGAAGTGGAGGCTCTTGTCAACAGAGCAGCCCTAAACTTTGGGGTGCCTGTGTCTTGCTGATTTTTAGTTTTCCCAATTTATATGCCCATGAGTGGAAGTGCCCTATGCTCCCTAAGCTGTGTTTTCCCGATGTTTCAGGACACACCGTACACTTCTCCAGAGTGGCTGTTGGCAATTTACATCCCGCCCATCAGTGGAGCAAGGCTCCCATTTCTCCATGGCCTGTCCTGCATTTCTGGTTTTGTCACTTTTTTCAGCATGGCCCTTCTGACCGATGGGAAGCGAGACTTCTTTGTAGCGCTGATTTTCCTTTCCAGGTTGCTTGGTTGGCCAAAAAGGGCGTATGCGTTTTTTCCTGAATATATTCAGGAAAAAACGCATACGCCCTTTTTGGCCAAGGGCATCATTGTGGACGTTGTGCCGCTTTTCAGGTGCTTTAAAGGCGATTCATATCTACCTCCTGAGATCTCTTTCCTGCAATTCTTCCTTGCTTTCAAATCCTCTTCATTGCCTTCCCTCAATATATTTGTGGATGAGAGTTATCATTGATAACTCTGCAGGTTTGTGAATTGCAGTGCCCCTGACCTCCATCTTTGAACTCGCTTCTTTGGGAGCTGGCCGCAAAAGCGCGGGATTGCCTCAGGCCCTATTCTGGTTCCGGGCGGCAGGCTGAGCCTGTGGTTAATTCTTCTTCCTGAAGGCGAAATAGAGTGACCTGTGCCTGTCCCAACACCTAGATCTAGTCTCTCATTGGTGGCCCCTCTCCCTGTTCATCCTAAGGACAAATTGCAACCTGTACGGAACAGGAGGTTAAAGGTGCTGATTCTCCAAGTAGAGAGATTGCTAGAAAAGCGGCTGGAATGGCAAACCCGAGCACAAGGATATGAGAAATGAGGTGCGTTTTAGAAACCTTTCCCGATCAGATGGTGTACCACCTTCTGGGATTCTCAAGCATGTTTTCGATGTAGGAAGATGCCCTTGAACCTGGAGATTTGGGGCCCATGGGATGGGTACCACGCAGTATTACTTTAACGGGTCTGCGTTTGCTCCCCCAACCTCACCCAACCTCTCAGCCCCAAGAGTGTCCACCCTTATGTCTCACCCAGCTGTGGGTCTAGATATGGTCAATCCAGGTTGCATCACAGCCCCTGAACGAATTTTGTAAGAATTCCTGTCTCTTTCACTGTCTTTGTTTTACCGGTTTTTAAAAGTAATTTATTTTTATAATGGGGTTTAGCTGATTTTCACGGCTGTGTTTATGCGGCTTTACACCCACTTGACTCACTTCCAGAGAGATATCAATACATAGGTTTTAAGATTCTTACTAGTCAGATATATTCTTGGGTGGTGAATAGGGGGTTTTGAGTCCAGTTCACTGAGCAAGGAGTAGGTCTTGTCTATTACATATTTGGTTTATGGAACGGTATCTGAGCTAATTTGAAACCCTTGTTTTATGCATCACCCCACCTCACCTTTCCCGTTAAGCAGCCATAGTGTGTTTTCTAAACGTGTGACTCTGTTCTGTTTTGTAATTCAGTTCAAGTGTAGCGGTTTACATTCCCTCTATATGTGATAGCTTATGATAAGTGTCTTTTTCTGTGTGACTTATTTCACTTAGAATCGTTGTACCAAAATCCACTCATCATGCTGCTACTAGCCTTATGACATTGATTTCATGGCTGAGTGATATTCCATTGTACATAAGGGCCACAACTTCTTTATCCATTTTTCTCTTTCCTGGGATATTTAAGGTGTCATGAAGTGGAGGTTCTTGTCAACAGAGCAGCCCTAAACTTTGGGGTGCCTGTGTCTTGCTGATTTTTAGTTATCCCAATTGATACGCCCATGAGTGGAAGTGCCCTATGCTCCCTAAGCTGTGTTTTCCCGATGTTTCAGGACACACCGTACACTTCTCCAGAGTGGCTGTTGGCAATTTACCTCCCGCCCATCAGCGGAGCAAGGCTGCCATTTCTCCATGGCCTGTCCTGCATTTCTGGTTTTGTCACTTTTTTCAGCATGGCCCTTCTGACCGATGGGAAGCGAGACTTCTTTGTAGCGCTGATTTGCCTTTCCAGGTTGCTTGGTTAGCCAAAAAGGGCGTATGGGTTTTTTCCTGAATATATTCAGGAAAAAACGCATACGCCCTTTTTGGCCAAGGGCATCATTGTCGACGTTTTGCCGCTTTTCATGTGCTTTAAAGGCGAATCGAATCTACCTCCTGAGATCTGTTTCCTGCAATTCTGCCTTGTTTCAAATCCTCTTCGTTGCCTTCCCTCAATATATTTGTGGACGAGAGTTATCATTTATAACTCTGCAGGTTTGTGAATTGCAGTGCCCCAGAGCTCCACTTTTCAACTCGCTTTTTTGGGAGCTGGCCGCAAAAGCGCGGGTTTGCCTCAGGCCCTATTCTGGTTCCGGGCGGCAGGCTGAGCCTGTGGTTAATTCTTCTTCCTGATGGGAAAATAGAGTGACCTGAGCCTGTCCCAACACTTAGATCTAGTCTCTCATTGGTTGCCCCTCTCCCCGTTCATCCTCAGGACAAATTGCAACCTGTACGGAACAGGAGGTTAAAGGTGCTGTTTCTCCAAGTAGGGAGATTGCTCGTAAAGTAGCTGGAATGGCGAACCCGAGCACAAGGAGATGAGAAATGAGGTGCGTTTTAGAAACCTTTCCCGATCACACGGTGTACCATCTTCTGGGTTTCTCATGCATGTTTTCGATGTAGGAAGATGCCCTTGAACCTGGAGATTTGGGGCCCATGGGATGGGTACCACGCAGTATTACTTTCACGGGTCTGCTTTTTCTCCCCCAACCTCACCCAACCTCTCAGCCCCAAGAGTGTCCACCCTTATGTCGCATCCAGCTGTGGGTCTAGATATGGTCAATCCAGGTTGCATCACAGCCCCTGAACGAATTTTGTAAGAATTCCTCTCTCTTTCACTGTCTTTGTTTTACGTGTTTTTAAAAGTAATTTATTTTTATAATGGGGTTTAGCTGCTTTTCACGGCTGTGTTTATGCGGCTTTACACCCACTTGACTCACTTCCAGAGATATATCAATACATAGGTTTTAAGATTCTTACTAGTCAGATATATTCTTGGGTGGTGAATAGGGGGTGTTGAGTCCAGTTCACTGAGCAAGGAGTAGGTCTTGTCTATTACATATTGGGTTTATGGAACGGTATCTGAGCTAATTTGAAACCCTTGTTTTATGCATCACCCCACCTCACCTTTCCCATTAAGCAGGCATAGTGTGTTTTCTAAACGTGTGACTCTGTTCTGTTTTGTAATTCAGTTCAAGTGTAGCGGTTTTTACATTCCCTCTATAAGTGACAGCTTATGATAAGTGTCTTTTTCTGTGTGACTTATTTCACTTAGAATCGTCGTACCTAAATCCACTCATCATGCTGCTACTAGCCTTATGACATTGATTTCATGGCTGAGTGATATTCCATTGTACATAAGGGCCACAACTTCTTTATCCATTTTTCTCTTTCCTGGGATATTAAGGTGTCATGAAGTGGAGGTTCTTGTCAACAGAGCAGCCCTAAACTTTGGGGTGCCTGTGTCTTGCTGATTTTTAGTTTTCCCAATTGATACGCCCATGAGTGGAGGTGCCCTATGCTCCCTAAGCTGTGTTTTCCCGATGTTTCAGGACACACCGTACACTTCTCCAGGGTGGCTGTTGGCAATTTACATCCCGCCCATCAGCGGAGCAAGGCTCCCATTTCTCCATGGCCTGTCCTGCATTTCTGGTTTTGTCACTTTTTTCAGCATGGCCCTTCTGAGCGATGGGAAGCGAGACTTCTTTGTAGCGCTGATTTGCCTTTCCAGGTTGCTTGGTTGGCCAAAAAGGTCGTATGCGTTTTTTCCTGAATATATTCAGGAAAAAACGCATACGCCCTTTTTGGCCAAGGGCATCATTGTCGACGTTTTGCCGCTTTTCAGGTGCTTTAAAGGCGATTCGAATCTACCTCCTGAGATCTATTTCCTGCAATTCTGCCTTTCTTTCAAATCCTCTTCATTGCCTTCCCTCAATATATTTGTGGACGAGAGTTATCATTTATAACTCTGCAGGTTTGTGAATTGCAGTGCCCCTGAGCTCCATTTTTCAACTCGCTTTTTTGGGAGCTGGCCGCAAAAGCGTGGGATTGCCTCAGGCCCTATTCTGGTTCTGGGCGGCAGGGTGAGCCTGTGATTAATTCTTCTTCCTAATGGGAAAATAGAGTGACCTGTGCCTGTCCCAACACCTAGATCTAGTCTGTCATTGGTTGCACCTCTTCCCGTTCATCCTCAGGACAAATTGCAACCTGTACGGAACAGGAGGTTAAAGGTGCTGATTCTCCAATTAGTGAGATTGCTCGTAAAGTAGCTGGAATGGCGAACCCGAGCACAAGGAGATGAGAAATGAGGTGCGTTTTAGAAACCTTTCCCGATCACACGGTGTACCATCTTCTGGGTTTCTCATGCATGTTTTCGATGTAGGAAGATGCCCTTGAACTGGAGATTTGGGGCCCATGGGATGGGTACCACGCAGTATTACTTTCACGGGTCTGCGTTTGCTCCCCCAACCTCACCCAACCTCTCAGCCCCAAGAGTGTCCACCCTTATGTCTCATCCAGCTGTGGGTCTGGATATGGTCAATCCAGGTTGCATCACAGCCCCTGAACGAATTTTGTAAGAATTCCTGTCTCTTTCACTGTCTTTGTTTTACGGGTTTTTAAAAGTAATTTATTTTTATAATGGGTTTTATCTGCTCTCCACGGCTGTGTTTATGTGGCTTTACACCCACTTGACTCACTTCCAGAGAGATATCTATACATAGCTTTTAAGATTTTTACTAGTCAGATATATTCTTGGGCGGTGAATAGGGGGTGTTGAATCCAGTTCACTGAGCAAGGAGTAGATCTTGTCTATTACATATTGGGTTTATGGAACGGTATCTGAGCTAATTTGAAACCCTTGTTTTATGCATCACCCCACCTCACCTTTCCGGTTAAGCAGCCATAGTGTGTTTTCTAAACGTGTGACTCTGTTCTGTTTTGTAATTCAGTTCAATTGTAGCGGTTTTTACATTCCCTCTCTAAGTGGTATCTTATGATAAGTGTCTTTTTCTGTGTGACTTATTTCACTTAGAATCTTGGTACCTAAATCCACTCATCATGCTGCTACGAGCCTTAGGACATTGATTTCATGGCTGATTGATATTCCATTGTATAAAAGGGCCAGAATTTCTTTATCCATTTTTCTCTTTCCTGGGATATTTAAGGTGTCATGAAGTGGAGGTTCTTGTCAACAGAGCAGCCCTTAATTTATGGGGTGCCTGTGTCTTGCTGATTTTTAGTTTTCCCAATTTATACGCCCATGAGTGGAAGTGCCCTATGCTCCCTAAGCTGTGTTTTCGCGATGTTTCAGGACACACCGTACACTTCTCCAGAGTGGCTGTTGGCAATTTACATCCCGCCCATCAGCGGAGCAAGGCTACCATTTCTCCATGGCCTGTCCTGCATTTCTGGTTTTGTCACTTTTTTCAGCATGGCCCTTCTGACCGATGGGAAGCGAGACTTCTTTGTAGCGCTGATTTTCCTTTCCAGGTTGCTTGGTTGGCCAAAAAGGGCGTATGCGTTTTTTCCTGAATATATTCAGGAAAAAACGCATACGCCCTTTTTGGCCAAGGGCATCATTGTGGACGTTGTGCCGCTTTTCAGGTGCTTTAAAGGCGATTCAAATCTACCTCCTGAGATCTCTTTCCTGCAATTCTGCCTTGCTTTCAAATCCTCTTCATTGCCTTCCCTCAATATATTTGTGGATGAGAGTTATCATTGATAACTCTGCAGGTTTGTGAATTGCAGTGCCCCTGACCTCCATCTTTGAACTCGCTTCTTTGGGAGCTGGCCGCAAAAGCGCGGGATTGCCTCAGGCCCTATTCTGGTTCCGGGCGGCAGGCTGAGCCTGTGGTTAATTCTTCTTCCTGAAGGCGAAATAGAGTGACCTGTGCCTGTCCCAACACCTAGATCTAGTCTCTCATTGGTGGCCCCTCTCCCTGTTCATCCTAAGGACAAATTGCAACCTGTACGGAACAGGAGGTTAAAGGTGCTGATTCTCCAAGTAGGGAGATTGCTAGAAAAGTGGCTGGAATGGCAAACCCGAGCACAAGGATATGAGAAATGAGGTGCGTTTTAGAAACCTTTCCCGATCAGATGGTGTACCACCTTCTGGGATTCTCAAGCATGTTTTCGATGTAGGAAGATGCCCTTGAACCTGGAGATTTGGGGCCCATGGGATGGGTACCACGCAGTATTACTTTAACGGGTCTGCATTTGCTCCCCCAACCTCACCCAACCTCTCAGCCCCAAGAGTGTCCACCCTTATGTCTCACCCAGCTGTGGGTCTAGATATGGTCAATCCAGGTTGCATCACAGCCCCTGAACGAATTTTGTAAGAATTCCTGTCTCTTTCACTGTCTTTGTTTTACCGGTTTTTAAAAGTAATTTATTTTTATAATGGGGTTTAGCTGCTTTTCACGGCTGTGTTTATGCGGCTTTACACCCACTTGACTCACTTCCAGAGAGATATCAATACATAGGTTTTAAGATTCTTACTAGTCAGATATATTCTTGGGCGGTGAATAGGGGGTTTTGAGTCCAGTTCACTGAGCAAGGAGTAGGTCTTGTCTATTACATATTTGGTTTATGGAACGGTATCTGAGCTAATTTGAAACCCTTGTTTTATGCATCACCCCACCTCACCTTTCCCGTTAAGCAGCCATAGTGTGATTTCTAAACGTGTGACTCTGTTCTGTTTTGTAATTCAGTTCAAGTGTAGCGGTATACATTCCCTCTATATGTGATAGCTTATGATAAGTGTCTTTTTCTGTGTGACTTATTTCACTTAGAATCGTTGTACCTAAATCCACTCATCATGCTGCTACTAGCCTTATGACATTGATTTCATGGCTGAGTGATATTCCATTGTACATAAGGGCCACAACTTCTTTATCCATTTTTCTCTTTCCTGGGATATTTAAGGTGTCATGAAGTGGAGGTTCTTGTCAACAGAGCAGCCCTAAACTTTGGGGTGCCTGTGTCTTGCTGATTTTTAGTTTTCCCAATTGATACGCCCATGAGTGGAGGTGCCCTATGCTCCCTAAGCTGTGTTTTCCCGATGTTTCAGGACACACCGTACACTTCTCCAGGGTGGCTGTTGGCAATTTACATCCCGCCCATCAGCGGAGCAAGGCTCCCATTTCTCCATGGCCTGTCCTGCATTTCTGGTTTTGTCACTTTTTTCAGCATGGCCCTTCTGAGCGATGGGAAGCGAGACTTCTTTGTAGCGCTGATTTGCCTTTCCAGGTTGCTTGGTTGGCCAAAAAGGGCGTATGCGTGTTTTCCTGAATATATTCAGGAAAAAACGCATACGCCCTTTTTGGCCAAGGGCATCATTGTCGACGTTTTGCCGCTTTTCAGGTGCTTTAAAGGCGATTCGAATCTACCTCCTGAGATCTATTTCCTGCAATTCTGCCTTTCTTTCAAATCCTCTTCATTGCCTTCCCTCAATATATTTGTGGACGAGAGTTATCATTTATAACTCTGCAGGTTTGTGAATTGCAGTGCCCCTGAGCTCCATTTTTCAACTCGCTTTTTTGGGAGCTGGCCGCAAAAGCGCGGGATTGCCTCAGGCCCTATTCTGGTTCCGGGCGGCAGGGTGAGCCTGTGATTAATTCTTCTTCCTAATGGGAAAATAGAGTGACCTGTGCCTGTCCCAACACCTAGATCTAGTCTGTCATTGGTTGCCCCTCTTCCCGTTCATCCTCAGGACAAATTGCAACCTGTACGGAACAGGAGGTTAAAGGTGCTGTTTCTCCAATTAGTGAGATTGCTCGTAAAGTAGCTGGAATGGCGAACCCGAGCACAAGGAGATGAGAAATGAGGTGCGTTTTAGAAACCTTTCCCGATCACACGGTGTACCATCTTCTGGGTTTCTCATGCATGTTTTCGATGTAGGAAGATGCCCTTGAACTGGAGATTTGGGGCCCATGGGATGGGTACCACGCAGTATTACTTTCACGGGTCTGCGTTTGCTCCCCCAACCTCACCCAACCTCTCAGCCCCAAGAGTGTCCACCCTTATGTCTCATCCAGCTGTGGGTCTGGATATGGTCAATCCAGGTTGCATCACAGCCCCTGAACGAATTTTGTAAGAATTCCTGTCTCTTTCACTGTCTTTGTTTTACGGGTTTTTAAAAGTAATTTATTTTTATAATGGGGTTTAGCTGCTTTTCACGGCTGTGTTTATGCGGCTTTACACCCACTTGACTCACTTCTAGAGAGATATCAATACATAGGTTTTAAGATTCTTACTAATCAGATATATTCTTGGGTGGTGAATAGGGGGTGTTGAGTCCAGTTCACTGAGCAAGGAGTAGGTCTTGTCTATTACATATTGGGTTTATGGAACGGTATCTGAGCTAATTTGAAACCCTTGTTTTATACATCACCCCACCTCATCTTTCCCGTTAAGCAGCCATAGTGTGTTTTCTAAACGTGTGACTCTGTTCTGTTTTGTAATTCAGTTCAAGTGTAGTGGTTTTTACATTCCCCCTATAAGTGATAGCTTATGATAAGTGTCTTTTTCTGTGTGACTTATTTCACTTAGAATCGTCGTACCTAAATCCACTCATCATGCTGCTACTAGCCTCAGGACATTGATTTCATGGCTGAGTGATATTCCATTGTACATAAGGGCTACAACTTCTTTATCCATTTTTCTCTTTCCTGGGATATTTAAGGTGTCATGAAGTGGAGGCTCTTGTCAACAGAGCAGCCCTAAACTTTGGGGTGCCTGTGTCTTGCTGATTTTTAGTTTTCCCAATTTATATGCCCATGAGTGGAAGTGCCCTATGCTCCCTAAGCTGTGTTTTCCCGATGTTTCAGGACACACCGTACACTTCTCCAGAGTGGCTGTTGGCAATTTACATCCCGCCCATCAGTGGAGCAAGGCTCCCATTTCTCCATGGCCTGTCCTGCATTTCTGGTTTTGTCACTTTTTTCAGCATGGCCCTTCTGACCGATGGGAAGCGAGACTTCTTTGTAGCGCTGATTTTCCTTTCCAGGTTGCTTGGTTGGCCAAAAAGGGCGTATGCGTTTTTTCCTGAATATATTCAGGAAAAAACGCATACGCCCTTTTTGGCCAAGGGCATCATTGTGGACGTTGTGCCGCTTTTCAGGTGCTTTAAAGGCGATTCAAATCTACCTCCTGAGGTCTCTTTCCTGCAATTCTTCCTTGCTTTCAAATCCTCTTCATTGCCTTCCCTCAATATATTTGTGGATGAGAGTTATCATTGATAACTCTGCAGGTTTGTGAATTGCAGTGCCCCTGACCTCCATCTTTGAACTCGCTTCTTTGGGAGCTGGCCGCAAAAGCGCGGGATTGCCTCAGGCCCTATTCTGGTTCCGGGCGGCAGGCTGAGCCTGTGGTTAATTCTTCTTCCTGAAGGCGAAATAGAGTGACCTGTGCCTGTCCCAACACCTAGATCTAGTCTCTCATTGGTGGCCCCTCTCCCTGTTCATCCTAAGGACAAATTGCAACCTGTACGGAACAGGAGGTTAAAGGTGCTGATTCTCCAAGTAGAGAGATTGCTAGAAAAGCGGCTGGAATGGCAAACCCGAGCACAAGGATATGAGAAATGAGGTGCGTTTTAGAAACCTTTCCCGATCAGATGGTGTACCACCTTCTGGGATTCTCAAGCATGTTTTCGATGTAGGAAGATGCCCTTGAACCTGGAGATTTGGGGCCCATGGGATGGGTACCACGCAGTATTACTTTAACGGGTCTGCGTTTGCTCCCCCAACCTCACTCAACCTCTCAGCCCCAAGAGTGTCCACCCTTATGTCTCACCCAGCTGTGGGTCTAGATATGGTCAATCCAGGTTGCATCACAGCCCCTGAACGAATTTTGTAAGAATTCCTGTCTCTTTCACTGTCTTTGTTTTACCGGTTTTTAAAAGTAATTTATTTTTATAATGGGGTTTAGCTGCTTTTCACGGCTGTGTTTATGCGGCTTTACACCCACTTGACTCACTTCCAGAGAGATATCAATACATAGGTTTTAAGATTCTTACTAGTCAGATATATTCTTGGGTGGTGAATAGGGGGTTTTGAGTCCAGTTCACTGAGCAAGGAGTAGGTCTTGTCTATTACATATGTGGTTTATGGAACGGTATCTGAGCTAATTTGAAACCCTTGTTTTATGCATCACCCCACCTCACCTTTCCCGTTAAGCAGCCATAGTGTGTTTTCTAAACGTGTGACTCTGTTCTGTTTTGTAATTCAGTTCAAGTGTAGCGGTTTACATTCCCTCTATATGTGATAGCTTATGATAAGTGTCTTTTTCTGTGTGACTTATTTCACTTAGAATCGTTGTACCTAAATCCACTCATCATGCTGCTACTAGCCTTATGACATTGATTTCATGGCTGAGTGATATTCCATTGTACATAAGGGCCACAACTTCTTTATCCATTTTTCTCTTTCCTGGGATATTTAAGGTGTCATGAAGTGGAGGTTCTTGTCAACAGAGCAGCCCTAAACTTTGGGGTGCCTGTGTCTTGCTGATTTTTAGTTATCCCAATTGATACGCCCATGAGTGGAAGTGCCCTATGCCCCCTAAGCTGTGTTTTCCCGATGTTTCAGGACACACCGTACACTTCTCCAGGGTGGCTGTTGGCAATTTACATCCCGCCCATCAGCGGAGCAAGGCTCCCATTTCTCCATGGCCTGTCCTGCATTTCTGGTTTTGTCACTTTTTTCAGCATGGCCCTTCTGAGCGATGGGAAGCGAGACTTCTTTGTAGCGCTGATTTGCCTTTCCAGGTTGCTTGGTTGGCCAAAAAGGGCGTATGCGTTTTTTCCTGAATATATTCAGGAAAAAACGCATACGCCCTTTTTGGCCAAGGGCATCATTGTCGACGTTTTGCCGCTTTTCAGGTGCTTTAAAGGCGATTCGAATCTACCTCCTGAGATCTATTTCCTGCAATTCTGCCTTTCTTTCAAATCCTCTTCATTGCCTTCCCTCAATATATTTGTGGACGAGAGTTATCATTTATAACTCTGCAGGTTTGTGAATTGCAGTGCCCCTGAGCTCCATTTTTCAACTCGCTTTTTTGGGAGCTGGCCGCAAAAGCGCGGGATTGCCTCAGGCACTATTCTGGTTCCGGGCGGCAGGGTGAGCCTGTGATTAATTCTTCTTCCTAATGGGAAAATAGAGTGACCTGTGCCTGTCCCAACACCTAGATCTAGTCTGTCATTGGTTGCCCCTCTTCCCGTTCATCCTCAGGACAAATTGCAACCTGTACGGAACAGGAGGTTAAAGGTGCTGTTTCTCCAATTAGTGAGATTGCTCGTAAAGTAGCTGGAATGGCGAACCCGAGCACAAGGAGATGAGAAATGAGGTGCGTTTTAGAAACCTTTCCCGATCACACGGTGTACCATCTTCTGGGTTTCTCATGCATGTTTTCGATGTAGGAAGATGCCCTTGAACTGGAGATTTGGGGCCCATGGGATGGGTACCATGCAGTATTACTTTCACGGGTCTGCGTTTGCTCCCCCAACCTCACCCAACCTCTCAGCCCCAAGAGTGTCCACCCTTATGTCTCATCCAGCTGTGGGTCTGGATATGGTCAATCCAGGTTGCATCACAGCCCCTGAACGAATTTTGTAAGAATTCCTGTCTCTTTCACTGTCTTTGTTTTACGGGTTTTTAAAAGTAATTTATTTTTATAATGGGGTTTAGCTGCTTTTCACGGCTGTGTTTATGCGGCTTTACACCCACTTGACTCACTTCTAGAGAGATATCAATACATAGGTTTTAAGATTCTTACTAATCAGATATATTCTTGGGTGGTGAATAGGGGGTGTTGAGTCCAGTTCACTGAGCAAGGAGTAGGTCTTGTCTATTACATATTGGGTTTATGGAACGGTATCTGAGCTAATTTGAAACCCTTGTTTTATACATCACCCCACCTCATCTTTCCCGTTAAGCAGCCATAGTGTGTTTTCTAAACGTGTGACTCTGTTCTGTTTTGTAATTCAGTTCAAGTGTAGTGGTTTTTACATTCCCCCTATAAGTGATAGCTTATGATAAGTGTCTTTTTCTGTGTGACTTATTTCACTTAGAATCGTCGTACCTAAATCCACTCATCATGCTGCTACTAGCCTCAGGACATTGATTTCATGGCTGAGTGATATTCCATTGTACATAAGGGCCACAACTTCTTTATCCATTTTTCTCTTTCCTGGGATATTTAAGGTGTCATGAAGTGGAGGCTCTTGTCAACAGAGCAGCCCTAAACTTTGGGGTGCCTGTGTCTTGCTGATTTTTAGTTTTCCCAATTTATATGCCCATGAGTGGAAGTGCCCTATGCTCCCTAAGCTGTGTTTTCCCGATGTTTCAGGACACACCGTACACTTCTCCAGAGTGGCTGTTGGCAATTTACATCCCGCCCATCAGTGGAGCAAGGCTCCCATTTCTCCATGGCCTGTCCTGCATTTCTGGTTTTGTCACTTTTTTCAGCATGGCCCTTCTGACCGATGGGAAGCGAGACTTCTTTGTAGCGCTGATTTTCCTTTCCAGGTTGCTTGGTTGGCCAAAAAGGGCGTATGCGTTTTTTCCTGAATATATTCAGGAAAAAACGCATACGCCCTTTTTGGCCAAGGGCATCATTGTGGACGTTGTGCCGCTTTTCAGGTGCTTTAAAGGCGATTCATATCTACCTCCTGAGATCTCTTTCCTGCAATTCTTCCTTGCTTTCAAATCCTCTTCATTGCCTTCCCTCAATATATTTGTGGATGAGAGTTATCATTGATAACTCTGCAGGTTTGTGAATTGCAGTGCCCCTGACCTCCATCTTTGAACTCGCTTCTTTGGGAGCTGGCCGCAAAAGCGCGGGATTGCCTCAGGCCCTATTCTGGTTCCGGGCGGCAGGCTGAGCCTGTGGTTAATTCTTCTTCCTGAAGGCGAAATAGAGTGACCTGTGCCTGTCCCAACACCTAGATCTAGTCTCTCATTGGTGGCCCCTCTCCCTGTTCATCCTAAGGACAAATTGCAACCTGTACGGAACAGGAGGTTAAAGGTGCTGATTCTCCAAGTAGAGAGATTGCTAGAAAAGCGGCTGGAATGGCAAACCCGAGCACAAGGATATGAGAAATGAGGTGCGTTTTAGAAACCTTTCCCGATCAGATGGTGTACCACCTTCTGGGATTCTCAAGCATGTTTTCGATGTAGGAAGATGCCCTTGAACCTGGAGATTTGGGGCCCATGGGATGGGTACCACGCAGTATTACTTTAACGGGTCTGCGTTTGCTCCCCCAACCTCACCCAACCTCTCAGCCCCAAGAGTGTCCACCCTTATGTCTCACCCAGCTGTGGGTCTAGATATGGTCA
Source organism: Eschrichtius robustus (assembly GCF_028021215.1). Taxonomy (NCBI): domain Eukaryota; kingdom Metazoa; phylum Chordata; class Mammalia; order Artiodactyla; family Eschrichtiidae; genus Eschrichtius; species Eschrichtius robustus. The sequence goes on from NC_090839.1 coordinate 60,431,137, forward strand.
ATCCAGGTTGCATCACAGCCCCTGAACGAATTTTGTAAGAATTCCTGTCTCTTTCACTGTCTTTGTTTTACCGGTTTTTAAAAGTAATTTATTTTTATAATGGGGTTTAGCTGATTTTCACGGCTGTGTTTATGCGGCTTTACACCCACTTGACTCACTTCCAGAGAGATATCAATACATAGGTTTTAAGATTCTTACTAGTCAGATATATTCTTGGGTGGTGAATAGGGGGTTTTGAGTCCAGTTCACTGAGCAAGGAGTAGGTCTTGTCTATTACATATTTGGTTTATGGAACGGTATCTGAGCTAATTTGAAACCCTTGTTTTATGCATCACCCCACCTCACCTTTCCCGTTAAGCAGCCATAGTGTGTTTTCTAAACGTGTGACTCTGTTCTGTTTTGTAATTCAGTTCAAGTGTAGCGGTTTACATTCCCTCTATATGTGATAGCTTATGATAAGTGTCTTTTTCTGTGTGACTTATTTCACTTAGAATCGTTGTACCAAAATCCACTCATCATGCTGCTACTAGCCTTATGACATTGATTTCATGGCTGAGTGATATTCCATTGTACATAAGGGCCACAACTTCTTTATCCATTTTTCTCTTTCCTGGGATATTTAAGGTGTCATGAAGTGGAGGTTCTTGTCAACAGAGCAGCCCTAAACTTTGGGGTGCCTGTGTCTTGCTGATTTTTAGTTATCCCAATTGATACGCCCATGAGTGGAAGTGCCCTATGCTCCCTAAGCTGTGTTTTCCCGATGTTTCAGGACACACCGTACACTTCTCCAGAGTGGCTGTTGGCAATTTACCTCCCGCCCATCAGCGGAGCAAGGCTGCCATTTCTCCATGGCCTGTCCTGCATTTCTGGTTTTGTCACTTTTTTCAGCATGGCCCTTCTGACCGATGGGAAGCGAGACTTCTTTGTAGCGCTGATTTGCCTTTCCAGGTTGCTTGGTTAGCCAAAAAGGGCGTATGGGTTTTTTCCTGAATATATTCAGGAAAAAACGCATACGCCCTTTTTGGCCAAGGGCATCATTGTCGACGTTTTGCCGCTTTTCATGTGCTTTAAAGGCGAATCGAATCTACCTCCTGAGATCTGTTTCCTGCAATTCTGCCTTGTTTCAAATCCTCTTCGTTGCCTTCCCTCAATATATTTGTGGACGAGAGTTATCATTTATAACTCTGCAGGTTTGTGAATTGCAGTGCCCCAGAGCTCCACTTTTCAACTCGCTTTTTTGGGAGCTGGCCGCAAAAGCGCGGGTTTGCCTCAGGCCCTATTCTGGTTCCGGGCGGCAGGCTGAGCCTGTGGTTAATTCTTCTTCCTGATGGGAAAATAGAGTGACCTGAGCCTGTCCCAACACTTAGATCTAGTCTCTCATTGGTTGCCCCTCTCCCCGTTCATCCTCAGGACAAATTGCAACCTGTACGGAACAGGAGGTTAAAGGTGCTGTTTCTCCAAGTAGGGAGATTGCTCGTAAAGTAGCTGGAATGGCGAACCCGAGCACAAGGAGATGAGAAATGAGGTGCGTTTTAGAAACCTTTCCCGATCACACGGTGTACCATCTTCTGGGTTTCTCATGCATGTTTTCGATGTAGGAAGATGCCCTTGAACCTGGAGATTTGGGGCCCATGGGATGGGTACCACGCAGTATTACTTTCACGGGTCTGCTTTTTCTCCCCCAACCTCACCCAACCTCTCAGCCCCAAGAGTGTCCACCCTTATGTCGCATCCAGCTGTGGGTCTAGATATGGTCAATCCAGGTTGCATCACAGCCCCTGAACGAATTTTGTAAGAATTCCTCTCTCTTTCACTGTCTTTGTTTTACGTGTTTTTAAAAGTAATTTATTTTTATAATGGGGTTTAGCTGCTTTTCACGGCTGTGTTTATGCGGCTTTACACCCACTTGACTCACTTCCAGAGATATATCAATACATAGGTTTTAAGATTCTTACTAGTCAGATATATTCTTGGGTGGTGAATAGGGGGTGTTGAGTCCAGTTCACTGAGCAAGGAGTAGGTCTTGTCTATTACATATTGGGTTTATGGAACGGTATCTGAGCTAATTTGAAACCCTTGTTTTATGCATCACCCCACCTCACCTTTCCCATTAAGCAGGCATAGTGTGTTTTCTAAACGTGTGACTCTGTTCTGTTTTGTAATTCAGTTCAAGTGTAGCGGTTTTTACATTCCCTCTATAAGTGACAGCTTATGATAAGTGTCTTTTTCTGTGTGACTTATTTCACTTAGAATCATCGTACCTAAATCCACTCATCATGCTGCTACTAGCCTTATGACATTGATTTCATGGCTGAGTGATATTCCATTGTACATAAGGGCCACAACTTCTTTATCCATTTTTCTCTTTCCTGGGATATTAAGGTGTCATGAAGTGGAGGTTCTTGTCAACAGAGCAGCCCTAAACTTTGGGGTGCCTGTGTCTTGCTGATTTTTAGTTTTCCCAATTGATACGCCCATGAGTGGAGGTGCCCTATGCTCCCTAAGCTGTGTTTTCCCGATGTTTCAGGACACACCGTACACTTCTCCAGGGTGGCTGTTGGCAATTTACATCCCGCCCATCAGCGGAGCAAGGCTGCCATTTCTCCATGGCCTGTCCTGCATTTCTGGTTTTGTCACTTTTTTCAGCATGGCCCTTCTGAGCGATGGGAAGCGAGACTTCTTTGTAGCGCTGATTTGCCTTTCCAGGTTGCTTGGTTGGCCAAAAAGGTCGTATGCGTTTTTTCCTGAATATATTCAGGAAAAAACGCATACGCCCTTTTTGGCCAAGGGCATCATTGTCGACGTTTTGCCGCTTTTCAGGTGCTTTAAAGGCGATTCGAATCTACCTCCTGAGATCTATTTCCTGCAATTCTGCCTTTCTTTCAAATCCTCTTCATTGCCTTCCCTCAATATATTTGTGGACGAGAGTTATCATTTATAACTCTGCAGGTTTGTGAATTGCAGTGCCCCTGAGCTCCATTTTTCAACTCGCTTTTTTGGGAGCTGGCCGCAAAAGCGTGGGATTGCCTCAGGCCCTATTCTGGTTCCGGGCGGCAGGGTGAGCCTGTGATTAATTCTTCTTCCTAATGGGAAAATAGAGTGACCTGTGCCTGTCCCAACACCTAGATCTAGTCTGTCATTGGTTGCACCTCTTCCCGTTCATCCTCAGGACAAATTGCAACCTGTACGGAACAGGAGGTTAAAGGTGCTGATTCTCCAATTAGTGAGATTGCTCGTAAAGTAGCTGGAATGGCGAACCCGAGCACAAGGAGATGAGAAATGAGGTGCGTTTTAGAAACCTTTCCCGATCACACGGTGTACCATCTTCTGGGTTTCTCATGCATGTTTTCGATGTAGGAAGATGCCCTTGAACTGGAGATTTGGGGCCCATGGGATGGTTACCACGCAGTATTACTTTCACGGGTCTGCGTTTGCTCCCCCAACCTCACCCAACCTCTCAGCCCCAAGAGTGTCCACCCTTATGTCTCATCCAGCTGTGGGTCTGGATATGGTCAATCCAGGTTGCATCACAGCCCCTGAACGAATTTTGTAAGAATTCCTGTCTCTTTCACTGTCTTTGTTTTACGGGTTTTTAAAAGTAATTTATTTTTATAATGGGTTTTATCTGCTCTCCACGGCTGTGTTTATGTGGCTTTACACCCACTTGACTCACTTCCAGAGAGATATCTATACATAGCTTTTAAGATTTTTACTAGTCAGATATATTCTTGGGCGGTGAATAGGGGGTGTTGAATCCAGTTCACTGAGCAAGGAGTAGATCTTGTCTATTACATATTGGGTTTATGGAACGGTATCTGAGCTAATTTGAAACCCTTGTTTTATGCATCACCCCACCTCACCTTTCCGGTTAAGCAGCCATAGTGTGTTTTCTAAACGTGTGACTCTGTTCTGTTTTGTAATTCAGTTCAATTGTAGCGGTTTTTACATTCCCTCTCTAAGTGGTATCTTATGATAAGTGTCTTTTTCTGTGTGACTTATTTCACTTAGAATCTTGGTACCTAAATCCACTCATCATGCTGCTACGAGCCTTAGGACATTGATTTCATGGCTGATTGATATTCCATTGTATAAAAGGGCCAGAATTTCTTTATCCATTTTTCTCTTTCCTGGGATATTTAAGGTGTCATGAAGTGGAGGTTCTTGTCAACAGAGCAGCCCTTAATTTATGGGGTGCCTGTGTCTTGCTGATTTTTAGTTTTCCCAATTTATACGCCCATGAGTGGAAGTGCCCTATGCTCCCTAAGCTGTGTTTTCGCGATGTTTCAGGACACACCGTACACTTCTCCAGAGTGGCTGTTGGCAATTTACATCCCGCCCATCAGCGGAGCAAGGCTACCATTTCTCCATGGCCTGTCCTGCATTTCTGGTTTTGTCACTTTTTTCAGCATGGCCCTTCTGACCGATGGGAAGCGAGACTTCTTTGTAGCGCTGATTTTCCTTTCCAGGTTGCTTGGTTGGCCAAAAAGGGCGTATGCGTTTTTTCCTGAATATATTCAGGAAAAAACGCATACGCCCTTTTTGGCCAAGGGCATCATTGTGGACGTTGTGCCGCTTTTCAGGTGCTTTAAAGGCGATTCAAATCTACCTCCTGAGATCTCTTTCCTGCAATTCTGCCTTGCTTTCAAATCCTCTTCATTGCCTTCCCTCAATATATTTGTGGATGAGAGTTATCATTGATAACTCTGCAGGTTTGTGAATTGCAGTGCCCCTGACCTCCATCTTTGAACTCGCTTCTTTGGGAGCTGGCCGCAAAAGCGTGGGATTGCCTCAGGCCCTATTCTGGTTCCGGGCGGCAGGCTGAGCCTGTGGTTAATTCTTCTTCCTGAAGGCGAAATAGAGTGACCTGTGCCTGTCCCAACACCTAGATCTAGTCTCTCATTGGTGGCCCCTCTCCCTGTTCATCCTAAGGACAAATTGCAACCTGTACGGAACAGGAGGTTAAAGGTGCTGATTCTCCAAGTAGGGAGATTGCTAGAAAAGCGGCTGGAATGGCAAACCCGAGCACAAGGATATGAGAAATGAGGTGCGTTTTAGAAACCTTTCCCGATCAGATGGTGTACCACCTTCTGGGATTCTCAAGCATGTTTTCGATGTAGGAAGATGCCCTTGAACCTGGAGATTTGGGGCCCATGGGATGGGTACCACGCAGTATTACTTTCACGGGTCTGCGTTTGCTCCCCCAACCTCACCCAACCTCTCAGCCCCAAGAGTGTCCACCCTTATGTCTCACCCAGCTGTGGGTCTAGATATGGTCAATCCAGGTTGCATCACAGCCCCTGAACGAATTTTGTAAGAATTCCTGTCTCTTTCACTGTCTTTGTTTTACGGGTTTTTAAAAGTAATTTATTTTTATAATGGGGTTTAGCTGCTTTTCACGGCTGTGTTTATGCGGCTTTACACCCACTTGACTCACTTCCAGAGAGATATCAATACATAGGTTTTAAGATTCTTACTAGTCAGATATATTCTTGGGCGGTGAATAGGGGGTTTTGAGTCCAGTTCACTGAGCAAGGAGTAGGTCTTGTCTATTACATATTTGGTTTATGGAACGGTATCTGAGCTAATTTGAAACCCTTGTTTTATGCATCACCCCACCTCACCTTTCCCTTTAAGCAGCCATAGTGTGTTTTCTAAACGTGTGACTCTGTTCTGTTTTGTAATTCAGTTCAAGTGTAGCGGTATACATTCCCTCTATATGTGATAGCTTATGATAAGTGTCTTTTTCTGTGTGACTTATTTCACTTAGAATCGTTGTACCTAAATCCACTCATCATGCTGCTACTAGCCTTATGACATTGATTTCATGGCTGAGTGATATTCCATTGTACATAAGGGCCACAAATTCTTTATCCATTTTTCTCTTTCCTGGGATATTTAAGGTGTCATGAAGTGGAGGTTCTTGTCAACAGAGCAGCCCTAAACTTTGGGGTGCCTGTGTCTTGCTGATTTTTAGTTTTCCCAATTGATACGCCCATGAGTGGAGGTGCCCTATGCTCCCTAAGCTGTGTTTTCCCGATGTTTCAGGACACACCGTACACTTCTCCAGGGTGGCTGTTGGCAATTTACATCCCGCCCATCAGCGGAGCAAGGCTCCCATTTCTCCATGGCCTGTCCTGCATTTCTGGTTTTGTCACTTTTTTCAGCATGGCCCTTCTGAGCGATGGGAAGCGAGACTTCTTTGTAGCGCTGATTTGCCTTTCCAGGTTGCTTGGTTGGCCAAAAAGGTCGTATGCGTTTTTTCCTGAATATATTCAGGAAAAAACGCATACGCCCTTTTTGGCCAAGGGCATCATTGTCGACGTTTTGCCGCTTTTCAGGTGCTTTAAAGGCGATTCGAATCTACCTCCTGAGATCTATTTCCTGCAATTCTGCCTTTCTTTCAAATCCTCTTCATTGCCTTCCCTCAATATATTTGTGGACGAGAGTTATCATTTATAACTCTGCAGGTTTGTGAATTGCAGTGCCCCTGAGCTCCATTTTTCAACTCGCTTTTTTGGGAGCTGGCCGCAAAAGCGCGGGATTGCCTCAGGCCCTATTCTGGTTCCGGGCGGCAGGGTGAGCCTGTGATTAATTCTTCTTCCTAATGGGAAAATAGAGTGACCTGTGCCTGTCCCAACACCTAGATCTAGTCTGTCATTGGTTGCCCCTCTTCCCGTTCATCCTCAGGACAAATTGCAACCTGTACGGAACAGGAGGTTAAAGGTGCTGTTTCTCCAATTAGTGAGATTGCTCGTAAAGTAGCTGGAATGGCGAACCCGAGCACAAGGAGATGAGAAATGAGGTGCGTTTTAGAAACCTTTCCCGATCACACGGTGTACCATCTTCTGGGTTTCTCATGCATGTTTTCGATGTAGGAAGATGCCCTTGAACTGGAGATTTGGGGCCCATGGGATGGGTACCACGCAGTATTACTTTAACGGGTCTGCGTTTGCTCCCCCAACCTCACCCAACCTCTCAGCCCCAAGAGTGTCCACCCTTATGTCTCATCCAGCTGTGGGTCTGGATATGGTCAATCCAGGTTGCATCACAGCCCCTGAACGAATTTTGTAAGAATTCCTGTCTCTTTCACTGTCTTTGTTTTACGGGTTTTTAAAAGTAATTTATTTTTATAATGGGTTTTATCTGCTCTCCACGGCTGTGTTTATGTGGCTTTACACCCACTTGACTCACTTCCAGAGAGATATCTATACATAGCTTTTAAGATTTTTACTAGTCAGATATATTCTTGGGCGGTGAATAGGGGGTGTTGAATCCAGTTCACTGAGCAAGGAGTAGATCTTGTCTATTACATATTGGGTTTATGGAACGGTATCTGAGCTAATTTGAAACCCTTGTTTTATGCATCACCCCACCTCACCTTTCCGGTTAAGTAGCCATAGTGTGTTTTCTAAACGTGTGACTCTGTTCTGTTTTGTAATTCAGTTCAATTGTAGCGGTTTTTACATTCCCTCTCTAAGTGGTATCTTATTATAAGTGTCTTTTTCTGTGTGACTTATTTCACTTAGAATCTTGGTACCTAAATCCACTCATCATGCTGCTACGAGCCTTAGGACATTGATTTCATGGCTGATTGATATTCCATTGTATAAAAGGGCCAGAATTTCTTTATCCATTTTTCTCTTTCCTGGGATATTTAAGGTGTCATGATGTGGAGGTTCTTGTCAACAGAGCAGCCCTTAATTTATGGGGTGCCTGTGTCTTGCTGATTTTTAGTTTTCCCAATTTATACGCCCATGAGTGGAAGTGCCCTATGCTCCCTAAGCTGTGTTTTCCCGATGTTTCAGGACACACCGTACACTTCTCCAGAGTGGCTGTTGGCAATTTACATCCCGCCCATCAGTGTAGCAAGGCTCCCATTTCTCCATGGCCTGTCCTGCATTTCTGGTTTTGTCACTTTTTTCAGCATGGCCCTTCTGACCGATGGGAAGCGAGACTTCTTTGTAGCGCTGATTTTCCTTTCCAGGTTGCTTGGTTGGCCAAAAAGGGCGTATGCGTTTTTTCCTGAATATATTCAGGAAAAAACGCATACGCCCTTTTTGGCCAAGGGCATCATTGTGGACGTTGTGCCGCTTTTCAGGTGCTTTAAAGGCGATTCAAATCTACCTCCTGAGATCTCTTTCCTGCAATTCTGCCTTGCTTTCAAATCCTCTTCATTGCCTTCCCTCAATATATTTGTGGATGAGAGTTATCATTGATAACTCTGCAGGTTTGTGAATTGCAGTGCCCCTGACCTCCATCTTTGAACTCGCTTCTTTGGGAGCTGGCCGCAAAAGCGTGGGATTGCCTCAGGCCCTATTCTGGTTCCGGGCGGCAGGCTGAGCCTGTGGTTAATTCTTCTTCCTGAAGGCGAAATAGAGTGACCTGTGCCTGTCCCAACACCTAGATCTAGTCTCTCATTGGTGGCCCCTCTCCCTGTTCATCCTAAGGACAAATTGCAACCTGTACGGAACAGGAGGTTAAAGGTGCTGATTCTCCAAGTAGGGAGATTGCTAGAAAAGCGGCTGGAATGGCAAACCCGAGCACAAGGATATGAGAAATGAGGTGCGTTTTAGAAACCTTTCCCGATCAGATGGTGTACCACCTTCTGGGATTCTCAAGCATGTTTTCAATGTAGGAAGATGCCCTTGAACCTGGAGATTTGGGGCCCATGGGATGGGTACCACGCAGTATTACTTTCACGGGTCTGCGTTTGCTCCCCCAACCTCACCCAACCTCTCAGCCCCAAGAGTGTCCACCCTTATGTCTCACCCAGCTGTGGGTCTAGATATGGTCAATCCAGGTTGCATCACAGCCCCTGAACGAATTTTGTAAGAATTCCTGTCTCTTTCACTGTCTTTGTTTTACGGGTTTTTAAAAGTAATTTATTTTTATAATGGGGTTTAGCTGCTTTTCACGGCTGTGTTTATGCGGCTTTACACCCACTTGACTCACTTCCAGAGAGATATCAATACATAGGTTTTAAGATTCTTACTAGTCAGATATATTCTTGGGCGGTGAATAGGGGGTTTTGAGTCCAGTTCACTGAGCAAGGAGTAGGTCTTGTCTATTACATATTTGGTTTATGGAACGGTATCTGAGCTAATTTGAAACCCTTGTTTTATGCATCACCCCACCTCACCTTTCCCGTTAAGCAGCCATAGTGTGTTTTCTAAACGTGTGACTCTGTTCTGTTTTGTAATTCAGTTCAAGTGTAGCGGTTTTTACATTCCCTCTATAAGTGATAGCTTATGATAAGTGTCTTTTTCTGTGTGACTTATTTCACTTAGAATCGTCGTACCTAAATCCACTCATCATGCTCTTACTAGCCTTATGACATTGATTTCATGGCTGAGTGATATTCCATTGTACATAAGGGCCACAACTTCTTTATCCAGTTTTCTCTTGCCTGGGATGTTTAAGGTGTCATGAAGTGGAGGTTCTTGTCAACAGAGCAGCCCTAAACTTTGGGGTGCCTGTGTCCTGTTGATTTTTAGTTTTCCCAATTGATATGCCCATGAGTGGAAGTGCCCTATGCTCCCTAAGCTGTGTTTTCCCGATGTTTCAGGACACACCGTACACTTCTCCAGGGTGGCTGTTGGCAATTTACATCCCGCCCATCAGCGGAGCAAGGCTCCCATTTCTCCATGGCCTGTCCTGCATTTCTGGTTTTGTCACTTTTTTCAGCATGGCCCTTTTGACCGATGGGAAGCAGGACTACTTTGTAGCGCTGATTTGCCTTTCCAGGTTGTTTGGTTGGCCAAAAAGGGCGTATGCGTTTTTTTCCTGAATATATTCAGGAAAAAACGCATACGCCCTTTTTGGCCAAGGGCATCATTGTCGACGTTTTGCCGCTTTTCATGTGCTTTAAAGGCGAATCGAATGTACCTCCTGAGATCTCTTTCCTGCAATTCTGCCTTGTTGCAAATCCTCTTCGTTTCCTTCCCTCAGTATATTTGTGGACGAGAGTTATCATTTATAACTCTGCAGGTTTGTGAATTGCAGTGCCCCTGAGCTCCACTTTTCAACTCGCTTTTTTGGGAGCTGGCCGCAAAAGCACGGGATTGCCTCAGGCCCTATTCTGGTTCCGGGCAGCAGGCTGAGCCTCTGGTTAATTCTTCTTTCTCATGGGAAAATAGAGTGACCTGTGCCTGTCCCAACACTTAGATCTAGTCTCTCATTGGTTGCCCCTCTCCCCGTTCATCCTCAGGACAAATTGCAACCTGTACGGAACAGGAGGTTAAAGGTGCTGTTTCTCCAAGTAGGGAGATTGCTCGTAAAGTAGCTGGAATGGCGAACCCGAGCACAAGGAGATGAGAAATGAGGTGCGTTTTAGAAACCTTTCCCGAACACACGTTGTACCATCTTCTGGGTTTCTCATGCATGTTTTCGATGTAGGAAGATGCCCTTGAACCTGGAGATTTGGGGCCCATGGGATGGGTACCACGCAGTATTACTTTAATGGGTCTGCGTTTGCTCCCCCAACCTCACCCAACCTCTCAGCCCCAAGAGTGTCCACCCTTATGTCTTATCCAGCTGTGTGTCTAGATATGGTCAATCCAGGTTGCATCACAGCCCCTGAACGATTTTTGTAAGAATTCCTGTCTCTTTCACTGTCTTTGTTTTACGGGTTTTTAAAAGTAATTTATTTTTATAATGGGGTTTAGCTGATTTTCACGGCTGTGTTTATGCGGCTTTACACCCACTTGACTCACTTCCAGAGAGATATCAATACATAGGTTTTAAGATTCTTACTAGTCAGATATATTCTTGGGCGGTGAATAGGGGGTGTTGAGTCCAGTTCACTGAGCAAGGAGTAGGTCTTGTCTATTACATATTGGGTTTATGGAACGGTATCTGAGCTAATTTGAAACCCTTGTTTTATGCATCGCCCCACCTCACCTTTCCCGTTAAGCAGCCATAGTGTGTTTTCTAAACGTGTGACTCTGTTCTGTTTTGTAATTCAGTTCAAGTGTAGCGGTTTTTACATTCCCTCTATAAGTGATAGCTTATGATAAGTGTCTTTTTCTGTGTGACTTATTTCACTTAGAATCGTCGTACCTAAATCCACTCATCATGCTGCTACTAGCCTTATGACATTGATTTCATGGCTGAGTGATATTCCATTGTACATAAGGGCCACAACTTCCTTATCCATTTTTCTCTTTCCTGGGATATTTAAGGTGTCATGAAGTGGAGGTTCTTGTCAACAGAGCAGCCCTAAACTTTGGGCTGCCTCTGTCTTGCTGATTTTTAGTTTTCCCAATTGATACGCCCATGAGTGGAAGTGCCCTATGCTCCCTAAGCTGTGTTTTTTCAATGTTTCAGGACACACCGTACACTTCTCCAGAGTGGCTGTTGGCAATTTACATCCCGCCCATCAGCGGAGTAAGGCTGCCATTTCTCCATGGCCTGTCCTGCATTTCTGGTTTTGTCACTTTTTTCAGCATGGCCCTTCTTAGCAATGGGAAGCGAGACTTCTTTGTAGCGCTGATTTGCCTTTCCAGGTTGCTTGGTTGGCCAAAAAGGGCGTATGCGTTTTTTCCTGAATATATTCAGGAAAAAACGCATACGCCCTTTTTAGCCAAGGGCATCATTGTCGACGTTTTGCCGCTTTTCAGGTGCTTTAAAGGCGATTCGAATCTACCTCCTGAGATCTATTTCCTGCAATTCTGCCTTTCTTTCAAATCCTCTTCATTGCCTTCCCTCAATATATTTGTGGACGAGAGTTATCATTTATAACTCTGCAGGTTTGTGAATTGCAGTGCCCCTGAGCTCCATTTTTCAACTCGCTTTTTTGGGAGCTGGCCAGAAAAGCGCGGGATTGCCTCAGGCACTATTCTGGTTCCGGGCGGCAGGGTGAGCCTGTGATTAATTCTTCTTCCTAATGGGAAAATAGAGTGACCTGTGCCTGTCCCAACACCTAGATCTAGTCTGTCATTGGTTGCCCCTCTTCCCGTTCATCCTCAGGACAAATTGCAACCTGTACGGAACAGGAGGTTAAAGGTGCTGATTCTCCAATTAGTGAGATTGCTCGTAAAGTAGCTGGAATGGCGAACCCGAGCACAAGGAGATGAGAAATGAGGTGCGTTTTAGAAACCTTTCCCGATCACACGGTGTACCATCTTCTGGGTTTCTCATGCATGTTTTCGATGTAGGAAGATGCCCTTGAACCTGGAGATTTGGGGCCCATGGGATGGGTACCACGCAGTATTACTTTCACGGGTCTGCGTTTGCTCCCCCAACCTCACCCAACCTCTCAGCCCCAAGAGTGTCCACCCTTATGTCTCATCCATCTGTGGGTCTGGATATGGTCAATCCAGGTTGCATCACAGCCCCTGAACGAATTTTGTAAGAATTCCTGTCTCTTTCACTGTCTTTGTTTTACGGGTTTTTAAAAGTAATTTATTTTTATAATGGGGTTTAGCTGCTCTCCACGGCTGTGTTTATGTGGCTTTACACCCACTTGACTCACTTCCAGAGAGATATCTATACATAGCTTTTAAGATTTTTACTAGTCAGATATATTCTTGGGCGGTGAATAGGGGGTGTTGAATCCAGTTCACTGAGCAAGGAGTAGATCTTGTCTATTACATATTGGGTTTATGGAACGGTATCTGAGCTAATTTGAAACCCTTGTTTTATGCATCACCCCACCTCACCTTTCCGGTTAAGCAGCCATAGTGTGTTTTCTAAACGTGTGACTCTGTTCTGTTTTGTAATTCAGTTCAATTGTAGCGGTTTTTACATTCCCTCTCTAAGTGGTATCTTATGATAAGTGTCTTTTTCTGTGTGACTTATTTCACTTAGAATCTTGGTACCTAAATCCACTCATCATGCTGCTACGAGCCTTAGGACATTGATTTCATGGCTGATTGATATTCCATTGTATAAAAGGGCCAGAATTTCTTTATCCATTTTTCTCTTTCCTGGGATATTTAAGGTGTCATGAAGTGGAGGTTCTTGTCAACAGAGCAGCCCTTAATTTATGGGGTGCCTGTGTCTTCCTGATTTTTAGTTTTCCCAATTTATACGCCCATGAGTGGAAGTGCCCTATGCTCCCTAAGCTGTGTTTTCCCGATGTTTCATGACACACCGTACACTTCTCCAGAGTGGCTGTTGGCAATTTACATCCCGCCCATCAGCGGAGCAAGGCTACCATTTCTCCATGGCCTGTCCTGCATTTCTGGTTTTGTCACTTTTTTCAGCATGGCCCTTCTGAGCTATGGGAAGCGAGACTTCTTTGTAGCGCTGATTTGCCTTTCCAGGTTGCTTGGTTGGCCAGAAAGGGCGTATGCGTTTTTTCCTGAATATATTCAGGAGAAAACGCATACGCCCTTTTTGGCCAAGGGCATCATTGTCGACGTTTTGCTGCTTTTCAGGTGCTTTAAAGGCGATTCGAATCTACCTCCTGAGATCTCTTTCCTGCAATTCTGCCTTGCTTTCAAATCCTCTTCATTGCCTTCCCTCAATATATTTGTGGACGAGAGTTATCATTTATAACTCTGCAGGTTTGTGAATTGCAGTGCCCCTGAGCTCCATTTTTCAACTCGCTTTTTTGGGAGCTGGCCAGAAAAGCGCGGGATTGCCTCAGGCCCTATTCTGGTTCCGGGCGGCAGGGTGAGCCTGTGATTAATTCTTCTTCCTAATGGGAAAATAGTGTGACCTGTGCCTGTCCCAACACCTAGATCTAGTCTCTCATTGGTTGCCCCTCTCCCCGTTCATCCTCAGGACAAATTGCAACCTGTACGGACAGGACGTTAAAGGTGCTGATTCTCCAATTAGTGAGATTGCTCGTAAAGTAGCTGGAATGGCGAACCCGAGCACAAGGAGATGAGAATTTAGGTGCGTTTTAGTAACCCTTCCTGATCACACGGTGTACCATCTTCTGGGTTTCTCATGCATGTTTTCTATGTAGGAAGATGCCCTTGAACCTGGAGATTTGGGGCCCATGGGATGGGTACCACGCAGTATTACTTTCACGGGTCTGCTTTTTCTCCCCCAACCTCACCCAACCTCTCAGCCCCAAGAGTGTCCACCCTTATGTCGCATCCAGCTGTGGGTCTAGATATGGTCAATCCAGGTTGCATCACAGCCCCTGAACGAATTTTGTAAGAATTCCTGTCTCTTTCACTGTCTTTGTTTTACGGGTTTTTAAAAGTAATTTATTTTTATAATGGGGTTTAGCTGCTTTTCACGGCTGTGTTTATGCGGCTTTACACCCACTTGACTCACTTCTAGAGAGATATCAATACATAGGTTTTAAGATTCTTACTAATCAGATATATTCTTGGGTGGTGAATAGGGGGTGTTGAGTCCAGTTCACTGAGCAAGGAGTAGGTCTTGTCTATTACATATTGGGTTTATGGAACGGTATCTGAGCTAATTTGAAACCCTTGTTTTATACATCACCCCACCTCATCTTTCCCGTTAAGCAGCCATAGTGTGTTTTCTAAACGTGTGACTCTGTTCTGTTTTGTAATTCAGTTCAAGTGTAGTGGTTTTTACATTCCCCCTATAAGTGATAGCTTATGATAAGTGTCTTTTTCTGTGTGACTTATTTCACTTAGAATCGTCGTACCTAAATCCACTCATCATGCTGCTACTAGCCTCAGGACATTGATTTCATGGCTGAGTGATATTCCATTGTACATAAGGGCCACAACTTCTTTATCCATTTTTCTCTTTCCTGGGATATTTAAGGTGTCATGAAGTGGAGGCTCTTGTCAACAGAGCAGCCCTAAACTTTGGGGTGCCTGTGTCTTGCTGATTTTTAGTTTTCCCAATTTATACGCCCATGAGTGGAAGTGCCCTATGCTCCCTAAGCTGTGTTTTCCCGATGTTTCAGGACACACCGTACACTTCTCCAGAGTGGCTGTTGGCAATTTACATCCCGCCCATCAGTGGAGCAAGGCTCCCATTTCTCCATGGCCTGTCCTGCATTTCTGGTTTTGTCACTTTTTTCAGCATTGCCCTTCTGACCGATGGGAAGCGAGACTTCTTTGTAGCGCTGATTTTCCTTTCCAGGTTGCTTGGTTGGCCAAAAAGGGCGTATGCGTTTTTTCCTGAATATATTCAGGAAAAAACGCATACGCCCTTTTTGGCCAAGGGCATCATTGTGGACGTTGTGCCGCTTTTCAGGTGCTTTAAAGGCGATTCAAATCTACCTCCTGAGATCTCTTTCCTGCAATTCTGCCTTGCTTTCAAATCCTCTTCATTGCCTTCCCTCAATATATTTGTGGATGAGAGTTATCATTGATAACTCTGCAGGTTAGTGAATTGCAGTGCCCCTGACCTCCATCTTTGAACTCGCTTCTTTGGGAGCTGGCCGCAAAAGCGCGGGATTGCCTCAGGCCCTATTCTGGTTCCGGGCGGCAGGCTGAGCCTGTGGTTAATTCTTCTTCCTGAAGGCGAAATAGAGTGACCTGTGCCTGTCCCAACACCTAGATCTAGTCTCTCATTGGTGGCCCCTCTCCCTGTTCATCCTAAGGACAAATTGCAACCTGTACGGAACAGGAGGTTAAAGGTGCTGATTCTCCAAGTAGGGAGATTGCTAGAAAAGTGGCTGGAATGGCAAACCCGAGCACAAGGATATGAGAAATGAGGTGCGTTTTAGAAACCTTTCCCGATCAGATGGTGTACCACCTTCTGGGATTCTCAAGCATGTTTTCGATGTAGGAAGATGCCCTTGAACCTGGAGATTTGGGGCCCATGGGATGGGTACCACGCAGTATTACTTTAACGGGTCTGCATTTGCTCCCCCAACCTCACCCAACCTCTCAGCCCCAAGAGTGTCCACCCTTATGTCTCACCCAGCTGTGGGTCTAGATATGGTCAATCCAGGTTGCATCACAGCCCCTGAACGAATTTTGTAAGAATTCCTGTCTCTTTCACTGTCTTTGTTTTACCGGTTTTTAAAAGTAATTTATTTTTATAATGGGGTTTAGCTGCTTTTCACGGCTGTGTTTATGCGGCTTTACACCCACTTGACTCACTTCCAGAGAGATATCAATACATAGGTTTTAAGATTCTTACTAGTCAGATATATTCTTGGGCGGTGAATAGGGGGTTTTGAGTCCAGTTCACTGAGCAAGGAGTAGGTCTTGTCTATTACATATTTGGTTTATGGAACGGTATCTGAGCTAATTTGAAACCCTTGTTTTATGCATCACCCCACCTCACCTTTCCCGTTAAGCAGCCATAGTGTGTTTTCTAAACGTGTGACTCTGTTCTGTTTTCTAATTCAGTTCAAGTGTAGCGGTTTACATTCCCTCTATATGTGATAGCTTATGATAAGTGTCTTTTTCTGTGTGACTTATTTCACTTAGAATCGTTGTACCTAAATCCACTCATCATGCTGCTACTAGCCTTATGACATTGATTTCATGGCTGAGTGATATTCCATTGTACATAAGGGCCACAACTTCTTTATCCATTTTTCTCTTTCCTGGGATATTTAAGGTGTCATGAAGTGGAGGTTCTTGTCAACAGAGCAGCCCTAAACTTTGGGGTGCCTGTGTCTTGCTGATTTTTAGTTATCCCAATTGATACGCCCATGAGTGGAAGTGCCCTATGCTCCCTAAGCTGTGTTTTCCCGATGTTTCAGGACACACCGTACACTTCTCCAGAGTGGCTGTTGGCAATTTACCTCCCGCCCATCAGCGGAGCAAGGCTGCCATTTCTCCATGGCCTGTCCTGCATTTCTGGTTTTGTCACTTTTTTCAGCATGGCCCTTCTGACCGATGGGAAGCGAGACTTCTTTGTAGCGCTGATTTGCCTTTCCAGGTTGCTTGGTTGGCCAGAAAGGGCGTATGCGTTTTCTCCTGAATATATTCAGGAGAAAACGCATACGCCCTTTTTGGCCAAGGGCATCATTGTCGACGTTTTGCCGCTTTTCAGGTGCTTTAAAGGCGATTCGAATCTACCTACTGAGATCTCTTTCCTGCAATTCTGCCTTGCTTTCAAATCCTCTTCATTGCCTTCCCTCAATATATTTCTGGACGAGAGTTATCATTTATAACTCTGCAGGTTTGTGAATTGCAGTGCCCCTGAGCTCCATTTTTCAACTCGCTTTTTTGGGAGCTGGCCAGAAAAGCGCGGGATTGCCTCAGGCCCTATTCTGGTTCCGGGCGGCAGGGTGAGCCTGTGATTAATTCTTCTTCCTAATGGGAAAATAGTGTGACCTGTGCCTGTCCCAACACCTAGATCTAGTCTCTCATTGGTTGCCCCTCTCCCCGTTCATCCTCAGGACAAATTGCAACCTGTATGGACAGGACGTTAAAGGTGCTGATTCTCCAATTAGTGAGATTGCTCGTAAAGTAGCTGGAATGGCGAACCCGAGCACAAGGAGATGAGAAATTAGGTGCGTTTTAGAAACCCTTCCTGATCACACGGTGTACCATCTTCTGGGTTTCTCATGCATGTTTTCTATGTAGGAAGATGCCCTTGAACCTGGAGATTTGGGGCCCATGGGATGGGTACCACGCAGTATTACTTTAACGGGTCTGCGTTTGCTCCCCCAACCTCACCCAACCTCTCAGCCCCAAGAGTGTCCACCCTTATGACTCATCCAGCTGTGGGTCTAGATATGGTCAATCCAGGTTGCATCACAGCCCCTGAACGAATTTTGTAAGAATTCCTGTCTCTTTCACTGTCTTTGTTTTACGGGTTTTTAAAAGTAATTTATTTTTATAATGGGGTTTAGCTGCTTTTCACGGCTGTGTTTATGCGACTTTACACCCACTTGACTCACTTCTAGAGAGATATCAATACATAGGTTTTAAGATTCTTACTAATCAGATATATTCTTGGGTGGTGAATAGGGGGTGTTGAGTCCAGTTCACTGAGCAAGGAGTAGGTCTTGTCTATTACATATTGGGTTTATGGAATGGTATCTGAGCTAATTTGAAACCCTTGTTTTATACATCACCCCACCTCATCTTTCCCGTTAAGCAGCCATAGTGTGTTTTCTAAACGTGTGACTCTGTTCTGTTTTGTAATTCAGTTCAAGTGTAGTGGTTTTTACATTCCCCCTATAAGTGATAGCTTATGATAAGTGTCTTTTTCTGTGTGACTTATTTCACTTAGAATCGTCGTACCTAAATCCACTCATCATGCTGCTACTAGCCTCAGGACATTGATTTCATGGCTGAGTGATATTCCATTGTACATAAGGGCCACAACTTCTTTATCCATTTTTCTCTTTCCTGGGATATTTAAGGTGTCATGAAGTGGAGGCTCTTGTCAACAGAGCAGCCCTAAACTTTGGGGTGCCTGTGTCTTGCTGATTTTTAGTTTTCCCAATTTATACGCCCATGAGTGGAAGTGCCCTATGCTCCCTAAGCTGTGTTTTCCCGATGTTTCAGGACACACCGTACACTTCTCCAGAGTGGCTGTTGGCAATTTACATCCCGCCCATCAGTGGATCAAGGCTCCCATTTCTCCATGGCCTGTCCTGCATTTCTGGTTTTGTCACTTTTTTCAGCATGGCCCTTCTGACCGATGGGAAGCGAGACTTCTTTGTAGCGCTGATTTTCCTTTCCAGGTTGCTTGGTTGGCCAAAAAGGGCGTATGCGTTTTTTCCTGAATATATTCAGGAAAAAACGCATACGCCCTTTTTGGCCAAGGGCATCATTGTGGACGTTGTGCCGCTTTTCAGGTGCTTTAAAGGCGATTCAAATCTACCTCCTGAGATCTCTTTCCTGCAATTCTGCCTTGCTTTCAAATCCTCTTCATTGCCTTCCCTCAATATATTTGTGGATGAGAGTTATCATTGATAACTCTGCAGGTTTGTGAATTGCAGTGCCCCTGACCTCCATCTTTGAACTCGCTTCTTTGGGAGCTGGCCGCAAAAGCGCGGGATTGCCTCAGGCCCTATTCTGGTTCCGGGCGGCAGGCTGAGCCTGTGGTTAATTCTTCTTCCTGAAGGCGAAATAGAGTGACCTGTGCCTGTCCCAACACCTAGATCTAGTCTCTCATTGGTGGCCCCTCTCCCTGTTCATCCTAAGGACAAATTGCAACCTGTACGGAACAGGAGGTTAAAGGTGCTGATTCTCCAAGTAGGGAGATTGCTAGAAAAGCGGCTGGAATGGCAAACCCGAGCACAAGGATATGAGAAATGAGGTGCGTTTTAGAAACCTTTCCCGATCAGATGGTGTACCACCTTCTGGGATTCTCAAGCATGTTTTCGATGTAGGAAGATGCCCTTGAACCTGGAGATTTGGGGCCCATGGGATGGGTACCACGCAGTATTACTTTAACGGGTCTGCGTTTGCTCCCCCAACCTCACCCAACCTCTCAGCCCCAAGAGTGTCCACCCTTATGTCTCACCCAGCTGTGGGTCTAGATATGCTCAATCCAGGTTGCATCACAGCCCCTGAACGAATTTTGTAAGAATTCCTGTCTCTTTCACTGTCTTTGTTTTACCGGTTTTTAAAAGTAATTTATTTTTATAATGGGGTTTAGCTGCTTTTCACGGCTGTGTTTATGCGGCTTTACACCCACTTGACTCACTTCCAGAGAGATATCAATACATAGGTTTTAAGATTCTTACTAGTCAGATATATTCTTGGGCGGTGAATAGGGGGTTTTGAGTCCAGTTCACTGAGCAAGGAGTAGGTCTTGTCTATTACATATTTGGTTTATGGAACGGTATCTGAGCTAATTTGAAACCCTTGTTTTATGCATCACCCCACCTCACCTTTCCCGTTAAGCAGCCATAGTGTGTTTTCTAAACGTGTGACTCTGTTCTGTTTTCTAATTCAGTTCAAGTGTAGCGGTTTACATTCCCTCTATATGTGATAGCTTATGATAAGTGTCTTTTTCTGTGTGACTTATTTCACTTAGAATCGTTGTACCTAAATCCACTCATCATGCTGCTACTAGCCTTATGACATTGATTTCATGGCTGAGTGATATTCCATTGTACATAAGGGCCACAACTTCTTTATCCATTTTTCTCTTTCCTGGGATATTTAAGGTGTCATGAAGTGGAGGTTCTTGTCAACAGAGCAGCCCTAAACTTTGGGGTGCCTGTGTCTTGCTGATTTTTAGTTATCCCAATTGATACGCCCATGAGTGGAAGTGCCCTATGCTCCCTAAGCTGTGTTTTCCCGATGTTTCAGGACACACCGTACACTTCTCCAGAGTGGCTGTTGGCAATTTACCTCCCGCCCATCAGCGGAGCAAGGCTGCCATTTCTCCATGGCCTGTCCTGCATTTCTGGTTTTGTCACTTTTTTCAGCATGGCCCTTCTGACCGATGGGAAGCGAGACTTCTTTGTAGCGCTGATTTGCCTTTCCAGGTTGCTTGGTTGGCCAGAAAGGGCGTATGCGTTTTCTCCTGAATATATTCAGGAGAAAACGCATACGCCCTTTTTGGCCAAGGGCATCATTGTCGACGTTTTGCCGCTTTTCAGGTGCTTTAAAGGCGATTCGAATCTACCTACTGAGATCTCTTTCCTGCAATTCTGCCTTGCTTTCAAATCCTCTTCATTGCCTTCCCTCAATATATTTCTGGACGAGAGTTATCATTTATAACTCTGCAGGTTTGTGAATTGCAGTGCCCCTGAGCTCCATTTTTCAACTCGCTTTTTTGGGAGCTGGCCAGAAAAGCGCGGGATTGCCTCAGGCCCTATTCTGGTTCCGGGCGGCAGGGTGAGCCTGTGATTAATTCTTCTTCCTAATGGGAAAATAGTGTGACCTGTGCCTGTCCCAACACCTAGATCTAGTCTCTCATTGGTTGCCCCTCTCCCCGTTCATCCTCAGGACAAATTGCAACCTGTATGGACAGGACGTTAAAGGTGCTGATTCTCCAATTAGTGAGATTGCTCGTAAAGTAGCTGGAATGGCGAACCCGAGCACAAGGAGATGAGAAATTAGGTGCGTTTTAGAAACCCTTCCTGATCACACGGTGTACCATCTTCTGGGTTTCTCATGCATGTTTTCTATGTAGGAAGATGCCCTTGAACCTGGAGATTTGGGGCCCATGGGATGGGTACCACGCAGTATTACTTTAACGGGTCTGCGTTTGCTCCCCCAACCTCACCCAACCTCTCAGCCCCAAGAGTGTCCACCCTTATGACTCATCCAGCTGTGGGTCTAGATATGGTCAATCCAGGTTGCATCACAGCCCCTGAACGAATTTTGTAAGAATTCCTGTCTCTTTCACTGTCTTTGTTTTACGGGTTTTTAAAAGTAATTTATTTTTATAATGGGGTTTAGCTGCTTTTCACGGCTGTGTTTATGCGACTTTACACCCACTTGACTCACTTCTAGAGAGATATCAATACATAGGTTTTAAGATTCTTACTAATCAGATATATTCTTGGGTGGTGAATAGGGGGTGTTGAGTCCAGTTCACTGAGCAAGGAGTAGGTCTTGTCTATTACATATTGGGTTTATGGAATGGTATCTGAGCTAATTTGAAACCCTTGTTTTATACATCACCCCACCTCATCTTTCCCGTTAAGCAGCCATAGTGTGTTTTCTAAACGTGTGACTCTGTTCTGTTTTGTAATTCAGTTCAAGTGTAGTGGTTTTTACATTCCCCCTATAAGTGATAGCTTATGATAAGTGTCTTTTTCTGTGTGACTTATTTCACTTAGAATCGTCGTACCTAAATCCACTCATCATGCTGCTACTAGCCTCAGGACATTGATTTCATGGCTGAGTGATATTCCATTGTACATAAGGGCCACAACTTCTTTATCCATTTTTCTCTTTCCTGGGATATTTAAGGTGTCATGAAGTGGAGGCTCTTGTCAACAGAGCAGCCCTAAACTTTGGGGTGCCTGTGTCTTGCTGATTTTTAGTTTTCCCAATTTATACGCCCATGAGTGGAAGTGCCCTATGCTCCCTAAGCTGTGTTTTCCCGATGTTTCAGGACACACCGTACACTTCTCCAGAGTGGCTGTTGGCAATTTACATCCCGCCCATCAGTGGATCAAGGCTCCCATTTCTCCATGGCCTGTCCTGCATTTCTGGTTTTGTCACTTTTTTCAGCATGGCCCTTCTGACCGATGGGAAGCGAGACTTCTTTGTAGCGCTGATTTTCCTTTCCAGGTTGCTTGGTTGGCCAAAAAGGGCGTATGCGTTTTTTCCTGAATATATTCAGGAAAAAACGCATACGCCCTTTTTGGCCAAGGGCATCATTGTGGACGTTGTGCCGCTTTTCAGGTGCTTTAAAGGCGATTCAAATCTACCTCCTGAGATCTCTTTCCTGCAATTCTGCCTTGCTTTCAAATCCTCTTCATTGCCTTCCCTCAATATATTTGTGGATGAGAGTTATCATTGATAACTCTGCAGGTTTGTGAATTGCAGTGCCCCTGACCTCCATCTTTGAACTCGCTTCTTTGGGAGCTGGCCGCAAAAGCGCGGGATTGCCTCAGGCCCTATTCTGGTTCCGGGCGGCAGGCTGAGCCTGTGGTTAATTCTTCTTCCTGAAGGCGAAATAGAGTGACCTGTGCCTGTCCCAACACCTAGATCTAGTCTCTCATTGGTGGCCCCTCTCCCTGTTCATCCTAAGGACAAATTGCAACCTGTACGGAACAGGAGGTTAAAGGTGCTGATTCTCCAAGTAGGGAGATTGCTAGAAAAGCGGCTGGAATGGCAAACCCGAGCACAAGGATATGAGAAATGAGGTGCGTTTTAGAAACCTTTCCCGATCAGATGGTGTACCACCTTCTGGGATTCTCAAGCATGTTTTCGATGTAGGAAGATGCCCTTGAACCTGGAGATTTGGGGCCCATGGGATGGGTACCACGCAGTATTACTTTAACGGGTCTGCGTTTGCTCCCCCAACCTCACCCAACCTCTCAGCCCCAAGAGTGTCCACCCTTATGTCTCACCCAGCTGTGGGTCTAGATATGCTCAATCCAGGTTGCATCACAGCCCCTGAACGAATTTTGTAAGAATTCCTGTCTCTTTCACTGTCTTTGTTTTACCGGTTTTTAAAAGTAATTTATTTTTATAATGGGGTTTAGCTGCTTTTCACGGCTGTGTTTATGCGGCTTTACACCCACTTGACTCACTTCCAGAGAGATATCAATACATAGGTTTTAAGATTCTTACTAGTCAGATATATTCTTGGGCGGTGAATAGGGGGTTTTGAGTCCAGTTCACTGAGCAAGGAGTAGGTCTTGTCTATTACATATTTGGTTTATGGAACGGTATCTGAGCTAATTTGAAACCCTTGTTTTATGCATCACCCCACCTCACCTTTCCCGTTAAGCAGCCATAGTGTGTTTTCTAAACGTGTGACTCTGTTCTGTTTTGTAATTCAGTTCAAGTGTAGCGGTATACATTCCCTCTATATGTGATAGCTTATGATAAGTGTCTTTTTCTGTGTGACTTATTTCACTTAGAATCGTTGTACCTAAATCCACTCATCATGCTGCTACTAGCCTTATGACATTGATTTCATGGCTGAGTGATATTCCATTGTACATAAGGGCCACAACTTCTTTATCCATTTTTCTCTTTCCTGGGATATTTAAGGTGTCATGAAGTGGAGGTTCTTGTCAACAGAGCAGCCCTAAACTTTGGGGTGCCTGTGTCTTGCTGATTTTTAGTTATCCCAATTGATACGCCCATGAGTGGAGGTGCCCTATGCTCCCTAAGCTGTGTTTTCCCGATGTTTCAGGACACACCGTACACTTCTCCAGAGTGGCTGTTGGCAATTTACCTCCCGCCCATCAGCGGAGCAAGGCTGCCATTTCTCCATGGCCTGTCCTGCATTTCTGGTTTTGTCACTTTTTTCAGCATGGCCCTTCTGACCGATGGGAAGCGAGACTTCTTTGTAGCGCTGATTTGCCTTTCCAGGTTGCTTGGTTAGCCAAAAAGGGCGTATGGGTTTTTTCCTGAATATATTCAGGAAAAAACGCATACGCCCTTTTTGGCCAAGGGCATCATTGTCGACGTTTTGCCGCTTTTCATGTGCTTTAAAGGCGAATCGAATCTACCTCCTGAGATCTGTTTCCTGCAATTCTGCCTTGTTTCAAATCCTCTTCGTTGCCTTCCCTCAATATATTTGTGGACGAGAGTTATCATTTATAACTCTGCATGTTTGTGAATTGCAGTGCCCCTGAGCTCCACTTTTCAACTCGCTTTTTTGGGAGCTGGCCGCAAAAGCGCGGGTTTGCCTCAGGCCCTATTCTGGTTCCGGGCGGCAGGCTGAGCCTGTGGTTAATTCTTCTTCCTGATGGGAAAATAGAGTGACCTGAGCCTGTCCCAACACTTAGATCTAGTCTCTCATTGGTTGCCCCTCTCCCCGTTCATCCTCAGGACAAATTGCAACCTGTACGGAACAGGAGGTTAAAGGTGCTGTTTCTCCAAGTAGGGAGATTGCTCGTAAAGTAGCTGGAATGGCGAACCCGAGCACAAGGAGATGAGAAATGAGGTGCGTTTTAGAAACCTTTCCCGATCACACGGTGTACCATCTTCTGCGTTTCTCATGCATGTTTTCGATGTAGGAAGATGCCCTTGAACCTGGAGATTTGGGGCCCATGGGATGGGTACCACGCAGTATTACTTTCACGGGTCTGATTTTTCTCCCCCAACCTCACCCAACCTCTCAGCCCCAAGAGTGTCCACCCTTATGTCTCATCCAGCTGTGGGTCTAGATATGGTCAATCCAGGTTGCATCACAGCCCCTGAACGAATTTTGTAAGAATTCCTCTCTCTTTCACTGTCTTTGTTTTACGTGTTTTTAAAAGTAATTTATTTTTATAATGGGGTTTACCTGCTTTTCACGGCTGTGTTTATGCGGCTTTACACCCACTTGACTCACTTCCAGAGAGATATCAATACATAGGTTTTAAGATTCTTACTAGTCAGATATATTCTTGGGTGGTGAATAGGGGGTGTTGAGTCCAGTTCACTGAGCAAGGAGTAGGTCTTGTCTATTACATATTGGGTTTATGGAACGGTATCTGAGCTAATTTGAAACCCTTGTTTTATGCATCACCCCACCTCACCTTTCCCGTTAAGCAGACATAGTGTGTTTTCTAAACATGTGACTCTGTTCTGTTTTGTAATTCAGTTCAAGTGTAGCGGTTTTTACATTCCCTCTATAAGTGATAGCTTATGATAAGTGTCTTTTTCTGTGTGACTTATTTCACTTAGAATCGTCGTACCTAAATCCACTCATCATGCTCTTACTAGCCTTATGACATTGATTTCATGGCTGAGTGATATTCCATTGTACATAAGGGCCACAACTTCTTTATCCATTTTTCTCTTTCCTGGGATATTTAAGGTGTCATGAAGTGGAGGTTCTTGTCAACAGAGCAGCCCTAAACTTTGGGGTGCCTGTGTCTTGCTGATTTTTAGTTTTCCCAATTGATACGCCCATGAGTGGAAGTGCCCTATGCTCCCTAAGCTGTGTTTTCCCGATGTTTCAGGACACACCGTACACTTCTCCAGGGTGGCTGTTGGCAATTTACATCCCGCCCATTAGCGGAGCAAGGCTCCCATTTCTCCATGGCCTGTCCTGCATTTCTGGTTTTGTCACTTTTTTCAGCATGGCCCTTTTGACCGATGGGAAGCAGGACTACTTTGTAGCGCTGATTTGCCTTTCCAGGTTGTTTGGTTGGCCAAAAAGGGCGTATGCGTTTTTTCCTGAATATATTCAGGAAAAAACGCATACGCCCTTTTTGGCCAAGGGCATCATTGTCGACGTTTTGCCGCTTTTCATGTGCTTTAAAGGCGAATCGAATGTACCTCCTGAGATCTCTTTCCTGCAATTCGGCCTTGTTTCAAATCCTCTTCGTTGCCTTCCCTCAATATATTTGTGGACGAGAGTTATCATTTATAACTCTGCAGGTTTGTGAATTGCAGTGCCCCTGAGCTCCACTTTTCAACTCGCTTTTTTGGGAGCTGGCCGCAAAAGCACGGGATTGCCTCAGGCCCTATTCTGGTTCCGGGCTGCAGGCTGAGCCTGTGGTTAATTCTTCTTTCTCATGGGAAAATAGAGTGACCTGTGCCTGTCCCAACACCTAGATCTAGTCTCTCATTGGTTGCCCCTCTTCCCGTTCATCCTCAGGACAAATTGCAACCTGTACGGAACAGGAGGTTAAAGGTGCTGTTTCTCCAAGTAGGGAGATTGCTCGTAAAGTAGCTGGAATGGCGAACCCGAGCACAAGGAGATGAGAAATGAGGTGCGTTTTAGAAATCTTTCCCGATCACACGGTTTACCATCTTCTGGGTTTCTCATGCATGCTTTCGATGTAGGAAGATGCCCTTGAACTGGAGATATGGTGCCCGTGGGATGGGTACCACGCAGTATTACTTTCACGGGTCTGCGTTTGCTCCCCCAACCTCACCCAACCTCTCAGCCCCAAGAGTGTCCAGCCTTATGTCTCATCCAGCTGTGGGTCTGGATATGGTCAATCCAGGTTGCATCACAGCCCCTGAACGAATTTTGTAATAATTCCTGTCTCTTTCACTGTCTTTGTTTTACGGGTTTTAAAAGTAATTTATTTTTATAATGGGTTTTATCTGCTTTTCACGGCTGTGTTTATGCGGCTTTACACCCACTTGACTCACTTCCAGAGAGATATCTATACATAGCTTTTAAGATTCTTACTAGTCAGATATAATCTTGGGCGGTGAATAGGGGGTTTTGAGTCCAGTTCACTGAGCAAGGAGTAGGTCTTGTCTATTACATATTGGGTTTATGGAACGGTATCTGAGCTAATTTGAAACCCTTGTTTTATGCATCGCCCCACCTCACCTTTCCCGTTAAGCAGCCATAGTTTGTTTTCTAAACGTGTGACTCTGTTCTGTTTTGTAATTCAGTTCAAGTGTAGCGGTTTTTACATTCCCTCTATAAGTGATAGCTTATGATAAGTGTCTTTTTCTGTGTGACTTATTTCACTTAGAATCGTCGTACCTAAATCCACTCATCATGCTGCTACTAGCCTTATGACATTGATTTCATGGCTGAGTGATATTCCATTGTACATAAGGGCCACAACTTCTTTATCCATTTTTCTCTTTCCTGGGATATTTAAGGTGTCATGAAGTGGAGGTTCTTGTCAACAGAGCAGCCCTAAATTTTGGGGTGCCTGTGTCTGGCTGATTTTTAGTTTTCCCAGTTGATACGCCCATGAATGGAAGTGCCCTATGCTCCCTAATCTGTGTTTTCGCGATGTTTCAGGAAACACCTTACACTTCTCCAGAGTGGCTGTTGGCAATTTACATCCCGCCCATCACTGGAGCAAGGCTCCAATTTCTCCATGGCCTGTCCTGCATTTCTGGTTTTGTCACTTTTTTCAGCATTGCCCTTCTGACCGATGGGAAGCAAGACTTCTTTGTAGCGCTGATTTGCCTTTCCAGGTTGCTTGGTTGGCCAAAAAGGGCGTATGCGTTTTTTCCTGAATATATTCAGGAAAAAACGCATACGCCCTTTTTGGCCAAGGGCATCATTGTCGACGTTTTGCCGCTTTTCATGTTCTTTAAAGGCGAATAGTATCTACCTCCTGAGATCTGTTTCCTGCAATTCTGCCTTGTTTCAAATCCTCTTCGTTGCCTTCCCTCAATATATTTGTGGACGAGAGTTATCATTTATAACTCTGCAGTTTTGTGAATTGCAGTGCCCCTGAGCTCCACTTTTCAACTCGCTTTTTGGGGGGCTGGCCGCAAAAGCGCGGGATTGCCTCAGGCCTTATTCTGGTTCCGGGCAGCAGGCTGAGCCTGTGGTTAATTCTTCTTCCTGATGGTAAAATAGAGTGACCTGTGCCTGTCCCAACACCTAGATCTAGTCTCTCATTGGTTGCCCCTCTCCCCGTTCATCCTCAGGACAATTTGCAACCTGTACGGAACAGGAGGTTAAAGGTGCTGTTTCTCCAAGTAGGGAGATTGCTCGTAAAGTAGCTAGAATGGCGAACCCGAGCACAAGGAGATGAGAAATGAGGTGCGTTTTAGAAACCTTTCCCGATCACACGGTGTACCATCTTCTGGGTTTCTCATGCATGTTTTCGATGTAGGAAGATGCCCTTGAACCTGGAGATTTGGGGCCCATGTGATGGGTACCACACAGTATTACTTTAACGGGTCTGCGTTTGCTCCCCCAACCTCACCCAAGCTCTCAGCCCCAAGAGTGTCCACCCTTATGTCTCATCCAGCTGTGGGTCTAGATATGGTCAATCCAGGTTGCATCACAGCCCCTGAACGAATTTTGTAAGTATTCCTGTCTCTTTCACTGTCTTTGTTTTACGTGTTTTTAAAAGTAATTTATTCTTATAATGGGGTTTAGCTGCTTTTCACGGCTGTGTTTATGCGGCTTTACACCCACTTGACTCACTTCCAGAGAGATATCAATACATAGGTTTTAAGATTCTTACTAGTCAGATATATTCTTGGGCGGTGAATAGGGGGTGTTGAGTCCAGTTCACTGAGCGAGGAGTAGGTCTTGTCTATTACATATTGGGTTTATGGAACGGTATCAGAGCTAATTTGAAACCCTTGTTTTATGCATCACCCCACCTCACCTTTCCCGTTAAGCTGCCAGTGTGTTTTCTAAACGTGTGACTCTGTTCTGTTTTGTAATTCAGTTCAAGTGTAGCGGTTTTTACATTCCCTCTATAAGTGATAGCTTATGATAAGTGTCTTTTTCTGTGTGACTTATTTCACTTAGAATCGTTGTACCTAAATCCACTCATCATGCTGCTACTAGCCTTATGACATTGATTTCATGGCTGAGTGATATTCCATTGTACATAAGGGCCACAACTTCTTTATCCATTTTTCTCTTTCCTGGGATATTTAAGGTGTCATGAAGTGGAGGTTCTTGTCAACAGAGCAGCCCTAAACTTTGGGGTGCCTGTGTCTTGCTGATTTTTAGTTTTCCCAATTGATACGCCCATGAGTGGAAGTGCCCTATGCTCCCTAAGCTGTGTTTTTTCGATGTTACAGGACACACCGTACACTTCTGCAGACTGGCTCTTGGCAGTTTACATCCCGCCCATCAGCGGAGCAAGGCTCCCATTTCTCCATGGCCTGTCCTGCATTTCTTGTTTTGTCACTTTTTTCAGCATGGCCCTTCTGACCGATGGGAAGCGAGACTTCTTTGTAGCGCTGATTTGCCTTTCCAGGTTGCTTGGTTGGCCAAAAAGGGCGTATGCGTTTTTTCCAGAATATATTCATGAAAAAACGCATACGCCCTTTTTGGCCAAGGGCATCATTGTCGACGTTTTGCCGCTTTTCATGTGCTTTAAAGGCGAATCGTATCTACCTCCTGAGATCTGTTTCCTGCAATTCTGCCTTGTTTCAAATCCTCTTCGTTGCCTTACCTCAATATATTTGTGGACGAGAGTTATCATTTATAACTCTGCAGTTTTGTGAATTGCAGTGCCCCTGAGCTCCATTTTTCAACTCGCTTTTTTGGGAGCTGGCCAGAAAAGCGCGGGATTGCCAAAGGCCCTATTCTGGTTCCGGGCGGCAGGGTGAGCCTGTGATTAATTCTTCTTCCTAATGGGAAAAGAGTGTGACCTGTGCCTGTCCCAACACCTAGATCTAGTCTCTCATTGGTTGCCCCTCTCCCCGTTCATCCTCAGGACAAATTTCAACCTGTACGGACAGGACGTTAAAGGTGCTGATTCTCCAATTAGTGAGATTGCTCGTAAAGTAGCTGGAATGGCGAACCCGAGCACAAGGAGATGAGAAATTAGGTGCCTTTTAGAAACCCTTCCTGATCACACGGTGTACCATCTTCTGGGTTTCTCATGCATGTTTTCTATGTAGAAAGATGCCCTTGAACCTGGAGATTTGGGGCCCATGGGATGGTTACCATGCAGTATTACTTTCACGGGTCTGCTTTTTTTCCCCCAACCTCACCCAACCTCTCAGCCCCAAGAGTGTCCACCCTTATGTCGCATCCAGCTGTGGGTCTAGATATGGTCAATCCAGGTTGCATCACAGCCCCTGAACGAATTTTGTAAGAATTCCTGTCTTTTTCACTGTCTTTGTTTTACGGGTTTTTAAAAGTAATTTATTTTTATAATGGGGTTTAGCTGCTTTTCACGGCTGTGTTTATGCGGCTTTACACCCACTTGACTCACTTCTAGAGAGATATCAATACATAGGTTTTAAGATTCTTACTAATCAGATATATTCTTGGGTGGTGAATAGGGGGTGTTGAGTCCAGTTCACTGAGCAAGGAGTAGGTCTTGTCTATTACATATTGGGTTTATGGAACGGTATCTGAGCTAATTTGAAACCCTTGTTTTATACATCACCCCACCTCATCTTTCCCGTTAAGCAGCCATAGTGTGTTTTCTAAACGTGTGACTCTGTTCTGTTTTGTAATTCAGTTCAAGTATAGTGGTTTTTACATTCCCCCTATAAGTGATAGCTTATGATAAGTGTCTTTTTCTGTGTGACTTATTTCACTTAGAATCGTCGTACCTAAATCCACTCATCATGCTGCTACTAGCCTCAGGACATTGATTTCATGGCTGAGTGATATTCCATTGTACATAAGGACCACAACTTCTTTATCCATTTTTCTCTTTCCTGGGATATTTAAGGTGTCATGAAGTGGAGGCTCTTGTCAACAGAGCAGCCCTAAACTTTGGGGTGCCTGTGTCTTGCTGATTTTTAGTTTTCCTAATTTATACGCCCATGAGTGGAAGTGCCCTATGCTCCCTAAGCTGTGTTTTTTCGATGTTTCAGGACACACCGTACACTTCTGCAGACTGGCTCTTGGCAATTTACATCCCGCCCATCAGCGGAGCAAGGCTCCCATTTCTCCATGGCCTGTCCTGCATTTCTTGTTTTGTCACTTTTTTCAGCATGGCCCTTCTGACCGATGGGAAGCGAGACTTCTTTGTAGCGCTGATTTGCCTTTCCAGGTTGCTTGGTTGGCCAAAAAGGGCGTATGCGTTTTTTCCAGAATATATTCAAGAAAAAACGCATACGCCCTTTTTGGCCAAGGGCATCATTGTCGACGTTTTGCCGCTTTTCATGTGCTTTAAAGGCGAATCGTATCTACCTCCTGAGATCTGTTTCCTGCAATTCTGCCTTGTTTCAAATCCTCTTCGTTGCCTTACCTCAATATATTTGTGGACGAGAGTTATCATTTATAACTCTGCAGTTTTGTGAATTGCAGTGCCCCTGAGCTCCACTTTTCAACTCGCTTTTTGGGGGGCTGGCCGCAAAAGCGCGGGATTGCCTCAGGCCTTATTCTGGTTCCCGGGGGCAGGCTGAGCCTGTGGTTAATTCTTCTTCCTGATGGGAAAATAGAGTTACCTGTGCCTGTCCCAAAACCTAGATCTAGTCTCTCATTGTTTGCCCCTCTCCCCGTTCATCCTCAGGACAAATTGCAACCTGTACGGAACAGGAGGTTAAAGGTGCTGTTTCTCCAAGTAGGGAGATTGCTCGTAAAGTAGCTGGAATGCCGAACCCGAGCACAAGGAGATGAGAAATGAGGTGCGTTTTAGAAACCTTTCCCGATCACACGGTGTACCATCTTCTGGGTTTCTCATGCATGTTTTCGATGTAGGAAGATGCCCTTGAACCTGGAGATTTGGGGCCCATGTGATGGGTACCACACAGTATTACTTTAACTGGTCTGCGTTTGCTCCCCCAACCTCACCCAAGCTCTCAGCCCCAAGAGTGTCCACCCTTATGTCTCATCCAGCTGTGGGTCTAGATATGGTCAATCCAGGTTGCATCACAGCCCCTGAACGAATTTTGTAAGTATTCCTGTCTCTTTCACTGTCTTTGTTTTACGTGTTTTTAAAAGTAATTTATTCTTATAATGGGGTTTAGCTGCTTTTCATGGCTGTGTTTATGCGGCTTTACACCCACTTGACTCACTTCCAGAGAGATATCAATACATAGGTTTTAAGATTCTTACTAGTCAGATATATTCTTGGGCGGTGAATAGGGGGTGTTGAGTCCAGTTCACTGAGCAAGGAGTAGATCTTCTCTATTACATATTGGGTTTATGGAACGGTATCTGAGCTAATTTGAAACCCTTGTTTTATGCATCACCCCACCTCACCTTTCCCGGTAAGCGGCCATAGTGTGTTTTCTAAACGTGTGACTCTGTTCTGTTTTGTAATTCAGTTCAAGTGTAGCGGTTTTTACATTCCCTCTGTAAGTAATAGCTTATGATAAGTGTCTTTTTCTGTGTGACTTATTTCACTTAGAATCGTTGTACCTAAATCCACTCATCATGCTGCTACTAGCCTTATGACATTGATTTCATGGCTGATTGATATTCCATTGTACATAAGGGCCACAACTTCTTTATCCATTTTTCTCTTTCCTGGGATATTTAAGGTGTCATGAAGTGGAGGTTCTTGTCAACAGAGCAGCCTTTAATTTATGGGGTGCCTGTGTCTTGCTGATTTTTAGTTTTCCCAATTTATACGCCCATGAGTGGAAGTGCCCTATGCTCCCTAAGCTGTGTTTTCCCGATGTTTCATGACACACCGTACACTTCTCCAGAGTGGCTGTTGGCAATTTACATCCCGCCCATCAGCGGAGCAAGGCTACCATTTCTCCATGGCCTGTCCTGCATTTCTGGTTTTGTCACTTTTTTCAGCATGGCCCTTCTGACCGACGGGAAGCGAGACTTCTTTGTAGCGCTGATTTTCCTTTCCAGGTTGCTTGGTTGGCCAAAAAGGGCGTATGCGTTTTTTCCTGAATATATTCAGGAAAAAACGCATACGCCCTTTTTGGCCAAGGGCATCATTGTGGACGTTGTGCCGCTTTTCAGGTGCTTTAAAGGCGATTCAAATCTACCTCCTGAGATCTCTTTCCTGCAATTCTGCCTTGCTTTCAAATCCTCTTCATTGCCTTCCCTCAATATATTTGTGGATGAGAGTTATCATTGATAACTCTGCAGGTTTGTGAATTGCAGTGCCCCTGACCTCCATCTTTGAACTCGCTTCTTTGGGAGCTGGCCGCAAAAGCGCGGGATTGCCTCAGGCCCTATTCTGGTTCCGGGCGGCAGGCTGAGCCTGTGGTTAATTCTTCTTCCTGAAGGCGAAATAGAGTGACCTGTGCCTGTCCCAACACCTAGATCTAGTCTCTCATTGGTGGCCCCTCTCCCTGTTCATCCTAAGGACAAATTGCAACCTGTACGGAACAGGAGGTTAAAGGTGCTGATTCTCCAAGTAGGGAGATTGCTAGAAAAGCGGCTGGAATGGCAAACCCGAGCACAAGGATATGAGAAATGAGGTGCGTTTTAGAAACCTTTCCCGATCAGATGGTGTACCACCTTCTGGGATTCTCAAGCATGTTTTCGATGTAGGAAGATGCCCTTGAACCTGGAGATTTGGGGCCCATGGGATGGGTACCACGCAGTATTACTTTAACGGGTCTGCGTTTGCTCCCCCAACCTCACCCAACCTCTCAGCCCCAAGAGTGTCCACCCTTATGTCTCACCCAGCTGTGGGTCTAGATATGCTCAATCCAGGTTGCATCACAGCCCCTGAACGAATTTTGTAAGAATTCCTGTCTCTTTCACTGTCTTTGTTTTACCGGTTTTTAAAAGTAATTTATTTTTATAATGGGGTTTAGCTGCTTTTCACGGCTGTGTTTATGCGGCTTTACACCCACTTGACTCACTTCCAGAGAGATATCAATACATAGGTTTTAAGATTCTTACTAGTCAGATATATTCTTGGGCGGTGAATAGGGGGTTTTGAGTCCAGTTCACTGAGCAAGGAGTAGGTCTTGTCTATTACATATTTGGTTTATGGAACGGTATCTGAGCTAATTTGAAACCCTTGTTTTATGCATCACCCCACCTCACCTTTCCCGTTAAGCAGCCATAGTGTGTTTTCTAAACGTGTGACTCTGTTCTGTTTTGTAATTCAGTTCAAGTGTAGCGGTATACATTCCCTCTATATGTGATAGCTTATGATAAGTGTCTTTTTCTGTGTGACTTATTTCACTTAGAATCGTTGTACCTAAATCCACTCATCATGCTGCTACTAGCCTTATGACATTGATTTCATGGCTGAGTGATATTCCATTGTACATAAGGGCCACAACTTCTTTATCCATTTTTCTCTTTCCTGGGATATTTAAGGTGTCATGAAGTGGAGGTTCTTGTCAACAGAGCAGCCCTAAACTTTGGGGTGCCTGTGTCTTGCTGATATTTAGTTATCCCAATTGATACGCCCATGAGTGGAGGTGCCCTATGCTCCCTAAGCTGTGTTTTCCCGATGTTTCAGGACACACCGTACACTTCTCCAGAGTGGCTGTTGGCAATTTACCTCCCGCCCATCAGCGGAGCAAGGCTGCCATTTCTCCATGGCCTGTCCTGCATTTCTGGTTTTGTCACTTTTTTCAGCATGGCCCTTCTGACCGATGGGAAGCGAGACTTCTTTGTAGCGCTGATTTGCCTTTCCAGGTTGCTTGGTTAGCCAAAAAGGGCGTATGGCTTTTTTCCTGAATAAATTCAGGAAAAAACGCATACGCCCATTTTGGCCAAGGGCATCATTGTCGACGTTTTGCCGCTTTTCATGTGCTTTAAAGGCGAATCGAATCTACCTCCTGAGATCTGTTTCCTGCAATTCTGCCTTGTTTCAAATCCTCTTCGTTGCCTTCCCTCAATATATTTGTGGACGAGAGTTATCATTTATAACTCTGCAGGTTTGTGAATTGCAGTGCCCCTGAGCTCCACTTTTCAACTCGCTTTTTTGGGAGCTGGCCGCAAAAGCGCGGGTTTGCCTCAGGCCCTATTCTGGTTCCGGGCGGCAGGCTGAGCCTGTGGTTAATTCTTCTTCCTGATGGGAAAATAGAGTGACCTGAGCCTGTCCCAACACCTAGATCTAGTCTCTCATTGGTTGCCCCTCTCCCCGTTCATCCTCAGGACAATTTGCAACCTGTACGGAACAGGAGGTTAAAGGTGCTGTTTCTCCAAGTAGGGAGATTGCTCGTAAAGTAGCTGGAATGGCGAACCCGAGCACAAGGAGATGAGAAATGAGGTGCGTTTTAGAAACCTTTCCCGATCACACGGTGTACCATCTTCTGGGTTTCTCATGCATGTTTTCGATGTAGGAAGATGCCCTTGAACCTGGAGATTTGGGGCCCATGTGATGGGTACCACACAGTATTACTTTAACGGGTCTGCGTTTGCTCCCCCAACCTCACCCAAGCTCTCAGCCCCAAGAGTGTCCCCCCTTATGTCTCATCCAGCTGTGGGTCTAGATATGGTCAATCCAGGTTGCATCACAGCCCCTGAACGAATTTTGTAAGTATTCCTGTCTCTTTCACTGTCTTTGTTTTACGTGTTTTTAAAAGTAATTTATTCTTATAATGGGGTTTAGCTGCTTTTCACGGCTGTGTTTATGCGGCTTTACACCCACTTGACTCACTTCCAGAGAGATATCAATACATAGGTTTTAAGATGCTTACTAGTCAGATATATTCTTGGGCGGTGAATAGGGGGTGTTGAGTCCAGTTCACTGAGCAAGGAGTAGGTCTTGTCTATTACATATTGGGTTTATGGAACGGTATCTGAGCTAATTTGAAACCCTTGTTTTATGCATCACCCCACCTCACCTTTCCCGTTAAGCTGCCAGTGTGTTTTCTAAACGTGTGACTCTGTTCTGTTTTGTAATTCAGTTCAAGTGTAGCGGTTTTTACATTCCCTCTATAAGTGATAGCTTATGATAAGTGTCTTTTTCTGTGTGACTTATTTCACTTAGAATCGTTGTACCTAAATCCACTCATCATGCTGCTACTAGCCTTATGACATTGATTTCATGGCTGAGTGATATTCCATTGTACATAAGGGCCACAACTTCTTT
Organism: Eschrichtius robustus; assembly: GCF_028021215.1. NCBI lineage: Eukaryota > Metazoa > Chordata > Mammalia > Artiodactyla > Eschrichtiidae > Eschrichtius > Eschrichtius robustus. The sequence continues at coordinate 60,466,904 of NC_090839.1, forward strand.
ATCCATTTTTCTCTTTCCTGGGATATTTAAGGTGTCATGAAGTGGAGGTTCTTGTCAACAGAGCAGCCCTAAACTTTGGGGTGCCTGTGTCTTGCTGATTTTTAGTTTTCCCAATTGATACGCCCATGAGTGGCAGTGCCCTATGCTCCCTAAGCTGTGTTTTTTCGATGTTTCAGGACACACCGTACACTTCTGCAGACTGGCTGTTGGCAATGTACATCCCGCCCATCACTGGAGCAAGGCTCCCATTTCTCCATGGCCTGTCCAGCATTTCTTGTTTTGTCACTTTTTTCAGCATGGCCCTTCTGACCGATGGGAAGCGAGACTTCTTTGTAGCGCTGATTTGCCTTTCCAGGTTGCTCGGTTGGCCAAAAAGGGCGTATGCGTTTTTTCCTGAATATATTCAGGAAAAAACGCATACGCCCTTTTTGGCCCAGGGCATCATTGTCGTCGTTTTGCCGCTTTTCATGTGCTTTAAAGGCGAATCGTATCTACCTCCTGAGATCTGTTTCCTGCAATTCTGCCTTGTTTCAAATCCTCTTCGTTGCCTTCCCTCAATATATTTGTGGACGAGAGTTATCATTTATAACTCTGCAGGTTTGTGAATTGCAGTGCCCCTGAGCTCCACTTTTCAACTCGCTTTTTTGGGAGCTGGCCGCAAAAGCATCGGATTGCCTCAGGCCCTATTCTGGTTCCGGGCGGCAGGCTGAGCCTGTGGTTAATTCTTCTTCCTAATGGGAAAATAGAGTGACCTGTGCCTGTCCCAACACCTAGATCTAGTCTCTCATTGTTTGCCCCTCTCCCCGTTCATCCTCAGGACAAATTGCAACCTGTACGGAACAGGAGGTTAAAGGTGCTGTTTCTCCAAGTAGGGAGATTGCTCGTAAAGTAGCTGGAATGCCGAACCCGAACACAAGGAGATGAGAAATGAGGTGCGTTTTAGAAACCTTTCCCGATCACACGGTGTACCATCTTCTGGGTTTCTCATGCATGTTTTCGATGTAGGAAGATGCCCTTGAACCTGGAGATTTGGGGCCCATGTGATGGGTACCACACAGTATTACTTTAACTGGTCTGCGTTTGCTCCCCCAACCTCACCCAAGCTCTCAGCCCCAAGAGTGTCCACCCTTATGTCTCATCCAGCTGTGGGTCTAGATATGGTCAATCCAGGTTGCATCACAGCCCCTGAACGAATTTTGTAAGTATTCCTGTCTCTTTCACTGTCTTTGTTTTACGTGTTTTTAAAAGTAATTTATTCTTATAATGGGGTTTAGCTGCTTTTCACGGCTGTGTTTATGCGGCTTTACACCCACTTGACTCACTTCCAGAGAGATATCAATACATAGGTTTTAAGATGCTTACTAGTCAGATATATTCTTGGGCGGTGAATAGGGGGTGTTGAGTCCAGTTCACTGAGCAAGGAGTAGGTCTTGTCTATTACATATTGGGTTTATGGAACGGTATCTGAGCTAATTTGAAACCCTTGTTTTATGCATCACCCCACCTCACCTTTCCCGTTAAGCTGCCAGTGTGTTTTCTAAACGTGTGACTCTGTTCTGTTTTGTAATTCAGTTCAAGTGTAGCGGTTTTTACATTCCCTCTATAAGTGATAGCTTATGATAAGTGTCTTTTTCTGTGTGACTTATTTCACTTAGAATCGTTGTACCTAAATCCACTCATCATGCTGCTACTAGCCTTATGACATTGATTTCATGGCTGAGTGATATTCCATTGTACATAAGGGCCACAACTTCTTTATCCATTTTTCTCTTTCCTGGGATATTTAAGGTGTCATGAAGTGGAGGTTCTTGTCAACAGAGCAGCCCTAAACTTTGGGGTGCCTGTGTCTTGCTGATTTTTAGTTTTCCCAATTGATACGCCCATGAGTGGCAGTGCCCTATGCTCCCTAAGCTGTGTTTTTTCGATGTTTCAGGACACACCGTACACTTCTGCAGACTGGCTGTTGGCAATGTACATCCCGCCCATCAGCGGAGCAAGGCTCCCATTTCTCCATGGCCTGTCCAGCATTTCTTGTTTTGTCACTTTTTTCAGCATGGCCCTTCTGACCGATGGGAAGCGAGACTTCTTTGTAGCGCTGATTTGCCTTTCCAGGTTGCTCGGTTGGCCAAAAAGGGCGTATGCGTTTTTTCCTGAATATATTCAGGAAAAAACGCATACGCCCTTTTTGGCCCAGGGCATCATTGTCGTCGTTTTGCCGCTTTTCATGTGCTTTAAAGGCGAATCGTATCTACCTCCTGAGATCTGTTTCCTGCAATTCTGCCTTGTTTCAAATCCTCTTCGTTGCCTTCCCTCAATATATTTGTGGACGAGAGTTATCATTTATAACTCTGCAGGTTTGTGAATTGCAGTGCCCCTGAGCTCCACTTTTCAACTCGCTTTTTTGGGAGCTGGCCGCAAAAGCATCGGATTGCCTCAGGCCCTATTCTGGTTCCGGGCGGCAGGCTGAGCCTGTGGTTAATTCTTCTTCCTAATGGGAAAATAGAGTGACCTGTGCCTGTCCCAACACCTAGATCTAGTCTCTCATTGTTTGCCCCTCTCCCCGTTCATCCTCAGGACAAATTGCAACCTGTACGGAACAGGAGGTTAAAGGTGCTGTTTCTCCAAGTAGGGAGATTGCTCGTAAAGTAGCTGGAATGCCGAACCCGAACACAAGGAGATGAGAAATGAGGTGCGTTTTAGAAACCTTTCCCGATCACACGGTGTACCATCTTCTGGGTTTCTCATGCATGTTTTCGATGTAGGAAGATGCCCTTGAACCTGGAGATTTGGGGCCCATGTGATGGGTACCACACAGTATTACTTTAACTGGTCTGCGTTTGCTCCCCCAACCTCACCCAAGCTCTCAGCCCCAAGAGTGTCCACCCTTATGTCTCATCCAGCTGTGGGTCTAGATATGGTCAATCCAGGTTGCATCACAGCCCCTGAACGAATTTTGTAAGTATTCCTGTCTCTTTCACTGTCTTTGTTTTACGTGTTTTTAAAAGTAATTTATTCTTATAATGGGGTTTAGCTGCTTTTCACGGCTGTGTTTATGCGGCTTTACACCCACTTGACTCACTTCCAGAGAGATATCAATACATAGGTTTTAAGATTCTTACTAGTCAGATATATTCTTGGGCAGTGAATAGGGGGTGTTGAGTCCAGTTCACTGAGCAAGGAGTAGATCTTGTCTATTACATATTGGGTTTATGGAACGGTATCTGAGCTAATTTGAAACCCTTGTTTTATGCATCACCCCACCTCACCTTTCCCGGTAAGCGGCCATAGTGTGTTTTCTAAACGTGTGACTCTGTTCTGTTTTGTAATTCAGTTCAAGTGTAGCGGTTTTTACATTCCCTCTGTAAGTAATAGCTTATGATAAGTGTCTTTTTCTGTGTGACTTATTTCACTTAGAATCGTTGTACCTAAATCCACTCATCATGCTGCTACTAGCCTTATGACATTGATTTCATGGCTGATTGATATTCCATTGTACATAAGGGCCACAACTTCTTTATCCATTTTTCTCTTTCCTGGGATATTTAAGGTGTCATGAAGTGGAGGTTCTTGTCAACAGAGCAGCCCTTAATTTATGGGGTGCCTGTGTCTTGCTGATTTTTAGTTTTCCCAATTTATACGCCCATGAGTGGAAGTGCCCTATGCTCCCTAAGCTGTGTTTTCCCGATGTTTCATGACACACCGTACACTTCTCCAGAGTGGCTGTTGGCAATTTACATCCCGCCCATCAGCGGAGCAAGGCTACCATTTCTCCATGGCCTGTCCTGCATTTCTGGTTTTGTCATTTTTTCAGCATGGCCCTTCTGAGCGATGGGAAGCGAGACTTCTTTGTAGCGCTGATTTGCATTTCCAGGTTGCTTGGTTGGCCAGAAAGGGCGTATGCGTTTTTTCCTGAATATATTCAGGAGAAAACGCATACGCCCTTTTTGGCCAAGGGCATCATTGTCGACGTTTTGCCGCTTTTCAGGTGCTTTAAAGGCGATTCGAATCTACCTCCTGAGATCTCTTTCCTCCAATTCTGCCTTGCTTTCAAATCCTCTTCATTGCCTTCCCTCAATATATTTGTGGACGAGAGTTATCATTTATAACTCTGCAGGTTTGTGAATTGCAGTGCCCCTGAGCTCCATTTTTCAACTCGCTTTTTTGGGAGCTGGCCAGAAAAGCGCGGGATTGCCAAAGGCCCTATTCTGGTTCCGGGCGGCAGGGTGAGCCTGTGATTAATTCTTCTTCCTAATGGGAAAAGAGTGTGACCTGTGCCTGTCCCAACACCTAGATCTAGTCTCTCATTGGTTGCCCCTCTCCCCGTTCATCCTCAGGACAAATTTCAACCTGTACGGACAGGACGTTAAAGGTGCTGATTCTCCAATTAGTGAGATTGCTCGTAAAGTAGCTGGAATGGCGAACCCGAGCACAAGGAGATGAGAAATTAGGTGCGTTTTAGAAACCCTTCCTGATCACACGGTGTACCATCTTCTGGGTTTCTCATGCATGTTTTCTATGTGGAAAGATGCCCTTGAACCTGGAGATTTGGGGCCCATGGGATGGTTACCACGCAGTATTACTTTCACGGGTCTGCTTTTTTTCCCCCAACCTCACCCAACCTCTCAGCCCCAAGAGTGTCCACCCTTATGTCGCATCCAGCTGTGGGTCTAGATATGGTCAATCCAGGTTGCATCACAGCCCCTGAACGAATTTTGTAAGAATTCCTGTCTCTTTCACTGTCTTTGTTTTACGGGTTTTTAAAAGTAATTTATTTTTATAATGGGGTTTAGCTGCTTTTCACGGCTGTGTTTATGCGGCTTTACACCCACTTGACTCACTTCTAGAGAGATATCAATACATAGGTTTTAAGATTCTTACTAATCAGATATATTCTTGGGTGGTGAATAGGGGGTGTTGAGTCCAGTTCACTGAGCAAGGAGTAGGTCTTGTCTATTACATATTGGGTTTATGGAACGGTATCTGAGCTAATTTGAAACCCTTGTTTTATACATCACCCCACCTCATCTTTCCCGTTAAGCAGCCATAGTGTGTTTTCTAAACGTGTGACTCTGTTCTGTTTTGTAATTCAGTTCAAGTATAGTGGTTTTTACATTCCCCCTATAAGTGATAGCTTATGATAAGTGTCTTTTTCTGTGTGACTTATTTCACTTAGAATCGTCGTACCTAAATCCACTCATCATGCTGCTACTAGCCTCAGGACATTGATTTCATGGCTGAGTGATATTCCATTGTACATAAGGACCACAACTTCTTTATCCATTTTTCTCTTTCCTGGGATATTTAAGGTGTCATGAAGTGGAGGCTCTTGTCAACAGAGCAGCCCTAAACTTTGGGGTGCCTGTGTCTTGCTGATTTTTAGTTTTCCTAATTTATACGCCCATGAGTGGAAGTGCCCTATGCTCCCTAAGCTGTGTTTTTTCGATGTTTCAGGACACACCGTACACTTCTGCAGACTGGCTCTTGGCAATTTACATCCCGCCCATCAGCGGAGCAAGGCTCCCATTTCTCCATGGCCTGTCCTGCATTTCTTGTTTTGTCACTTTTTTCAGCATGGCCCTTCTGACCGATGGGAAGCGAGACTTCTTTGTAGCGCTGATTTGCCTTTCCAGGTTGCTTGGTTGGCCAAAAAGGGCGTATGCGTTTTTTCCAGAATATATTCAAGAAAAAACGCATACGCCCTTTTTGGCCAAGGGCATCATTGTGGACGTTTTGCCGCTTTTCATGTGCTTTAAAGGCGAATCGTATCTACCTCCTGAGATCTGTTTCCTGCAATTCTGCCTTGTTTCAAATCCTCTTCGTTGCCTTACCTCAATATATTTGTGGACGAGAGTTATCATTTATAACTCTGCAGTTTTGTGAATTGCAGTGCCCCTGAGCTCCACTTTTCAACTCGCTTTTTGGGGGGCTGGCCGCAAAAGCGCGGGATTGCCTCAGGCCTTATTCTGGTTCCCGGCGGCAGGCTGAGCCTGTGGTTAATTCTTCTTCCTGATGGGAAAATAGAGTGACCTGTGCCTGTCCCAAAACCTAGATCTAGTCTCTCATTGTTTGCCCCTCTCCCCGTTCATCCTCAGGACAAATTGCAACCTGTACGGAACAGGAGGTTAAAGGTGCTGTTTCTCCAAGTAGGGAGATTACTCGTAAAGTAGCTGGAATGCCGAACCCGAGCACAAGGAGATGAGAAATGAGGTGCGTTTTAGAAACCTTTCCCGATCACACGGTGTACCATCTTCTGGGTTTCTCATGCATGTTTTCGATGTAGGAAGATGCCCTTGAACCTGGAGATTTGGGGCCCATGTGATGGGTACCACACAGTATTACTTTAACTGGTCTGCGTTTGCTCCCCCAACCTCACCCAAGCTCTCAGCCCCAAGAGTGTCCACCCTTATGTCTCATCCAGCTGTGGGTCTAGATATGGTCAATCCAGGTTGCATCACAGCCCCTGAACGAATTTTGTAAGTATTCCTGTCTCTTTCACTGTCTTTGTTTTACGTGTTTTTAAAAGTAATTTATTCTTATAATGGGGTTTAGCTGCTTTTCACGGCTGTGTTTATGCGGCTTTACACCCACTTGACTCACTTCCAGAGAGATATCAATACATAGGTTTTAAGTTTCTTACTAGTCAGATATATTCTTGGGCGGTGAATAGGGGGTGTTGAGTCCAGTTCACTGAGCAAGGAGTAGATCTTGTCTATTACATATTGGGTTTATGGAACGGTATCTCAGCTAATTTGAAACCCTTGTTTTATGCATCACCCCACCTCACCTTTCCCGGTAAGCGGCCATAGTGTGTTTTCTAAACGTGTGACTCTGTTCTGTTTTGTAATTCAGTTCAAGTGTAGCGGTTTTTACATTCCCTCTGTAAGTAATAGCTTATGATAAGTGTCTTTTTCTGTGTGACTTATTTCACTTAGAATCGTTGTACCTAAATCCACTCATCATGCTGCTACTAGCCTTATGACATTGATTTCATGGCTGATTGATATTCCATTGTACATAAGGGCCACAACTTCTTTATCCATTTTTCTCTTTCCTGGGATATTTAAGGTGTCATGAAGAGGAGGTTCTTGTCAACAGAGCAGCCCTTAATTTATGGGGTGCCTGTGTCTTGCTGATTTTTAGTTTTCCCAATTTATACGCCCATGAGTGGAAGTGCCCTATGCTCCCTAAGCTGTGTTTTCCCGATGTTTCAGGACACACCGTACACTTCCCCAGAGTGGCTGTTGGCAATTTACATCCCGCCCATCAGCGGAGCAAGGCTACCATTTCTCCATGGCCTGTCCTGCATTTCTGGTTTTGTCACTTTTTTCAGCATGGCCCTTCTGAGCGATGGGAAGCGAGACTTCTTTGTAGCGCTGATTTGCATTTCCAGGTTGCTTGGTTGGCCAGAAAGGGCGTATGCGTTTTTTCCTGAATATATTCAGGAGAAAACGCATACGCCCTTTTTGGCCAAGGGCATCATTGTCGACGTTTTGCCGCTTTTCAGGTGCTTTAAAGGCGATTCGAATCTACCTCCTGAGATCTCTTTCCTGCAATTCTGCCTTGCTTTCAAATCCTCTTCATTGCCTTCCCTCAATATATTTGTGGACGAGAGTTATCATTTATAACTCTGCAGGTTTGTGAATTGCAGTGCCCCTGAGCTCCATTTTTCAACTCGCTTTTTTGGGAGCTGGCCAGAAAAGCGCGGGATTGCCAAAGGCCCTATTCTGGTTCCGGGCGGCAGGGTGAGCCTGTGATTAATTCTTCTTCCTAATGGGAAAAGAGTGTGACCTGTGCCTGTCCCAACACCTAGATCTAGTCTCTCATTGGTTGCCCCTCTCCCCGTTCATCCTCAGGACAAATTTCAACCTGTACGGACAGGACGTTAAAGGTGCTGATTCTCCAATTAGTGAGATTGCTCGTAAAGTAGCTGGAATGGCGAACCCGAGCACAAGGAGATGAGAAATTAGGTGCGTTTTAGAAACCCTTCCTGATCACACGGTGTACCATCTTCTGGGTTTCTCATGCATGTTTTCTATGTAGAAAGATGCCCTTGAACCTGGAGATTTGGGGCCCATGGGATGGTTACCACGCAGTATTACTTTCACGGGTCTGCTTTTTTTCCCCCAACCTCACCCAACCTCTCAGCCCCATGAGTGTCCACCCTTATGTCGCATCCAGCTGTGGGTCTAGATATGGTCAATCCAGGTTGCATCACAGCCCCTGAACGAATTTTGTAAGAATTCCTGTCTCTTTCACTGTCTTTGTTTTACGGGTTTTTAAAAGTAATTTATTTTTATAATGGGGTTTAGCTGCTTTTCACGGCTGTGTTTATGCGGCTTTACACCCACTTGACTCACTTCTAGAGAGATATCAATACATAGGTTTTAAGATTCTTACTAATCAGATATATTCTTGGGTGGTGAATAGGGGGTGTTGAGTCCAGTTCACTGAGCAAGGAGTAGGTCTTGTCTATTACATATTGGGTTTATGGAACGGTATCTGAGCTAATTTGAAACCCTTGTTTTATACATCACCCCACCTCATCTTTCCCGTTAAGCAGCCATAGTGTGTTTTCTAAACGTGTGACTCTGTTCTGTTTTGTAATTCAGTTCAAGTGTAGTGGTTTTTACATTCCCCCTATAAGTGATAGCTTATGATAAGTGTCTTTTTCTGTGTGACTTATTTCACTTAGAATCGTCGTACCTAAATCCACTCATCATGCTGCTACTAGCCTCAGGACATTGATTTCATGGCTGAGTGATATTCCATTGTACATAAGGACCACAACTTCTTTATCCATTTTTCTCTTTCCTGGGATATTTAAGGTGTCATGAAGTGGAGGCTCTTGTCAACAGAGCAGCCCTAAACTTTGGGGTGCCTGTGTCTTGCTGATTTTTAGTTTTCCTAATTTATACGCCCATGAGTGGAAGTGCCCTATGCTCCCTAAGCTGTGTTTTCCCGATGTTTCAGGACACACCGTACACTTCTCCAGAGTGGCTGTTGGCAATTTACATCCCGCCCATCAGTGGAGCAAGGCTCCCATTTCTCCATGGCCTGTCCTGCATTTCTGGTTTTGTCACTTTTTTCAGCATGGCCCTTCTGACCGATGGGAAGCGAGACTTCTTTGTAGCGCTGATTTTCCATTCCAGGTTGCTTGGTTGGCCAAAAAGGGCGTATGCGTTTTTTCCTGAATATATTCAGGAGAAAACGCATACGCCCTTTTTGGCCAAGGGCATCATTGTCGACGTTTTGCCGCTTTTCAGGTGCTTTAAAGGCGATTCGAATCTACCTCCTGAGATCTCTTTCCTCCAATTCTGCCTTGCTTTCAAATCCTCTTCATTGCCTTCCCTCAATATATTTGTGGACGAGAGTTATCATTTATAACTCTGCAGGTTTGTGAATTGCAGTGCCCCTGAGCTCCATTTTTCAACTCGCTTTTTTGGGAGCTGGCCAGAAAAGCGCGGGATTGCCAAAGGCCCTATTCTGGTTCCGGGCGGCAGGGTGAGCCTGTGATTAATTCTTCTTCCTAATGGGAAAAGAGTGTGACCTGTGCCTGTCCCAACACCTAGATCTAGTCTCTCATTGGTTGCCCCTCTCCCCGTTCATCCTCAGGACAAATTTCAACCTGTACGGACAGGACGTTAAAGGTGCTGATTCTCCAATTAGTGAGATTGCTCGTAAAGTAGCTGGAATGGCGAACCCGAGCACAAGGAGATGAGAAATTAGGTGCGTTTTAGAAACCCTTCCTGATCACACGGTGTACCATCTTCTGGGTTTCTCATGCATGTTTTCTATGTGGAAAGATGCCCTTGAACCTGGAGATTTGGGGCCCATGGGATGGTTACCACGCAGTATTACTTTCACGGGTCTGCTTTTTTTCCCCCAACCTCACCCAACCTCTCAGCCCCAAGAGTGTCCACCCTTATGTCGCATCCAGCTGTGGGTCTAGATATGGTCAATCCAGGTTGCATCACAGCCCCTGAACGAATTTTGTAAGAATTCCTGTCTCTTTCACTGTCTTTGTTTTACGGGTTTTTAAAAGTAATTTATTTTTATAATGGGGTTTAGCTGCTTTTCACGGCTGTGTTTATGCGGCTTTACACCCACTTGACTCACTTCTAGAGAGATATCAATACATAGGTTTTAAGATTCTTACTAATCAGATATATTCTTGGGTGGTGAATAGGGGGTGTTGAGTCCAGTTCACTGAGCAAGGAGTAGGTCTTGTCTATTACATATTGGGTTTATGGAACGGTATCTGAGCTAATTTGAAACCCTTGTTTTATACATCACCCCACCTCATCTTTCCCGTTAAGCAGCCATAGTGTGTTTTCTAGACGTGTGACTCTGTTCTGTTTTGTAATTCAGTTCAAGTATAGTGGTTTTTACATTCCCCCTATAAGTGATAGCTTATGATAAGTGTCTTTTTCTGTGTGACTTATTTCACTTAGAATCGTCGTACCTAAATCCACTCATCATGCTGCTACTAGCCTCAGGACATTGATTTCATGGCTGAGTGATATTCCATTGTACATAAGGACCACAACTTCTTTATCCATTTTTCTCTTTCCTGGGATATTTAAGGTGTCATGAAGTGGAGGCTCTTGTCAACAGAGCAGCCCTAAACTTTGGGGTGCCTGTGTCTTGCTGATTTTTAGTTTTCCTAATTTATACGCCCATGAGTGGAAGTGCCCTATGCTCCCTAAGCTGTGTTTTTTCGATGTTTCAGGACACACCGTACACTTCTGCAGACTGGCTCTTGGCAATTTACATCCCGCCCATCAGCGGAGCAAGGCTCCCATTTCTCCATGGCCTGTCCTGCATTTCTTGTTTTGTCACTTTTTTCAGCATGGCCCTTCTGACCGATGGGAAGCGAGACTTCTTTGTAGCGCTGATTTGCCTTTCCAGGTTGCTTGGTTGGCCAAAAAGGGCGTATGCGTTTTTTCCAGAATATATTCAAGAAAAAACGCATACGCCCTTTTTGGCCAAGGGCATCATTGTGGACGTTTTGCCGCTTTTCATGTGCTTTAAAGGCGAATCGTATCTACCTCCTGAGATCTGTTTCCTGCAATTCTGCCTTGTTTCAAATCCTCTTCGTTGCCTTACCTCAATATATTTGTGGACGAGAGTTATCATTTATAACTCTGCAGTTTTGTGAATTGCAGTGCCCCTGAGCTCCACTTTTCAACTCGCTTTTTGGGGGGCTGGCCGCAAAAGCGCGGGATTGCCTCAGGCCTTATTCTGGTTCCCGGCGGCAGGCTGAGCCTGTGGTTAATTCTTCTTCCTGATGGGAAAATAGAGTGACCTGTGCCTGTCCCAAAACCTAGATCTAGTCTCTCATTGTTTGCCCCTCTCCCCGTTCATCCTCAGGACAAATTGCAACCTGTACGGAACAGGAGGTTAAAGGTGCTGTTTCTCCAAGTAGGGAGATTACTCGTAAAGTAGCTGGAATGCCGAACCCGAGCACAAGGAGATGAGAAATGAGGTGCGTTTTAGAAACCTTTCCCGATCACACGGTGTACCATCTTCTGGGTTTCTCATGCATGTTTTCGATGTAGGAAGATGCCCTTGAACCTGGAGATTTGGGGCCCATGTGATGGGTACCACACAGTATTACTTTAACTGGTCTGCGTTTGCTCCCCCAACCTCACCCAACCTCTCAGCCCCAAGAGTGTCCACCCTTATGTCTCATCCAGCTGTGGGTCTAGATATGGTCAATCCAGGTTGCATCACAGCCCCTGAACGAATTTTGTAAGTATTCCTGTCTCTTTCACTGTCTTTGTTTTACGTGTTTTTAAAAGTAATTTATTCTTATAATGGGGTTTAGCTGCTTTTCACGGCTGTGTTTATGCGGCTTTACACCCACTTGACTCACTTCCAGAGAGATATCAATACATAGGTTTTAAGTTTCTTACTAGTCAGATATATTCTTGGGCGGTGAATAGGGGGTGTTGAGTCCAGTTCACTGAGCAAGGAGTAGATCTTGTCTATTACATATTGGGTTTATGGAACGGTATCTGAGCTAATTTGAAACCCTTGTTTTATGCATCACCCCACCTCACCTTTCCCGGTAAGCGGCCATAGTGTGTTTTCTAAACGTGTGACTCTGTTCTGTTTTGTAATTCAGTTCAAGTGTAGCGGTTTTTACATTCCCTCTGTAAGTAATAGCTTATGATAAGTGTCTTTTTCTGTGTGACTTATTTCACTTAGAATCGTTGTACCTAAATCCACTCATCATGCTGCTACTAGCCTTATGACATTGATTTCATGGCTGATTGATATTCCATTGTACATAAGGGCCACAACTTCTTTATCCATTTTTCTCTTTCCTGGGATATTTAAGGTGTCATGAAGTGGAGGTTCTTGTCAACAGAGCAGCCCTTAATTTATGGGGTGCCTGTGTCTTGCTGATTTTTAGTTTTCCCAATTTATACGCCCATGAGTGGAAGTGCCCTATGCTCCCTAAGCTGTGTTTTCCCGATGTTTCAGGACACACCATACACTTCTCCAGAGTGGCTGTTGGCAATTTACATCCCGCCCATCAGCGGAGCAAGGCTACCATTTCTCCATGGCCTGTCCTGCATTTCTGGTTTTGTCACTTTTTTCAGCATGGCCCTTCTGAGCGATGGGAAGCGAGACTTCTTTGTAGCGCTGATTTGCATTTCCAGGTTGCTTGGTTGGCCAGAAAGGGCGTATGCGTTTTTTCCTGAATATATTCAGGAGAAAACGCATATGCCCTTTTTGGCCAAGGGCATCATTGTCGACGTTTTGCCGCTTTTCAGGTGCTTTAAAGGCGATTCGAATCTACCTCCTGAGATCTCTTTCCTGCAATTCTGCCTTGCTTTCAAATCCTCTTCATTGCCTTCCCTCAATATATTTGTGGACGAGAGTTATCATTTATAACTCTGCAGGTTTGTGAATTGCAGTGCCCCTGAGCTCCATTTTTCAACTCGCTTTTTTGGGAGCTGGCCAGAAAAGCGCGGGATTGCCAAAGGCCCTATTCTGGTTCCGGGCGGCAGGGTGAGCCTGTGATTAATTCTTCTTCCTAATGGGAAAAGAGTGTGACCTGTGCCTGTCCCAACACCTAGATCTAGTCTCTCATTGGTTGCCCCTCTCCCCGTTCATCCTCAGGACAAATTTCAACCTGTACGGACAGGACGTTAAAGGTGCTGATTCTCCAATTAGTGAGATTGCTCGTAAAGTAGCTGGAATGGCGAACCCGAGCACAAGGAGATGAGAAATTAGGTGCGTTTTAGAAACCCTTCCTGATCACACGGTGTACCATCTTCTGGGTTTCTCATGCATGTTTTCTATGTAGAAAGATGCCCTTGAACCTGGAGATTTGGGGCCCATGGGATGGTTACCACGCAGTATTACTTTCACGGGTCTGCTTTTTTTCCCCCAACCTCACCCAACCTCTCAGCCCCAAGAGTGTCCACCCTTATGTCGCATCCAGCTGTGGGTCTAGATATGGTCAATCCAGGTTGCATCACAGCCCCTGAACGAATTTTGTAAGAATTCCTGTCTCTTTCACTGTCTTTGTTTTACGGGTTTTTAAAAGTAATTTATTTTTATAATGGGGTTTAGCTGCTTTTCACGGCTGTGTTTATGCGGCTTTACACCCACTTGACTCACTTCTAGAGAGATATCAATACATAGGTTTTAAGATTCTTACTAATCAGATATATTCTTGGGTGGTGAATAGGGGGTGTTGAGTCCAGTTCACTGAGCAAGGAGTAGGTCTTGTCTATTACATATTGGGTTTATGGAACGGTATCTGAGCTAATTTGAAACCCTTGTTTTATACATCACCCCACCTCATCTTTCCCGTTAAGCAGCCATAGTGTGTTTTCTAAACGTGTGACTCTGTTCTGTTTTGTAATTCAGTTCAAGTATAGTGGTTTTTACATTCCCCCTATAAGTGATAGCTTATGATAAGTGTCTTTTTCTGTGTGACTTATTTCACTTAGAATCGTCGTACCTAAATCCACTCATCATGCTGCTACTAGCCTCAGGACATTGATTTCATGGCTGAGTGATATTCCATTGTACATAAGGACCACAACTTCTTTATCCATTTTTCTCTTTCCTGGGATATTTAAGGTGTCATGAAGTGGAGGCTCTTGTCAACAGAGCAGCCCTAAACTTTGGGGTGCCTGTGTCTTGCTGATTTTTAGTTTTCCTAATTTATACGCCCATGAGTGGAAGTGCCCTATGCTCCCTAAGCTGTGTTTTCCCGATGTTTCAGGACACACCGTACACTTCTCCAGAGTGGCTGTTGGCAATTTACATCCCACCCATCAGTGGAGCAAGGCTCCCATTTCTCCATGGCCTGTCCTGCATTTCTGGTTTTGTCACTTTTTTCAGCATGGCCCTTCTGACCGATGGGAAGCGAGACTTCTTTGTAGCGCTGATTTTCCATTCCAGGTTGCTTGGTTGGCCAAAAAGGGCGTATGCGTTTTTTCCTGAATATATTCAGGAAAAAACGCATACGCCCTTTTTGGCCAAGGGCATCATTGTGGACGTTGTGCCGCTTTTCAGGTGCTTTAAAGGCGATTCAAATCTACCTCCTGAGATCTCTTTCCTGCAATTCTGCCTTGCTTTCAAATCCTCTTCACTGCCTTCCCTCAATATATTTGTGGACGAGAGTTATCATTGATAACTCTGCAGGTTTGTGAATTGCAGTGCCCCTGACCTCCATCTTTGAACTCGCTTCTTTGGGAGCTGGCCGCAAAAGCGCGGGATTGCCTCAGGCCCTATTCTGGTTCCGGGCGGCAGGCTGAGCCTGTGGTTAATTCTTCTTCCTGAAGGCGAAATAGAGTGACCTGTGCCTGTCCCAACACCTAGATCTAGTCTCTCATTGGTGGCCCCTCTCCCTGTTCATTCTCAGGACAAATTGCAACCTGTACGGAACAGGAGGTTAAAGGTGCTGATTCTCCAAGTAGGGAGATTGCTCGTAAAGTGGCTGAAATGGCGAGCCCGAGCACAAGGAGATGAGAAATGAGGTGCGTTTTAGAAACCTTTCCCGATCAGATGGTGTACCACCTTCTGGGATTCTCAAGCATGTTTTCGATGTAGGAAGATGCCCTTGAACCTGGAGATTTGGGGCCCATGGGATGGGTACCACGCAGTATTAGTTTAACGGGTCTGCGTTTACTCCCCCAACCTCACCCAACCTCTCAGCCCCAAGAGTGTCCACCCTTATATCTCACCCAGCTGTGGGTCTAGATATGGTCAATCCAGGTTGCATCACAGCCCCTGAACGAATTTTGTAAGAATTACTGTCTCTTTCACTGTCTTTGTTTTACCGGTTTTTAAAAGTAATTTATTTTTATAATGGGGTTTAGCTGCTTTTCACGGCTGTGTTTATGCGACTTTACACCCACTTGACTCACTTCTAGAGAGATATCAATACATAGGTTTTAAGATTCTTACTAATCAGATATATTCTTGGGTGGTGAATAGGGGGTGTTGAGTCCAGTTCACTGAGCAAGGAGTAGGTCTTGTCTATTACATATTGGGTTTATGGAACGGTATCTGAGCTAATTTGAAACCCTTGTTTTATACATCACCCCACCTCATCTTTCCCGTTAAGCAGCCATAGTGTGTTTTCTAAACGTGTGACTCTGTTCTGTTTTGTAATTCAGTTCAAGTGTAGTGGTTTTTACATTCCCCCTATAAGTGATAGCTTATGATAAGTGTCTTTTTCTGTGTGACTTATTTCACTTAGAATCGTCGTACCTAAATCCACTCATCATGCTGCTACTAGCCTCAGGACATTGATTTCATGGCTGAGTGATATTCCATTGTACATAAGGGCCACAACTTCTTTATCCACTTTTCTCTTTCCTGGGATATTTAAGGTGTCATGAAGTGGAGGCTCTTGTCAACAGAGCAGCCCTAAACTTTGGGGTGCCTGTGTCTTGCTGATTTTTAGTTTTCCCAATTTATACGCCCATGAGTGGAAGTGCCCTATGCTCCCTAATCTGTGTTTTCCCGATGTTTCAGGACACACCGTACACTTCTCCAGAGTGGCTGTTGGCAATTTACATCCCGCCCATCAGTGGAGCAAGGCTCCCATTTCTCCATGGCCTGTCCTGCATTTCTGGTTTTGTCACTTTTTTCAGCATGGCCCTTCTGACCGATGGGAAGCGAGACTTCTTTGTAGCGCTGATTTTCCTTTCCAGGTTGCTTGGTTGGCCAAAAAGGGCGTATGCGTTTTTTCCTGAATATATTCAGGAAAAAACGCATACGCCCTTTTTGGCCAAGGGCATCATTGTGGACGTTGTGCCGCTTTTCAGGTGCTTTAAAGGCGATTCATATCTACCTCCTGAGATCTCTTTCCTGCAATTCTTCCTTGCTTTCAAATCCTCTTCATTGCCTTCCCTCAATATATTTGTGGATGAGAGTTATCATTGATAACTCTGCAGGTTTGTGAATTGCAGTGCCCCTGACCTCCATCTTTGAACTCGCTTCTTTGGGAGCTGGCCGCAAAAGCGCGGGATTGCCTCAGGCCCTATTCTGGTTCCGGGCTGCAGGCTGAGCCTGTGGTTAATTCTTCTTCCTGAAGGCGAAATAGAGTGCCCTGTGCCTGTCCCAACACCTAGATCTAGTCTCTCATTGGTGGCCCCTCTCCCTGTTCATCCTAAGGACAAATTGCAACCTGTACGGAACAGGAGGTTAAAGGTGCTGATTCTCCAAGTAGGGAGATTGCTAGAAAAGCGGCTGGAATGGCAAACCCGAGCACAAGGATATGAGAAATGAGGTGCGTTTTAGAAACCTTTCCCGATCAGATGGTGTACCACCTTCTGGGATTCTCAAGCATGTTTTCGATGTAGGAAGATGCCCTTGAACCTGGAGATTTGGGGCCCATGGGATGGGTACCACGCAGTATTACTTTAACGGGTCTGCGTTTGCTCCCCCAACCTCACCCAACCTCTCAGCCCCAAGAGTGTCCACCCTTATGTCTCACCCAGCTGTGGGTCTAGATATGCTCAATCCAGGTTGCATCACAGCCCCTGAACGAATTTTGTAAGAATTCCTGTCTCTTTCACTGTCTTTGTTTTACCGGTTTTTAAAAGTAATTTATTTTTATAATGGGGTTTAGCTGCTTTTCACGGCTGTGTTTATGCGGCTTTACACCCACTTGACTCACTTCCAGAGAGATATCAATACATAGGTTTTAAGATTCTTACTAGTCAGATATATTCTTGGGCGGTGAATAGGGGGTTTTGAGTCCAGTTCACTGAGCAAGGAGTAGGTCTTGTCTATTACACATTTGGTTTATGGAACGGTATCTGAGCTAATTTGAAACCCTTGTTTTATGCATCACCCCACCTCACCTTTCCCGTTAAGCAGCCATAGTTTGTTTTCTAAATGTGTGACTCTGTTCTGTTTTGTAATTCAGTTCAAGTGTAGCGGTATACATTCCCTCTATATGTGATAGCTTATGATAAGTGTCTTTTTCTGTGTGACTTATTTCACTTAGAATCGTTGTACCTAAATCCACTCATCATGCTGCTACTAGCCTTATGACATTGATTTCATGGCTGAGTGATATTCCATTGTACATAAGGGCCACAACTTCTTTATCCATTTTTCTCTTTCCTGGGATATTTAAGGTGTCATGAAGTGGAGGTTCTTGTCAACAGAGCAGCCCTAAACTTTGGGGTGCCTGTGTCTTGCTGATTTTTAGTTATCCCAATTGATACGCCCATGAGTGGAGGTGCCCTATGCTCCCTAAGCTGTGTTTTCCCGATGTTTCAGGACACACCGTACACTTCTCCAGAGTGGCTGTTGGCAATTTACCTCCCGCCCATCAGCGGAGCAAGGCTGCCATTTCTCCATGGCCTGTCCTGCATTTCTGGTTTTGTCACTTTTTTCAGCATGGCCCTTCTGACCGATGGGAAGCGAGACTTCTTTGTAGCGCTGATTTGCCTTTCCAGGTTGCTTGGTTAGCCAAAAAGGGCGTATGGGTTTTTTCCTGAATATATTCAGGAAAAAACGCATACGCCCATTTTGGCCAAGGGCATCATTGTCGACGTTTTGCCGCTTTTCATGTGCTTTAAAGGCGAATCGAATCTACCTCCTGAGATCTGTTTCCTGCAATTCTGCCTTGTTTCAAATCCTCTTCGTTGCCTTCCCTCAATATATTTGTGGACGAGAGTTATCATTTATAACTCTGCAGGTTTGTGAATTGCAGTGCCCCTGAGCTCCACTTTTCAACTCGCTTTTTTGGGAGCTGGCCGCAAAAGCGCGGGTTTGCCTCAGGCCCTATTCTGGTTCCGGGCGGCAGGCTGAGCCTGTGGTTAATTCTTCTTCCTGATGGGAAAATAGAGTGACCTGAGCCTGTCCCAACACTTAGATCTAGTCTCTCATTGGTTGCCCCTCTCCCCGTTCATCCTCAGGACAATTTGCAACCTGTACGGAACAGGAGGTTAAAGGTGCTGTTTCTCCAAGTAGGGAGATTGCTCGTAAAGTAGCTGGAATGGCGAACCCGAGCACAAGGAGATGAGAAATGAGGTGCGTTTTAGAAACCTTTCCCGATCACACGGTGTACCATCTTCTGGGTTTCTCATGCATGTTTTCGATGTAGGAAGATGCCCTTGAACCTGGAGATTTGGGGCCCATGTGATGGGTACCACACAGTATTACTTTAACGGGTCTGCGTTTGCTCCCCCAACCTCACCCAAGCTCTCAGCCCCAAGACTGTCCACCCTTATGTCTCATCCAGCTGTGGGTCTAGATATGGTCAATCAAGGTTGCATCACAGCCCCTGAACGAATTTTGTAAGTATTCCTGTCTCTTTCACTGTCTTTGTTTTACGTGTTTTTAAAAGTAATTTATTCTTATAATGGGGTTTAGCTGCTTTTCACGGCTGTGTTTATGCGGCTTTACACCCACTTGACTCACTTCCAGAGAGATATCAATACATAGGTTTTAAGATGCTTACTAGTCAGATATATTCTTGGGCGGTGAATAGGGGGTGTTGAGTCCAGTTCACTGAGCAAGGAGTAGGTCTTGTCTATTACATATTGGGTTTATGGAACGGTATCTGAGCTAATTTGAAACCCTTGTTTTATGCATCACCCCACCTCACCTTTCCCGTTAAGCTGCCAGTGTGTTTTCTAAACGTGTGACTCTGTTCTGTTTTGTAATTCAGTTCAAGTGTAGCGGTTTTTACATTCCCTCTATAAGTGATAGCTTATGATAAGTGTCTTTTTCTGTGTGACTTATTTCACTTAGAATCGTTGTACCTAAATCCACTCATCATGCTGCTACTAGCCTTATGACATTGATTTCATGGCTGAGTGATATTCCATTGTACATAAGGGCCACAACTTCTTTATCCATTTTTCTCTTTCCTGGGATATTTAAGGTGTCATGAAGTGGAGGTTCTTGTCAACAGAGCAGCCCTAAACTTTGGGGTGCCTGTGTCTTGCTGATTTTTAGTTTTCCCAATTGATACGCCCATGAGTGGCAGTGCCCTATGCTCCCTAAGCTGTGTTTTTTCGATGTTTCAGGACACACCGTACACTTCTGCAGACTGGCTGTTGGCAATGTACATCCCGCCCATCAGCGGAGCAAGGCTCCCATTTCTCCATGGCCTGTCCAGCATTACTTGTTTTGTCACTTTTTTCAGCATGGCCCTTCTGACCGATGGGAAGCGAGACTTCTTTGTAGCGCTGATTTGCCTTTCCAGGTTGCTCGGTTGGCCAAAAAGGGCGTATGCGTTTTTTCCTGAATATATTCAGGAAAAAACGCATACGCCCTTTTTGGCCCAGGGCATCATTGTCGTCGTTTTGCCGCTTTTCATGTGCTTTAAAGGCGAATCGTATCTACCTCCTGAGATCTGTTTCCTGCAATTCTGCCTTGTTTCAAATCCTCTTCGTTGCCTTCCCTCAATATATTTGTGGACGAGAGTTATCATTTATAACTCTGCAGGTTTGTAAATTGCAGTGCCCCTGAGCTCCACTTTTCAACTCGCTTTTTTGGGAGCTGGCCGCAAAAGCATCGGATTGCCTCAGGCCCTATTCTGGTTCCGGGCGGCAGGCTGAGCCTGTGGTTAATTCTTCTTCCTAATGGGAAAATAGAGTGACCTGTGCCTGTCCCAACACCTAGATCTAGTCTCTCATTGTTTGCCCCTCTCCCCGTTCATCCTCAGGACAAATTGCAACCTGTACGGAACAGGAGGTTAAAGGTGCTGTTTCTCCAAGTAGGGAGATTGCTCGTAAAGTAGCTGGAATGCCGAACCCGAGCACAAGGAGATGAGAAATGAGGTGCGTTTTAGAAACCTTTCCCGATCACACGGTGTACCATCTTCTGGGTTTCTCATGCATGTTTTCGATGTAGGAAGATGCCCTTGAACCTGGAGATTTGGGGCCCATGTGATGGGTACCACACAGTATTACTTTAACTGGTCTGCGTTTGCTCCCCCAACCTCACCCAAGCTCTCAGCCCCAAGAGTGTCCACCCTTATGTCTCATCCAGCTGTGGGTCTAGATATGGTCAATCCAGGTTGCATCACAGCCCCTGAACGAATTTTGTAAGTATTCCTGTCTCTTTCACTGTCTTTGTTTTACGTGTTTTTAAAAGTAATTTATTCTTATAATGGGGTTTAGCTGCTTTTCACGGCTGTGTTTATGCGGCTTTACACCCACTTGACTCACTTCCAGAGAGATATCAATACATAGGTTTTAAGATTCTTACTAGTCAGATATATTCTTGGGCAGTGAATAGGGGGTGTTGAGTCCAGTTCACTGAGCAAGGAGTAGATCTTGTCTATTACATATTGGGTTTATGGAACGGTATCTGAGCTAATTTGAAACCCTTGTTTTATGCATCACCCCACCTCACCTTTCCCGGTAAGCGGCCATAGTGTGTTTTCCAAACGTGTGACTCTGTTCTGTTTTGTAATTCAGTTCAAGTGTAGCGGTTTTTACATTCCCTCTGTAAGTAATAGCTTATGATAAGTGTCTTTTTCTGTGTGACTTATTTCACTTAGAATCGTTGTACCTAAATCCACTCATCATGCTGCTACTAGCCTTATGACATTGATTTCATGGCTGACTGATATTCCATTGTACATAAGGGCCACAACTTCTTTATCCATTTTTCTCTTTCCTGGGATATTTAAGGTGTCATGAAGTGGAGGTTCTTGTCAACAGAGCAGCCCTTAATTTATGGGGTGCCTGTGTCTTGCTGATTTTTAGTTTTCCCAATTTATACGCCCATGAGTGGAAGTGCCCTATGCTCCCTAAGCTGTGTTTTCCCGATGTTTCATGACACACCGTACACTTCTCCAGAGTGGCTGTTGGCAATTTACATCCCGCCCATCAGCGGAGCAAGGCTACCATTTCTCCATGGCCTGTCCTGCATTTCTGGTTTTGTCACTTTTTTCAGCATGGCCCTTCTGAGCGATGGGAAGCGAGACTTCTTTGTAGCGCTGATTTGCATTTCCAGGTTGCTTGGTTGGCCAGAAAGGGCGTATGCGTTTTTTCCTGAATATATTCAGGAGAAAACGCATACGCCCTTTTTGGCCAAGGGCATCATTGTCGACGTTTTGCCGCTTTTCAGGTGCTTTAAAGGCGATTCGAATCTACCTCCTGAGATCTCTTTCCTCCAATTCTGCCTTGCTTTCAAATCCTCTTCATTGCCTTCCCTCAATATATTTGTGGACGAGAGTTATCATTTATAACTCTGCAGGTTTGTGAATTGCAGTGCCCCTGAGCTCCATTTTTCAACTCGCTTTTTTGGGAGCTGGCCAGAAAAGCGCGGGATTGCCAAAGGCCCTATTCTGGTTCCGGGCGGCAGGGTGAGCCTGTGATTAATTCTTCTTCCTAATGGGAAAAGAGTGTGACCTGTGCCTGTCCCAACACCTAGATCTAGTCTCTCATTGGTTGCCCCTCTCCCCGTTCATCCTCAGGACAAATTTCAACCTGTACGGACAGGACGTTAAAGGTGCTGATTCTCCAATTAGTGAGATTGCTCGTAAAGTAGCTGGAATGGCGAACCCGAGCACAAGGAGATGAGAAATTAGGTGCGTTTTAGAAACCCTTCCTGATCACACGGTGTACCATCTTCTGGGTTTCTCATGCATGTTTTCTATGTGGAAAGATGCCCTTGAACCTGGAGATTTGGGGCCCATGGGATGGTTACCACGCAGTATTACTTTCACGGGTCTGCTTTTTTTCCCCCAACCTCACCCAACCTCTCAGCCCCAAGAGTGTCCACCCTTATGTCGCATCCAGCTGTGGGTCTAGATATGGTCAATCCAGGTTGCATCACAGCCCCTGAACGAATTTTGTAAGAATTCCTGTCTCTGTCACTGTCTTTGTTTTACGGGTTTTTAAAAGTAATTTATTTTTATAATGGGGTTTAGCTGCTTTTCACGGCTGTGTTTATGCGGCTTTACACCCACTTGACTCACTTCTAGAGAGATATCAATACATAGGTTTTAAGATTCTTACTAATCAGATATATTCTTGGGTGGTGAATAGGGGGTGTTGAGTCCAGTTCACTGAGCAAGGAGTAGGTCTTGTCTATTACATATTGGGTTTATGGAACGGTATCTGAGCTAATTTGAAACCCTTGTTTTATACATCACCCCACCTCATCTTTCCCGTTAAGCAGCCATAGTGTGTTTTCTAAACGTGTGACTCTGTTCTGTTTTGTAATTCAGTTCAAGTATAGTGGTTTTTACATTCCCCCTATAAGTGATAGCTTATGATAAGTGTCTTTTTCTGTGTGACTTATTTCACTTAGAATCGTCGTACCTAAATCCACTCATCATGCTGCTACTAGCCTCAGGACATTGATTTCATGGCTGAGTGATATTCCATTGTACATAAGGACCACAACTTCTTTATCCATTTTTCTCTTTCCTGGGATATTTAAGGTGTCATGAAGTGGAGGCTCTTGTCAACAGAGCAGCCCTAAACTTTGGGGTGCCTGTGTCTTGCTGATTTTTAGTTTTCCTAATTTATACGCCCATGAGTGGAAGTGCCCTATGCTCCCTAAGCTGTGTTTTTTCGATGTTTCAGGACACACCGTACACTTCTGCAGACTGGCTCTTGGCAATTTACATCCCGCCCATCAGCGGAGCAAGGCTCCCATTTCTCCATGGCCTGTCCTGCATTTCTTGTTTTGTCACTTTTTTCAGCATGGCCCTTCTGACCGATGGGAAGCGAGACTTCTTTGTAGCGCTGATTTGCCTTTCCAGGTTGCTTGGTTGGCCAAAAAGGGTGTATGCGTTTTTTCCAGAATATATTCAAGAAAAAACGCATACGCCCTTTTTGGCCAAGGGCATCATTGTCGACGTTTTGCCGCTTTTCATGTGCTTTAAAGGCGAATCGTATCTACCTCCTGAGATCTGTTTCCTGCAATTCTGCCTTGTTTCAAATCCTCTTCGTTGCCTTACCTCAATATATTTGTGGACGAGAGTTATCATTTATAACTCTGCAGTTTTGTGAATTGCAGTGCCCCTGAGCTCCACTTTTCAACTCGCTTTTTGGGGGGCTGGCCGCAAAAGCGCGGGATTGCCTCAGGCCTTATTCTGGTTCCCGGCGGCAGGCTGAGCCTGTGGTTAATTCTTCTTCCTGATGGGAAAATAGAGTGACCTGTGCCTGTCCCAAAACCTAGATCTAGTCTCTCATTGTTTGCCCCTCTCCCCGTTCATCCTCAGGACAAATTGCAACCTGTACGGAACAGGAGGTTAAAGGTGCTGTTTCTCCAAGTAGGGAGATTACTCGTAAAGTAGCTGGAATGCCGAACCCGAGCACAAGGAGATGAGAAATGAGGTGCGTTTTAGAAACCTTTCCCGATCACACGGTGTACCATCTTCTGGGTTTCTCATGCATGTTTTCGATGTAGGAAGATGCCCTTGAACCTGGAGATTTGGGGCCCATGTGATGGGTACCACACAGTATTACTTTAACTGGTCTGCGTTTGCTCCCCCAACCTCACCCAAGCTCTCAGCCCCAAGAGTGTCCACCCTTATGTCTCATCCAGCTGTGGGTCTAGATATGGACAATCCAGGTTGCATCACAGCCCCTGAACGAATTTTGTAAGTATTCCTGTCTCTTTCACTGTCTTTGTTTTACGTGTTTTTAAAAGTAATTTATTCTTATAATGGGGTTTAGCTGCTTTTCACGGCTATGTTTATGCGGCTTTACACCCACTTGACTCACTTCCAGAGAGATATCAATACATAGGTTTTAAGTTTCTTACTAGTCAGATATATTCTTGGGCGGTGAATAGGGGGTGTTGAGTCCAGTTCACTGAGCAAGGAGTAGATCTTGTCTATTACATATTGGGTTTATGGAACGGTATCTGAGCTAATTTGAAACCCTTGTTTTATGCATCACCCCACCTCACCTTTCCCGGTAAGCGGCCATAGTGTGTTTTCTAAACGTGTGACTCTGTTCTGTTTTGTAATTCAGTTCAAGTGTAGCGGTTTTTACATTCCCTCTGTAAGTAATAGCTTATGATAAGTGTCTTTTTCTGTGTGACTTATTTCACTTAGAATCGTTGTACCTAAATCCACTCATCATGCTGCTACTAGCCTTATGACATTGATTTCATGGCTGATTGATATTCCATTGTACATAAGGGCCACAACTTCTTTATCCATTTTTCTCTTTCCTGGGATATTTAAGGTGTCATGAAGTGGAGGTTCTTGTCAACAGAGCAGCCCTTAATTTATGGGGTGCCTGTGTCTTGCTGATTTTTAGTTTTCCCAATTTATACGCCCATGAGTGGAAGTGCCCTATGCTCCCTAAGCTGTGTTTTCCCGATGTTTCAGGACACACCATACACTTCTCCAGAGTGGCTGTTGGCAATTTACATCCCGCCCATCAGCGGAGCAAGGCTACCATTTCTCCATGGCCTGTCCTGCATTTCTGGTTTTGTCACTTTTTTCAGCATGGCCCTTCTGAGCGATGGGAAGCGAGACTTCTTTGTAGCGCTGATTTGCATTTCCAGGTTGCTTGGTTGGCCAGAATGGGCGTATGCGTTTTTTCCTGAATATATTCAGGAGAAAACGCATACGCCCTTTTTGGCCAAGGGCATCATTGTCGACGTTTTGCCGCTTTTCAGGTGCTTTAAAGGCGATTCGAATCTACCTCCTGAGATCTCTTTCCTGCAATTCTGCCTTGCTTTCAAATCCTCTTCATTGCCTTCCCTCAATATATTTGTGGACGAGAGTTATCATTTATAACTCTGCAGGTTTGTGAATTGCAGTGCCCCTGAGCTCCATTTTTCAACTCGCTTTTTTGGGAGCTGGCCAGAAAAGCGCGGGATTGCCAAAGGCCCTATTCTGGTTCTGGGCGGCAGGGTGAGCCTGTGATTAATTCTTCTTCCTAATGGGAAAAGAGTGTGACCTGTGCCTGTCCCAACACCTAGATCTAGTCTCTCATTGGTTGCCCCTCTCCCCGTTCATCCTCAGGACAAATTTCAACCTGTAGGGACAGGACGTTAAAGGTGCTGATTCTCCAATTAGTGAGATTGCTCGTAAAGTAGCTGGAATGGCGAACCCGAGCACAAGGAGATGAGAAATTAGGTGCGTTTTAGAAACCCTTCCTGATCACACGGTGTACCATCTTCTGGGTTTCTCATGCATGTTTTCTATGTAGAAAGATGCCCTTGAACCTGGAGATTTGGGGCCCATGGGATGGTTACCACGCAGTATTACTTTCACGGGTCTGCTTTTTTTCCCCCAACCTCACCCAACCTCTCAGCCCCAAGAGTGTCCACCCTTATGTCGCATCCAGCTGTGGGTCTAGATATGGTCAATCCAGGTTGCATCACAGCCCCTGAACGAATTTTGTAAGAATTCCTGTCTCTTTCACTGTCTTTGTTTTACGGGTTTTTAAAAGTAATTTATTTTTATAATGGGGTTTAGCTGCTTTTCACGGCTGTGTTTATGCGGCTTTACACCCACTTGACTCACTTCTAGAGAGATATCAATACATAGGTTTTAAGATTCTTACTAATCAGATATATTCTTGGGTGGTGAATAGGGGGTGTTGAGTCCAGTTCACTGAGCAAGGAGTAGGTCTTGTCTATTACATATTGGGTTTATGGAACGGTATCTGAGCTAATTTGAAACCCTTGTTTTATACATCACCCCACCTCATCTTTCCCGTTAAGCAGCCATAGTGTGTTTTCTAAACGTGTGACTCTGTTCTGTTTTGTAATTCAGTTCAAGTATAGTGGTTTTTACATTCCCCCTATAAGTGATAGCTTATGATAAGTGTCTTTTTCTGTGTGACTTATTTCACTTAGAATCGTCGTACCTAAATCCACTCATCATGCTGCTACTAGCCTCAGGACATTGATTTCATGGCTGAGTGATATTCCATTGTACATAAGGACCACAACTTCTTTATCCATTTTTCTCTTTCCTGGGATATTTAAGGTGTCATGAAGTGGAGGCTCTTGTCAACAGAGCAGCCCTAAACTTTGGGGTGCCTGTGTCTTGCTGATTTTTAGTTTTCCTAATTTATACGCCCATGAGTGGAAGTGCCCTATGCTCCCTAAGCTGTGTTTTCCCGATGTTTCAGGACACACCGTACACTTCTCCAGGGTGGCTGTTGGCAATTTACATCCCGCCCATCAGTGGAGCAAGGCTCCCATTTCTCCATGGCCTGTCCTGCATTTCTGGTTTTGTCACTTTTTTCAGCATGGCCCTTCTGACCGATGGGAAGCGAGACTTCTTTGTAGCGCTGATTTTCCTTTCCAGGTTGCTTGGTTGGCCAAAAAGGGCGTATGCGTTTTTTCCTGAATATATTCAGGAAAAAACGCATACGCCCTTTTTGGCCAAGGGCATCATTGTGGACGTTGTGCCGCTTTTCAGGTGCTTTAAAGGCGATTCAAATCTACCTCCTGAGATCTCTTTCCTGCAATTCTGCCTTGCTTTCAAATCCTCTTCACTGCCTTCCCTCAATATATTTGTGGACGAGAGTTATCATTGATAACTCTGCAGGTTTGTGAATTGCAGTGCCCCTGACCTCCATCTTTGAACTCGCTTCTTTGGGAGCTGGCCGCAAAAGCGCGGGATTGCCTCAGGCCCTATTCTGGTTCCGGGCGGCAGGCTGAGCCTGTGGTTAATTCTTCTTCCTGAAGGCGAAATAGAGTGACCTGTGCCTGTCCCAACACCTAGATCTAGTCTCTCATTGGTGGCCCCTCTCCCTGTTCATTCTCAGGACAAATTGCAACCTGTACGGAACAGGAGGTTAAAGGTGCTGATTCTCCAAGTAGGGAGATTGCTCGTAAAGTGGCTGAAATGGCGAGCCCGAGCACAAGGAGATGAGAAATGAGGTGCGTTTTAGAAACCTTTCCCGATCAGATGGTGTACCACCTTCTGGGATTCTCAAGCATGTTTTCGATGTAGGAAGATGCCCTTGAACCTGGAGATTTGGGGCCCATGGGATGGGTACCACGCAGTATTAGTTTAACGGGTCTGCGTTTACTCCCCCAACCTCACCCAACCTCTCAGCCCCAAGAGTGTCCACCCTTATATCTCACCCAGCTGTGGGTCTAGATATGGTCAATCCAGGTTGCATCACAGCCCCTGAACGAATTTTGTAAGAATTACTGTCTCTTTCACTGTCTTTGTTTTACCGGTTTTTAAAAGTAATTTATTTTTATAATGGGGTTTAGCTGCTTTTCACGGCTGTGTTTATGCGGCTTTACACCCACTTGACTCACTTCCAGAGAGATATCAATACATAGGTTTTAAGATTCTTACTAGTCAGATATATTCTTGGGCGGTGAATAGGGGGTTTTGAGTCCAGTTCACTGAGCAAGGAGTAGGTCTTGTCTATTACATTTTTGGTTTATGGAACGGTATCTGAGCTAATTTGAAACCCTTGTTTTATGCATCACCCCTCCTCACCTTTCCCGTTAAGCAGCCATATTGTGTTTTCTAAACGTGTGACTCTGTTCTGTTTTGTAATTCAGTTCAAGTGTAGCGGTTTTTACATTCCCTCTATAAGTGATAGCTTATGATAAGTGTCTTTTTCTGTGTGACTTATTTCACTTAGAATCGTCGTACCTAAATCCACTCATCATGCTGCTACTAGCCTTATGACATTGATTTCATGGCTGAGTGATATTCCATTGTACATAAGGGCCACAACTTCTTTATCCATTTTTCTCTTTCCTGGGATATTTAAGGTGTCATGAAGTGGAGGTTCTTGTCAACAGAGCAGCCCTAAACTTTGGGGTGCCTGTGTCTTGCTGATATTTAATTTTCCCAATTGATACGCCCATGAGTGGAAGTGCCCTATGCTCCCTAAGCTGTGTTTTCCCGATGTTTCAGGACACACCGTACACTTCTCCAGAGTGGCTGTTGGCAATTTACCTCCCGCCCATCAGCGGAGCAAGGCTCCCATTTCTCCATGGCCTGTCCTGCATTTCTGGTTTTGCCACTTTTTTCAGCATGGCCCTTCTGACCGATGGGAAGCGAAACTTCTTTGTAGCGCTGATTTGCCTTTCCAGGTTGCTTGGTTAGCCAAAAAGGGCGTATGCGTTTTGTCCTGAATATATTCAGGAAAAAACGCATACGCCCTTTTTGGCCAAGGGCATCATTGTCGACGTTTTGCCGCTTTTCATGTGCTTTAAAGGCGAATCGAATCTACCTCCTGAGATCTGTTTCCTGCAATTCTGCCTTGTTTCAAATCCTCTTCGTTGCCTTCCCTCAATATATTTGTGGACGAGAGTTATCATTTATAACTCTGCAGGTTTGTGAATTGCAGTGCCCCTGAGCTCAACTTTTCAACTCGCTTTTTTGGGAGCTGGCCGCAAAAGCGCGGGTTTGCCTCAGGCCCTATTCTGTTTCCGGGCGGCAGGCTGAGCCTGTGGTTAATTCTTCTTCCTGATGGGAAAATAGAGTGACCTGAGCCTGTCCCAACACTTAGATCTAGTCTCTCATTGGTTGCCCCTCTCCCCGTTCATCCTCAGGACAAATTGCAACCTGTACGGAACAGGAGGTTAAAGGTGCTGTTTCTCCAAGTAGGGAGATTGCTCGTAAAGTAGCTGGAATGGCGAACCCGAGCACAAGGAGATGAGAAATGAGGTGCGTTTTAGAAACCTTTCCCGATCACACGGTGTACCATCTTCTGGGTTTCTCATGCATGTTTTCGATGTAGGAAGATGCCCTTGAACCTGGAGATTTGGGGCCCATGGGATGGGTACCACGCAGTATTACTTTAACGGGTCTGATTTTGCTCCCCCAACCTCACCCAACCTCTCAGCCCCAAGAGTGTCCACCGTTATGTCTCATCCAGCTGTGGGTCTAGATATGGTCAATCCAGGTTGCATCACAGCCCCTGAACGAATTTTGTAAGAATTCCTCTCTCTTTCACTGTCTTTGTTTTACGTGTTTTTAAAAGTAATTTATTTTTATAATGGGGTTTAGCTGCTTTTCACGGCTGTGTTTATGCGGCTTTACACCCACTTGACTCACTTCCAGAGAGATATCAATACATAGGTTTTAAGATTCTTACTAGTCAGATATATTCTTGGGTGGTGAATAGGGGGTGTTGAGTCCAGTTCACTGAGCAAGGAGTAGGTCTTGTCTATTACATATTGGGTTTATGGAACGGTATCTGAGCTAATTTGAAACCCTTGTTTTATGCATCACCCCACCTCACCTTTCCCGTTAAGCAGGCATAGTGTGTTTTCTAAACGTGTGACTCTGTTCTGTTTTGTAATTCAGTTCAAGTGTAGCGGTTTTTACATTCCCTCTATAAGTGATAGCTTATGATAAGTGTCTTTTTCTGTGTGACTTATTTCACTTAGAATCGTCGTACCTAAATCCACTCATCATGCTGCTACTAGCCTTATGACATTGATTTCATGGCTGAGTGATATTCCATTGTACATAAGGGCCACAACTTCTTTATCCATTTTTCTCTTTCCTGGGATATTTAAGGTGTCATGAAGTGGAGGTTCTTGTCAACAGAGCAGCCCTAAACTTTGGGGTGCCTGTGTCTTGCTGATATTTAATTTTCCCAATTGATACGCCCATGAGTGGAGGTGCCCTATGCTCCCTAAGCTGTGTTTTCCCGATGTTTCAGGACACACCGTACACTTCTCCAGGGTGGCTGTTGGCAATTTACATCCCGCCCGTCAGCGGAGCAAGGCTCCCATTTCTCCATGGCCTGTCCTGCATTTCTGGTTTTGTCACTTTTTTCAGCATGGCCCTTTTGACCGATGGGAAGCGAGACTACTTTGTAGCGCTGATTTGCCTTTCCAGGTTGTTTGGTTGGCCAAAAAGGGCGTATGCGTTTTTTCCTGAATATATTCAGGAAAAAACGCATACGCCCTTTTTGGCCAAGGGCATCATTGTCGACGTTTTGCCGCTTTTCATGTGCTTTAAAGGCGAATCGAATGTACCTCCTGAGATCTCTTTCCTCCAATTCTGCCTTGTTTCAAATCCTCTTCGTTGCCTTCCCTCAATATATTTGTGGACGAGAGTTATCATTTATAACTCTGCAGGTTTGTGAATTGCAGTGCCCCTGAGCTCCACTTTTCAACTCGCTTTTTTGGGAGCTGGCCGCAAAAGCACGGGATTGCCTCAGGCCCTATTCTGGTTCTGGGCGGCAGGCTGAGCCTGTGGTTAATTCTTCTTTCTCATGGGAAAATAGAGTGACCTGTGCCTGTCCCAACACTTAGATCTAGTCTCTCATTGGTTGCCCCTCTCCCCGTTCATCCTCAGGACAAATTGCAACCTGTACGGAACAGGAGGTTAAAGGTGCTGTTTCTCCAAGTAGGGAGATTGCTCGTAAAGCAGCTGGAATGGCGAACCCGAGCACAAGGAGATGAGAAATGAGGTGCGTTTTAGAAACATTTCCCGATCACACGGTGTACCATCTTCTGGGTTTCTCATGCATGTTTTCGATGTAGGAAGATGCCCTTGAACCTGGAGATTTGGGGCCCATGGGATGGGTACCACGCAGTATTACTTTAACGGGTCTGCGTTTGCTCCCCCAACCTCACCCAACCTCTCAGCCCCAAGAGTGTCCACCCTTATGTCTCACCCAGCTGTGTGTCTAGATATGGTCAATCCAGGTTGCATCACAGCCCCTGAACGATTTTTGTAAGAATTCCTGTCTCTTTCACTGTCTTTGTTTTACGGGTTTTTAAAAGTAATTTATTTTTATAATGGGGTTTAGCTGCTTTTCACGGCTGTGTTTATGCGCCTTTACACCCACTTGACTCACTTCCAGAGAGATATCAATACATAGGTATTAAGATTCTTACTAGTCAGATATATTCTTGGGCGGTGAATAGGGGGTGTTGAGTCCAGTTCACTGAGCAAGGAGTAGGTCTTGTCTATTACATATTGGGTTTATGGAACGGTATCTGAGCTAATTTGAAACCCTTGTTTTATGCATCGCCCCACCTCACCTTTCCCGTTAAGCAGCCATAGTGTGTTTTCTAAACGTGTGACTCTGTTCTGTTTTGTAATTCAGTTCAAGTGTAGCGGTTTACATTCCCTCTATATGTGATAGCTTATGATAAGTGTCTTTTTCTGTGTGACTTATTTCACTTAGAATCGTTGTACCTAAATCCACTCATCATGCTGCTACTAGCCTTATGACATTGATTTCATGGCTGAGTGATATTCCATTGTACATAAGGGCCACAACTTCTTTATCCATTTTTCTCTTTCCTGGGATATTTAAGGTGTCATGAAGTGGAGGTTCTTGTCAACAGAGCAGCCCTAAACTTTGGGGTGCCTGTGTCTTGCTGATTTTTAGTTATCCCAATTGATACGCCCATGAGTGGAAGTGCCCTATGCTCCCTAAGCTGTGTTTTCCCGATGTTTCATGACACACCCTACACTTCTCCAGAGTGGCTGTTGGCAATTTACCTCCGGCCCATCAGCGGAGCAAGGCTGCCATTTCTCCATGGCCTGTCCTGCATTTCTGGTTTTGTCACTTTTTTCAGCATGGCCCTTCTGACCGATGGGAAGCGAGACTTCTTTGTAGCGCTGATTTTCCTTTCCAGGTTGCTTGGTTGGCCAAAAAGGGCGTATGCGTTTTTTCCTGAATATATTCAGGAAAAAACGCATACGCCCTTTTTGGCCAAGGGCATCATTGTCGACGTTTTGCCGCTTTTCATGTGCTTTAAAGGCGAATCGAATGTACCTCCTGAGATCTCTTTCCTCCAATTCTGCCTTGTTTCAAATCCTCTTCGTTGCCTTCCCTCAATATATTTGTGGACGAGAGTTATCATTTATAACTCTGCAGGTTTGTGAATTGCAGTGGCCCTGAGCTCCACTTTTCAACTCACTTTTTTGGGAGCTGGCCGCAAAAGCACGGGATTGCCTCAGGCCCTATTCTGGTTCCGGGCGGCAGGCTGAGCCTGTGGTTAATTCTTCTTTCTCATGGGAAAATAGAGTGACCTGTGCCTGTCCCAACACTTAGATCTAGTCTCTCATTGGTTGCCCCTCTCCCCGTTCATCCTCAGGACAAATTGCAACCTGTACGGAACAGGAGGTTAAAGGTGCTGTTTCTCCAAGTAGGGAGATTGCTCGTAAAGTAGCTGGAATGGCGAACCCGAGCACAAGGAGATGAGAAATGAGGTGCGTTTTAGAAACATTTCCCGATCACACGGTGTACCATCTTCTGGGTTTCTCATGCATGTTTTCGATGTAGGAAGATGCCCTTGAACCTGGAGATTTGGGGCCCATGGGATGGGTACCACGCAGTATTACTTTAACGGGTCTGCGTTTGCTCCCCCAACCTCACCCAACCTCTCAGCCCCAAGAGTGTCCACCCTTATGTCTCATCCAGCTGTGTGTCTAGATATGGTCAATCCAGGTTGCATCACAGCCCCTGAACGATTTTTGTAAGAATTCCTGTCTCTTTCACTGTCTTTGTTTTACGGGTTTTTAAAAGTAATTTATTTTTATAATGGGGTTTAGCTGATTTTCACGGCTGTGTTTATGCGCCTTTACACCCACTTGACTCACTTCCAGAGAGATATCAATACATAGGTATTAAGATTCTTACTAGTCAGATATATTCTTGGGCGGTGAATAGGGGGTGTTGAGTCCAGTTCACTGAGCAAGGAGTAGGTCTTGTCTATTACATATTGGGTTTATGGAACGGTATCTGAGCTAATTTGAAACCCTTGTTTTATGCATCGCCCCACCTCACCTTTCCCGTTAAGCGGCCATAGTGTGTTTTCTAAACGTGTGACTCTGTTCTGTTTTGTAATTCAGTTCAAGTGTAGCGGTTTTTACATTCCCTCTATAAGTGATAGCTTATGATAAGTGTCTTTTTCTGTGTGACTTATTTCACTTAGAATCGTCGTACCTAAATCCACTCATCATGCTGCTACTAGCCTTATGACATTGATTTCATGGCTGAGTGATATTCCATTGTACATAAGGGCCACAACTTCTTTATCCATTTTTCTCTTTCCTGGGATATTTAAGGTGTCATGAAGTGGAGGTTCTTGTCAACAGAGCAGCCCTAAACTTTGGGGTGCCTGTGTCTTGCTGATTTTTAGTTTTCCCAATTGATACGCCCATGAGTGGAGGTGCCCTATGCTCCCTAAGCTGTGTTTTCCCGATGTTTCAGGACACACCCTACACTTCTCCAGGGTGGCTGTTGGCAATTTACATCCCGCCCATCAGCGGAGCAAGGCTCCCATTTCTCCATGGCCTGTCCTGCATTTCTGGTTTTGTCACTTTTTTCAGCATGGCCCTTCTGACCGATGGGAAGCGAGACTTCTTTGTAGCGCTGATTTGCCTTTCCAGGTTGCTTAGTTGGCCAAAAAGGGCGTATGCGTTTTTTCCTGAATATATTCAGGAAAAAACGCATACGCCCTTTTTGGCCAAGGGCATCATTGTCGACGTTTTGCCGCTTTTCAGGTGCTTTAAATGCGATACGAAACTACCTCCTGAGATCTATTTCCTGCAATTCTGCCTTGCTTTCAAATCCTCTTCATTGCCTTCCCTCAATATATTTGTGGACGAGAGTTATCATTTATAACTCTGCAGGTTTGTGAATTGCAGTGCCCCTGAGCTCCATTTTTCAACTCGCTTTTTTGGGAGCTGGCCGCAAAAGCACGGGATTGCCTCAGGCCCTATTCTGGTTCCGGGCGGCAGGGTGAGCCTGTGATTAATTCTTCTTCCTAATGGGAAAATAGAGTGACCTGTGCCTGTCCCAACACCTAGATCTAGTCTCTCATTGGTTGCCCCTCTTCCCGTTCATCCTCAGGACAAATTGCAACCTGTACGGAACAGGAGGTTAAAGGTGCTGATTCTCCAATTAGTGAGATTGCTCGTAAAGTAGCTGGAATGGCGAACCCGAGCACAAGGAGATGAGAAATGAGGTGCGTTTTAGAAACCTTTCCTGATCACACGGTTTACCATCTTCTGGGTTTCTCATGCATGCTTTCGATGTAGGAAGATGCCCTTGAACTGGAGATTTGGTGCCCGTGGGATGGGTACCACGCAGTATTACTTTCACGGGTCTGCGTTTGCTCCCCCAACCTCACCCAACCTCTCAGCCCCAAGAGTGTCCACCCTTATGTCTCATCCAGCTATGGGTCTGGATATGGTCTATCCAGGTTGCATCACAGCCCCTGAACGAATTTTGTAAGAATTCCTGTCTCTTTCACTGTCTTTGTTTTACGGGTTTTTAAAAGTAATTTATTTTTATAATGGGTTTTATCTGCTTTTCACGGCTGTGTTTATGCGGCTTTACACCCACTTGACTCACTTCCAGAGAGATATCTATACATAGCTTTTAGGATTCTTACTAGTCAAATATAATCTTGGGCAGTGAATAGGGGGTTTTGAGTCCAGTTCACTGAGCAAGGAGTAGGTCTTGTCTATTACATATTGGGTTTATGGAACGGTATCTGAGCTAATTTGAAACCCTTGTTTTACGCATCGCCCCACCTCACCTTTCCCGTTAAGCAGCCATAGTGTGTTTTCTAAACGTGTGACTCTGTTCTGTTTTGTAATTCAGTTCAAGTGTAGCGGTTTTTACATTCCCTCTATAAGTGATAGCTTATGATAAGTGTCTTTTTCTGTGTGACTTATTTCACTTAGAATCGTCATACCTAAATCCACTCATCATGCTGCTACTAGCCTTATGACATTGATTTCATGGCTGAGTGATATTCCATTGTACATAAGGGCCACAACTTCTTTATCCATTTTTCTCTTTCCTGGGATATTTAAGGTGTCATGAAGTGGAGGTTCTTGTCAACAGAGCAGCCCTAAACTTTGGGGTGCCTGTGTCTGGCTGATTTTTAGTTTTCCCAGTTGATACGCCCATGAATGGAAGTGCCCTATGCTCCCTAAGCTGTGTTTTCGCGATGTTTCAGGACACACCGTACACTTCTCCAGAGTGGCTGTTGGCAATTTACATCCCGCCCGTCAGCGGAGCAAGGCTCCAATTTCTCCATGGCCTGTCCTGCATTTCTGGTTTTGTCACTTTTTTCAGCATGGCCCTTCTGACCGATGGGAAGCGAGACTTCTTTGTAGCGCTGATTTGCCTTTCCAGGGTGCTTGGTTGGCCAAAAAGGGCGTATGCGTTTTTTCCTGAATATATTCATGAAAAAACGCATACGCCCTTTTTGGCCAAGGGCATCATTGTCGACGTTTTGCCGCTTTTCATGTGCTTTAAAGGCGAATCGTATCTACCTCCTGAGATCTGTTTCCTGCAATTCTGCCTTGTTTCAAATCCTCTTCGTTGCCTTCCCTCAATATATTTGTGGACGAGAGTTATCATTTATAACTCTGCAGTTTTGTGTATTGCAGTGCCCCTGAGCTCCACTTTTCAACTCGCTTTTTGGGGGGCTGGCCGCAAAAACGCGGGATTGCCTCAGGCCTTATTCTGGTTCCGGGCAGCAGGCTGAGCCTGTGGTTAATTCTTCTTCCTGATGGGAAAATAGAGTGACCTGTGCCTGTCCCAACACCTAGATCTAGTCTCTCATTGGTTGCCCCTCTCCCCGTTCATCCTCAGGACAAATTGCAACCTGTACGGAACAGGAGGTTAAAGGTGCTGTTTCTCCAAGTAGGGAGATTGCTCCTAAAGTAGCTGGAATGCCGAACCCGAGCACAAGGAGATGAGAAATGAGGTGCGTTTTAGAAACCTTTCCCGATCACACGGTGGACCATCTTCTGGGTTTTTCATGCATGTTTTCGATGTAGGAAGATGCCCTTGAACCTGGAGATTTGGGGCCCATGTGATGGGTACCACACAGTATTACTTTAACGGGTCTGCGTTTGCTCCCCCAACCTCACCCAACCTCTCAGCCCCAAGAGTGTCCACCCTTATGTCTCATCCAGCTGTGGGTCTAGATATGGTCAATCCAGGTTGCATCACAGCCCCTGAACGAATTTTGTAAGTATTCCTGTCTCTTTCACTGTCTTTGTTTTACGTGTTTTTAAAAGAAATTTATTCTTATAATGGGGTTTAGCTGCTTTTCACGGCTGTGTTTATGCGGCTTTACACCCACTTGACTCACTTCCAGAGAGATATCAATTCATAGGTTTTAGGATTCTTTCTAGTCAGATATATTCTTGGGCGGTGAATAGGGGGTGTTGAGTCCAGTTCACTGAGCAAGGAGTAGGTCTTGTCTATTACATATTGGGTTTATGGAACGGTATCTGAGCTAATTTGAAACCCTTGTTTTATGCATCACCCCACCTCACCTTTCCCGTTAAGCGGCCATAGTGTGTTTTCTAAACGTGTGACTCTGTTCTGTTTTGTAATTCAGTTCAAGTGTAGCGGTTTTTACATTCCCTCTATAAGTGATAGCTTATGATAAGTGTCTTTTTCTGTGTGACTTATTTCACTTAGAATCGTCGTACCTAAATCCACTCATCATGCTGCTACTAGCCTTATGACATTGATTTCATGGCTGAGTGATATTCCATTGTACATAAGGGCCACAACTTCTTTATCCATTTTTCTCTTTCCTGGGATATTTAAGGTGTCATGAAGTGGAGGTTCTTGTCAACAGAGCAGCCCTAAACTTTGGGGTGGCTGTGTCTTGCTGATTTTTAGTTTTCCCAATTGATACGCCCATGAGTGGAGGTGCCCTATGCTCCCTAAGCTGTGTTTTCCCGATGTTTCAGGAC
Source organism: Eschrichtius robustus (assembly GCF_028021215.1). Lineage (NCBI taxonomy): Eukaryota > Metazoa > Chordata > Mammalia > Artiodactyla > Eschrichtiidae > Eschrichtius > Eschrichtius robustus. Next base: position 60,504,021 of record NC_090839.1, read on the forward strand.
ACACCCTACACTTCTCCAGGGTGGCTGTTGGCAATTTACATCCCGCCCATCAGTGGAGCAAGGCTCCCATTTCTCCATGGCCTGTCCTGCATTTCTGGTTTTGTCACTTTTTTCAGCATGGCCCTTCTGACCGATGGGAAGCGAGACTTCTTTGTAGCGCTGATTTGCCTTTCCAGGTTGCTTGGTTGGCCAAAAAGGGCGTATGCGTTTTTTCCTGAATATATTCAGGAAAAAACGCATACGCCCTTTTTGGCCAAGGGCATCATTGTCGACGTTTTGCCGCTTTTCAGGTGCTTTAAATGCGATTCGAAACTACCTCCTGAGATCTATTTCCTGCAATTCTGCCTTGCTTTCAAATCCTCTTCATTGCCTTCCCTCAATATATTTGTGGACGAGAGTTATCATTTACAACTCTGCAGGTTTGTGAATTGCAGTGCCCCCGAGCTCCATTTTTCAACTCGCTTTTTTGGGAGCTGGCCGCAAAAGCACGGGATTGCCTCAGGCCCTATTCTGGTTCCGGGCGGCAGGGTGAGCCTGTGATTAATTCTTCTTCTTAATGGGAAAATAGAGTGACCTGTGCCTGTCCCAACACCTAGATCTAGTCTCTCATTGGTTGCCCCTCTTCCCGTTCATCCTCAGGACAAATTGCAACCTGTACGGAACAGGAGGTTAAAGGTGCTGATTCTCCAATTAGTGAGATTGCTCGTAAAGTAGCTGGAATGGCGAACCCGAGCACAAGGAGATGAGAAATGAGGTGCGTTTTAGAAACCTTTCCTGATCACACGGTTTACCATCTTCTGGGTTTCTCATGCATGCTTTTGATGTAGGAAGATGCCCTTGAACTGGAGATTTGGTGCCCGTGGGATGGGTACCACGCAGTATTACTTTCACGGGTCTGCGTTTGCTCCCCCAACCTCACCCAACCTCTCAGCCCCAAGAGTGTCCACCCTTATGTCTCATCCAGCTGTGGGTCTGGATATGGTCAATCCAGGTTGCATCACAGCCCCTGAACGAATTTTGTAAGAATTCCTGTCTCTTTCACTGTCTTTGTTTTACGGGTTTTTAAAACTAATTTATTTTTATAATGGGTTTTATCTGCTTTTCACGGCTGTGTTTATGCGGCTTTACACCCACTTGACTCACTTCCAGAGAGATATCTATACATAGCTTTTAGGATTCTTACTAGTCAAATATAATCTTGGGCAGTGAATAGGGGGTTTTGAGTCCAGTTCACTGAGCAAGGAGTAGGTCTTGTCTATTACATATTGGGTTTATGGAACGGTATCTGAGCTAATTTGAAACCCTTGTTTTATGCATCGCCCCACCTCACCTTTCCCGTTAAGCAGCCATAGTGTGTTTTCTAAACGTGTGACTCTGTTCTGTTTTGTAATTCAGTTCAAGTGTAGCGGTTTTTACATTCCCTCTATAAGTGATAGCTTATGATAAGTGTCTTTTTCTGTGTGACTTATTTCACTTAGAATCGTCGTACCTAAATCCACTCATCATGCTGCTACTACCCTTCTGACATTGATTTCATGGCTGAGTGATATTCCATTGTACATAAGGGCCACAATTTCTTTATCCATTTTTCTCTTTCCTGGGATATTTAAGGTGTCATGAAGTGGAGGTTCTTGTCAACAGAGCAGCCCTAAACTTTGGGGTGCCTGTGTCTGGCTGATTTTTAGTTTTCCCAGTTGATACGCCCATGAATGGAAGTGCCCTATGCTCCCTAAGCTGTGTTTTCGCGATGTTTCAGGACACACCGTACACTTCTCCAGAGTGGCTGTTGGCAATTTACATCCCGCCCATCAGCGGAGCAAGGCTCCAATTTCTCCATGGCCTGTCCTGAATTTCTGGTTTTGTCACTTTTTTCAGCATGGCCCTTCTGACCAATGGGAAGCGAGACTTCTTTGTAGCGCTGATTTGCCTTTCCAGGGTGCTTGGTTGGCCAAAAAGGGCGTATGCGTTTTTTCCTGAATATATTCATGAAAAAACGCATACGCCCTTTTTGGCCAAGGGCATCATTGTCGACGTTTTGCCGCTTTTCATGTGCTTTAAAGGCGAATCGTATCTACCTCCTGAGATCTGTTTCCTGCAATTCTGCCTTGTTTCAAATCCTCTTCGTTGCCTTCCCTCAATATATTTGTGGACGAGAGTTATCATTTATAACTCTGCAGTTTTGTGAATTGCAGTGCCCCTGAGCTCCACTTTTCAACTCGCTTTTTGGGGGGCTGGCCGCAAAAACGCGGGATTGCCTCAGGCCTTATTCTGGTTCCGGGCAGCAGGCTGAGCCTGTGGTTAATTCTTCTTCCTGATGGGAAAATAGAGTGACCTGTGCCTGTCCCAACACCTAGATCTAGTCTCTCATTGGTTGCCCCTCTCCCCGTTCATCCTCAGGACAAATTGCAACCTGTACGGAACAGGAGGTTAAAGGTGCTGTTTCTCCAAGTAGGGAGATTGCTCGTAAAGTAGCTGGAATGCCAAACCCGAGCACAAGGAGATGAGAAATGAGGTGCGTTTTAGAAACCTTTCCCGATCACACGGTGGACCATCTTCTGGGTTTTTCATGCATGTTTTCGATGTAGGAAGATGCCCTTGAACCTGGAGATTTGGGGCCCATGTGATGGGTACCACACAGTATTACTTTAACGGGTCTGCGTTTGCTCCCCCAACCTCACCCAACCTCTCAGCCCCAAGAGTGTCCACCCTTATGTCTCATCCAGCTGTGGGTCTAGATATGGTCAATCCAGGTTGCATCACAGCCTCTGAACGAATTTTGTAAGTATTCCTGTCTCTTTCACTGTCTTTGTTTTACGTGTTTTTAAAAGAAATTTATTCTTATAATGGGGTTTAGCTGCTTTTCACGGCTGTGTTTATGCGGCTTTACACCCACTTGACTCACTTCCAGAGAGATATCAATACATAGGTTTTAAGATTCTTACTAGTCAGATATATTCTTGGGCGGTGAATAGGGGGTGTTGAGTCCAGTTCACTGAGCAAGGAGTAGGTCTTGTCTATTACATATTGGGTTTATGGAACGGTATCTGAGCTAATTTGAAACCCTTGTTTTATGCATCACCCCACCTCACCTTTCCCGTTAAGCGGCCATAGTGTGTTTTCTAAACGTGTGACTCTGTTCTGTTTTGTAATTCAGTTCAAGTGTAGCGGTTTTTACATTCCCTCTATAAGTGATAGCTTATGATAAGTGTCTTTTTCTGTGTGACTTATTTCACTTAGAAACGTTGTACCTAAATCCACTCATCATGCTGCTACTAGCCTTATGACATTGATTTCATGGCTGAGTGATATTCCATTGTACATAAGGGCCACAACTTCTTTATCCATTTTTCTCTTTCCTGGGATATTTAAGGTGTCATGAAGTGGAGGTTCTTGTCAACAGAGCAGCCCTAAACTTTGGGGTGCCTGTGTCTTGCTGATTTTTAGTTTTCCCAATTGATACGCCCATGATTGGAGGTGCCCTATGCTCCCTAAGCTGTGTTTTCCCGATGTTTCAGGACACACCCTACACTTCTCCAGGGTGGCTGTTGGCAATTTACATCCCGCCCATCAGTGGAGCAAGGCTCCCATTTCTCCATGGCCTGTCCTGCATTTCTGGTTTTGTCACTTTTTTCAGCATGGCCCTTCTGACCGTTGGGAAGCGAGACTTCTTTGTAGCGCTGATTTGCCTTTCCAGGTTGCTTGGTTGGCCAAAAAGGGCGTATGCGTTTTTTCCTGAATATATTCAGGAAAAAACGCATACGCCCTTTTTGGCCAAGTGCATCATTGTCGACGTTTTGCCGCTTTTCAGGTGCTTTAAATGCGATTCGAATCTACCTCCTGAGATCTATTTCCTGCAATTCTGCCTTGCTTTCAAATCCTCTTCATTGCCTTCCCTCAATATATTTGTGGACGAGAGTTATCATTTATAACTCTGCAGGTTTGTGAATTGCAGTGCCCCTGAGCTCCATGTTTCAACTCGCTTTTTTGGGAGCTGGCCGCAAAAGCACGGGATTGCCTCAGGCCCTATTCTGGTTCCGGGCGGCAGGGTGAGCCTGTGATTAATTCTTCTTCCTAATGGGAAAATAGAGTGACCTGTGCCTGTCCCAACACCTAGATCTAGTCTCTCATTGGTTGCCCCTCTTCCCGTTCATCCTCAGGACAAATTGCAACCTGTACGGAACAGGAGGTTAAAGGTGCTGATTCTCCAATTAGTGAGATTGCTCGTAAAGTAGCTGGAATGGCGAACCCGAGCACAAGGAGATGAGAAATGAGGTGCGTTTTAGAAACCTTTCCTGATCACACGGTTTACCATCTTCTGGGTTTCTCATGCATGCTTTCGATGTAGGAAGATGCCCTTGAACTGGAGATTTGGTGCCCATGGGATGGGTACCACGCAGTATTACTTTCACGGGTCTGCGTTTGCTCCCCCAACCTCACCCAACCTCTCAGCCCCAAGAGTGTCCACCCTTATGTCTCATCCAGCTGTGGGTCTGGATATGGTCTATCCAGGTTGCATCACAGCCCCTGAACGAATTTTGTAAGAATTCCTGTCTCTTTCACTGTCTTTGTTTTACGGGTTTTTAAAAGTAATTTATTTTTATAATGGGTTTTATCTGCTTTTCACGGCTGTGTTTATGCGGCTTTACACCCACTTGACTCACTTCCAGAGAGATATCTATACATAGCTTTTAGGATTCTTACTAGTCAAATATAATCGTGGGCAGTGAATAGGGGGTGTTGAGTCCAGTTCACTGAGCAAGGAGTAGGTCTTGTCTATTACATATTGGGTTTATGGAACGGTATCTGAGCTAATTTGAAACCCTTGTTTTATGCATCGCCCCACCTCACCTTTCCCGTTAAGCAGCCATAGTGTGTTTTCTAAACGTGTGACTCTGTTCTGTTTTGTAATTCAGTTCAAGTGTAGCGGTTTTTACATTCCCTCTATAAGTGATAGCTTATGATAAGTGTCTTTTTCTGTGTGACTTATTTCACTTAGAATCGTCGTACCTAAATCCACTCATCATGCTGCTACTACCCTTATGACATTGATTTCATGGCTGAGTGATATTCCATTGTACATAAGGGCCACAACTTCTTTATCCGTTTTTCTCTTTCCTGGGATATTTAAGGTGTCATGAAGTGGAGGTTCTTGTCAACAGAGCAGCCCTAAACTTTGGGGTGCCTGTGTCTTGCTGATTTTTAGTTTTTCCAATTGATACGCCCATGAGTGGCAGTGCCCTATGCTCCCTAAGCTGTGTTTTTTCGATGTTTCAGGACACACCGTACACTTCTGCAGACTGGCTGTTGTCAATTTACATCCCGCCCATCAGCGGAGCAAGGCTCCCATTTCTCCATGGCCTGTCCAGCATTTCTTGTTCTGTCACTTTTTTCAGCATGGCCCTTCTGACCGATGGGAAGCGAGACTTCTTTGTAGCGCTGATTTGCCTTTCCAGGTTGCTTGGTTGGCCAAAAAGGGCGTATGCGTTTCTTCCTGAATATATTCAGGAAAAAACGCATATGCACTTTTTGGCCTAGGGCATCATTGTCGACGTTTTGCCGCTTTTCATGTGCTTTAAAGGCGAATCGTATCTACCTCCAGAGATCTCTTTCCTGCAATTCTGCCTTGTTTCAAATCCTCTTCGTTGCCTTCCCTCAATATATTTGTGGACGAGAGTTATCATTTATAACTCTGCAGGTTTGTGAATTGCAGTGCCCCTGAGCTCCACTTTTCAACTCGCTTTTTTGGGAGCTGGCCGCAAAGCACGGGATTGCCTCAGGCCCTATTCTGGTTCCGGGCGGCAGGCTGTGCCTGTGGTTAATTCTTCTTCCTAATGGGAAAATAGAGTGACCTGTGCCTGTCCCAACACTTAGATCTAGTCTCTCTTTGGTTGGCCTTTCCCCGTTCATCCGCAGGACAAATTGCAACCTGTACGGAACAGGAGGTTAAAGGTGCTGTTTCTCCAAGTAGGGAGATTGCTCGTAAAGTAGCTGGAATGGCGAACCCGAGCACAAGGAGATGAGAAATGAGGTGCATTTTAGAAACATTTCCCGATCACATGGTGTACCATCTTCTGGGTTTCTCATGCATGTTTTCGATGTAGGAAGATGCCCTTGAACCTGGAGATTTGGGGCCCATGGGATGGGTACCACGCAGTATTACTTTAACGGGTCTGCGTTTGCTCCCCCAACCTCACCCAAGCTCTCAGCCCCAAGAGTGTCCACCCTTATGTCTCATCCAGCTGTGGGTCTAGATATGGTCAATCCAGGTTGCATCACAGCCCCTGAACGAATTTTGTAAGTATTCCTGTCTCTTTCACTGTCTTTGTTTTACGTGTTTTTAAAAGTAATTTATTCTTATAATGGGGTTTAGCTGCTTTTCACGGCTGTGTTTATGCGGCTTTACACCCACTTGACTCTCTTCCAGAGAGATATCAATACATAGGTTTTAAGATTCTTACTAGTCAGATATATTCTTGGGCGGTGAATAGGGGGTGTTTAGTCCAGTTCACTGAGCAAGGAGTAGGTCTTGTCTATTACATATTGGGTTTATGGAACGGTATCTGAGCTAATTTGAAACCCTTGTTTTATGCATCACCCCACCTCACCTTTCCCGTTAAGCGGCCATAGTGTGTTTTCTAAACGTGTGACTCTGTTCTGTTTTGTAATTCAGTTCAAGTGTAGCGGTTTTTACATTCCCTCTATAAGTGATAGCTTATGATAAGTGTCTTTTTCTGTGTGACTTATTTCACTTAGAATCGTTGTACCTAAATCCACTCATCATGCTGCTACTAGCCTTATGACATTGATTTCATGGCTGAGTGATATTCCATTGTACATAAGGGCCACAACTTCTTTATCCATTTTTCTCTTTCCTGGGATATTTAAGGTGTCATGAAGTGGAGGTTCTTGTCAACAGAGCAGCCCTAAACTTTGGGGTGCCTGTGTCTTGCTGATTTTTAGTTTTCCCAATTGATACGCCCATGAGTGGAGGTGCCCTATGCTCCCTAAGCTGTGTTTTTTCGATGTTTCAGGACACACCGTACACTTCTGCAGACTGGCTCTTGGCAATTTACATCCCGCCCATCAGCGGAGCAAGGCTCCCATTTCTCCATGGCCTGTCCTGCATTTCTTGTTTTGTCACTTTTTTCAGCATGGCCCTTCTGACCGATGGGAAGCGAGACTTCTTTGTAGCGCTGATTTGCCTTTCCAGGTTGCTTGGTTGGCCAAAAAGGGCATATGCGTTTTTTCCAGAATATATTCATGAAAAAACGCATACGCCCTTTTTAGCCAAGGGCATCATTGTCGACGTTTTGCCGCTTTTCATGTGCTTTAAAGGCGAATCGTATCTACCTCCTGAGATCTGTTTCCTGCAATTCTGCCTTGTTTCAAATCCTCTTCGTTGCCTTCCCTCAATATATTTGTGGACGAGAGTTATCATTTATAACTCTGCAGTTTTGTGAATTGCAGTGCCCCTGAGCTCCACTTTTCAACTCGCTTTTTGGGGGGCTGGCCGCAAAAGCGCGGGATTGCCTCAGGCCTTATTCTGGTTCCGGGCGGCAGGCTGAGCCTGTGGTTAATTCTTCTTCCTGATGGGAAAATAGAGTGACCGGTGCCTGTCCCAACACCTAGATCTAGTCTCTCATTGGTTGCCCCTCTCCCCGTTCATCCTCAGGACAAATTGCAACCTGTACGGAACAGGAGGTTAAAGGTGCTGTTTCTCCAAGTAGGGAGATTGCTCGTAAAGTAGCTGGAATGCCGAACCGGAGCACAAGGAGATGAGAAATGAGGTGCGTTTTAGAAACCTTTCCCGATCACACGGTGTACCATCTTCTGGGTTTCTCATGCATGTTTTCGATGTAGGAAGATGCCCTTGAACCTGGAGATTTGGGGCCCATGTGATGGGTACCACACAGTATTACTTTAACTGGTCTGTGTTTGCTCCCCCAACCTCACCCAAGCTCTCAGCCCCAAGAGTGTCCACCCTTATGTCTCATCCAGCTGTGGGTCTAGATATGGTCAATCCAGGTTGCATCACAGCCCCTGAACGAATTTTGTAAGTATTCCTGTCACTTTCACTGTCTTTGTTTTACGTGTTTTTAAAAGTAATTTATTCTTATAATGGGGTTTAGCTGCTTTTCACGGCTGTGTTTATGCGGCTTTACACCCACTTGACTCACTTCCAGAGAGATATCAATACATAGGTTTTAAGATTCTTACTAGTCAGATATATTCTTGGGCGGTGAATAGGGGGTGTTGAGTCCAGTTCACTGAGCAAGGAGTAGATCTTGTCTATTACATATTGGGTTTATGGAACGGTATCTGAGCTAATTTGAAACCCTTGTTTTATGCATCACCCCACCTCACCTTTCCCGTTAAGCGGCCATAGTGTGTTTTCTAAACGTGTGACTCTGTTCTGTTTTGTAATTCAGTTCAAGTGTAGCGGTTTTTACATTCCCTCTATAAGTGATAGCTTATGATAAGTGTCTTTTTCTGTGTGACTTATTTCACTTAGAATCGTTGTACCTAAATCCACTCATCATGCTGCTACTAGCCTTATGACATTGATTTCATGGCTGAGTGATATTCCATTGTACATAAGGGCCACAACTTCTTTATCCATTTTTCTCTTTCCTGGGATATTTAAGGTGTCATGAAGTGGAGGTTCTTGTCAACAGAGCAGCCCTAAACTTTGGGGTGCCTGTGTCTTGCTGATTTTTAGTTTTCCCAATTGATACGCCCATGAGTGGCAGTGCCCTATGCTCCCTAAGCTGTGTTTTTTCGATGTTTCAGGACACACCGTACACTTCTGCAGACTGGCTCTTGTCAATTTACATCCCGCCCATCAGCGGAGCAAGGCTCCCATTTCTCCATGGCCTGTCCAGCATTTCTTGTTTTGTCACTTTTTTCAGCATGGCCCTTCTGACCGATGGGAAGCGAGACTTCTTTGTAGCGCTGATTTGCCTTTCCAGGTTGCTTGGTTGGCCAAAAAGGGCGTATGCGTTTTTTCCTGAATACATTCAGGAAAAAACGCATATGCCCTTTTTGGCCTAGGGCATCATTGTAGACGTTTTTCCGCTTTTCATGTGCTTTAAAGGCGAATCGTATCTACCTCCTGAGATCTCTTTCCTGCAATTCTGCCTTGTTTCAAATCCTCTTCGTTGCCTTCCCTCAATATATTTGTGGACGAGAGTTATCATTTATAACTCTGCAGGTTTGTGAATTGCAGTGCCCCTGAGCTCCACTTTTCAACTCGCTTTTTTGGGAGCTGGCCGCAAAAGCACGGGATTGCCTCAGGCCCTATTCTGGTTCCCGGCGGCAGGCTGAGCCTGTGGTTAATTCTTCTTCCTAATGGGAAAATAGAGTGACCTGTGCCTGTCCCAACACTTAGATCTAGTCTCTCATTGGTTGGCCCTTTCCCCGTTCATCCTCAGGAAAAATTGCAACCTGTACGGAACAGGAGGTTAAAGGTGCTGTTTCTCCAAGTAGGGAGATTGCTCGTAAAGTAGCTGGAATGGCGAACCTGAGCACAAGGAGATGAGAAATGAGGTGCGTTTTAGAAACATTTCCCGATCACACGGTGTACCATCTTCTGGGTTTCTCATGCATGTTTTCGATGTAGGAAGGTGCCCTTGAACCTGGAGATTTGGGGCCCATGGGATGGGTACCACGCAGTATTACTTTAACGGGTCTGCGTTTGCTCCCCCAACCTCACCCAAACTCTCAGCCCCAAGAGTGTCCACCCTTATGTCTCATCCAGCTGTGGGTCTAGATATGGTCAATCCAGGTCGCATCACAGTGCCTGAACGATTTTTGTAAGAATTCCTGTCTCTTTCACTGTCTTTGTTTTACGGGTTTTTAAAAGTAATTTATTTTTATAATGTGGTTTAGCTGCTTTTCACGGCTGTGTTTATGCGGCTTTACTGCCACTTGACTCACTTCCAGAGAGATATCAATACATAGGTTTTAAGATTCTTACTAGTCAGATATATTCTTGGGCGCTGAATAGGGGGTGTTGAGTCCAGTTCACTGAGCAAGGAGTAGGTCTTGTCTATTACATATTTGGTTTATGGAACGGTATCTGAGCTAATTTGAAACCCTTGTTTTATGCATCGCCCCACCTCACCTTTCCCGTTAAGCAGCCATAGTGTGTTTTCTAAACGTGTGACTGTTCTGTTTTGTAATTCAGTTCAAGTGTAGCGGTTTTTACATTCCCTCTATAAGTGATAGCTTATGATAAGTGTCTTTTTCTGTGTGACTTATTTCACTTAGAATCGTCGTACCTAAATCCACTCATCATGCTGCTACTAGCCTTATGACATTGATTTCATGACTGAGTGATATTCCATTGTACATAAGGGCCACAACTTCTTTATCCATTTTTCTCTTTCCTGGGATATTTAAGGTGTCATGAAGTGGAGGTTCTTGTCAACAGAGCAGCCCTAAACTTTGGGGTGCCTGTGTCTTGCTGATTTTTAGTTTCCCCAATTGATACGCCCATGACTGGAAGTGCCCTATGCTCACTAAGCTGTGTTTTCCCGATGTTTCAGGACACACCATACACTTCTCCAGAGTGGCTGTTGGCAATTTACCTCCCGCCCATCAGCGGAGCAAGGCTCCAATTTCTCCATGGCCTGTCCTGCATTTCTGGTTTTGTCACTTTTTTCAGCATGGCCCTTCTGACCGATGGGAAGCGAGACTTCTTTGTAGCGCTGATTTCCCTTTCCAGGGTGCTTGGTTGGCCAAAAAGGGCGTATGCGTTTTTTCCTGAATATATTCATGAAAAAACGCATACGCCCTTTTTGGCCAAGGGCATCATTGTCGACGTTTTGCCGCTTTTCATGTGCTTTAAAGGCGAATCGTATCTACCTCCTGAGATCTGTTTCCTGCAATTCTGCCTTGTTTCAAATCCTCTTCGTTGCCTTCCCTCAATATATTTGTGGACGAGAGTTATCATTTATAACTCTGCAGTTTTGTGAATTGCAGTGCCCCTGAGCTCCACTTTTCAACTCGCTTTTTGGGGGGGCTGGCCGCAAAAACGCGGGATTGCCTCAGGCCTTATTCTGGTTCCGGGCAGCAGGCTGAGCCTGTGGTTAATTCTTCTTCCTGATGGGAAAATAGAGTGACCTGTGCCTGTCCCAACACCTAGATCTAGTCTCTCATTGGTTGCCCCTCTCCCCGTTCATCCTCAGGACAAATTGCAACCTGTACGGACAGGACGTTAAAGGTGCTGATTCTCCAAGTAGGGAGATTGCTCGTAAAGTAGCTGGAATGGCGAACCCGAGCACAAGGAGATGAGAAATGAGGTGCGTTTTAGCAACCCTTCCTGATCACACGGTGTACCATCTTCTGGGTTTCTCATGCATGTTTTCTATGTAGGATGATGCCCTTGAACCTGGAGATTTGGGGCCCATGGGATGGGTACCACGCAGTATTACTTTCACGGGTCTGCTTTTTCTCCCCCAACCTCACCCAACCTCTCAGCCCCAAGAGTGTCCACCCTTATGTCTCATCCAGCTGTGGGTCTAGATATGGTCAATCCAGGTTGCATCACAGCCCCTGAACGAATTTTGTAAGAATTCCTGTCTCTTTCACTGTCTTTGTTTTACGGGTTTTTAAAAGCAATTTATTTTTATAATGGGGTTTAGCTGCTTTTCACGGCTGTGTTTATCCGGCTTTACACCCACTTGACTCACTTCTAGAGAGATATCAATACATAGGTTTTAAGATTCTTAGTAATCAGATATATTCTAGGGTGGTGAATAGGGGATGTTGAGTCCAGTTCACTGAGCAAGGAGTAGGTCTTGTCTATTACATATTGGGTTTATGGAACGGTATCTGAGCTAATTTGAAACCCTTGTTTTATGCATCACCCCACCTCACCTTTCCCGTTAAGCAGCCATAGTGTGTTTTCTAAACGTGTGAATCTGTTCTGTTTTGTAATTCAGTTCAAGTGTAGTGGTTTTTACATTCCCCCTATAAGTGATAGCTTATGATAAGTGTCTTTTTCTGTGTGACTTATTTCACTTAGAATTGTCGTACCTAAATCCACTCATCATGCTGCTACTAGCCTCAGGACATTGATTTCATGGCTGAGTGATATTCCATTGTACATAAGGACCACAACTTCTTTATCCATTTTTCTCTTTCCTGGGATATTTAAGGTGTCATGAAGTGGAGGCTCTTGTCAACAGAGCAGCCCTAAACTTTGGGGTGCCTGTGTCTTGCTGATTTTTAGTTTTCCCAATTTATACGCCCATGAGTGGAAGTGCCCTATGCTCCCTAAGCTGTGTTTTCCCGATGTTTCAGGACACACCGTACACTTCTCCAGAGTGGCTGTTGGCAATTTACATCCCGCCCATCAGTGGAGCAAGGCGCCCATTTCTCCATGGCCTGTCCTGCATTTCTGGTTTTGTCACTTTTTTCACCATGGCCCTTCTGACCGATGGGAAGCGAGACTTCTTTGTAGCGCTGATTTTCCTTTCCAGGTTGCTTGGTTGGCCAAAAAGGGCGTATGCGTTTTTTCCTGAATATATTCAGTAAAAAACGCATACGCCCTTTTTGGCCAAGGGCATCATTGTCGACGTTGTGCCGCTTTTCAGGTGCTTTAAAGGCGATTCAAATCTACCTCCTGAGATCTCTTTCCTGCAATTCTGCCTTGCTTTCAAATCCTCTTCATTGCCTTCCCTCAATATATTTGTGGACGAGAGTTATCATTGATAACTCTGCAGGTTTGTGAATTGCAGAGCCCCTGACCTCCATCTTTGAACTCGCTTATTTGGGACCTGGCCGCAAAAGCGCGGGATTGCCACAGGCCCTATTCTGGTTCCGGGCGGCAGGCTGAGCCTGTGGTTAATTCTTCTTCCTGAAGGCGAAATAGAGTGACCTGTGCCTGTCCCAACACCTAGATCTAGTCTCTCATTGGTGGCCCCTCTCCCTGTTCATCCTCAGGACAAATTGCAACCTGTACGGAACAGGAGGTTAAAGGTGCTAATTCTCCAAGTAGGGAGATTGCTAGAAAAGCGGCTGGAATGGCGAACCCGAGCACAAGGATATGAGAAATGTGGTGCGTTTTAGAAACCTTTCCCGATCAGATGGTGTACCACCTTCTGGGATTCTCAAGCATGTTTTCGATGTAGGAAGATGCCCTTGAACCTGGAGATTTGGGGCCCATGGGATGGGTACCACGCAGTATTACTTTAACGGGTCTGCGTTTGCTCCCCCAACCTCACCCAACCTCTCAGCCCCAAGAGTGTCCACGCTTATGTCTCACCCAGCTGTGGGTCTAGATATGGTCAATCCAGATTGCATCACAGCCCCTGAACGAATTTTGTAAGAATTCCTGTCTCTTTCACTGTCTTTGTTTTACGGGTTTTTAAAAGTAATTTATTTTTATAATGGGGTTTAGCTGCTTTTCACGGCTGTGTTTATGCGGCTTTACACCCACTTGACTGACTTCCAGAGAGATATCAATACATAGGTTTTAAGATTCTTACTAGTCAGATATATTCTTGGGCGGTGAATAGGGGGTTTTGAGTCCAGTTCACTGAGCAAGGAGTAGGTCTTGTCTATTACATATTGGGTTTATGGAACGGTATCTGAGCTAATTTGAAACCCTTGTTTTATGCATCACTCCACCTCACCTTTCCCGTTAAGCAGCCATAGTGTGTTTTCTAAACGTGTGACTCTGTTCTGTTTTGTAATTCAGTTCAAGTGTAGCGGTTTTTACATTCCCTCTATAAGTGATAGCTTATGATAAGTGTCTTTTTCTGTGTGACTTATTTCACTTAGAATCGTTGTACCTAAATCCACTCATCATGCTGCTACTAGCCTTATGACATTGATTTCATGGCTGAGTGATATTCCATTGTACATAAGGGCCACAACTTCTTTATCCATTTTTCTCTTTCCTGGGATATTTAAGGTGTCATGAAGTGGAGGTTCTTGTCAACAGAGCAGCCCTAAACTTTGGGGTGCCTGTGTCTTGCTGATTTTTAGTTTTCCCAATTGATACGCCCATGAGTGGAAGTGCCCTATGCTCCCTAAGCTGTGTTTTTTCGATGTTTCAGGACACACCGTACACTTCTGCAGACTGGCCCTTGGCAACTTACATCCCGCTCATCAGCGGAGCAAGGCTCCCATTTCTCCATGGCCTTTCCTGCATTTCTTGTTTTGTCACTTTTTTCAGCATGGCCCTTCTGACCGATGGGAAGCGAGACTTCTTTGTAGCGCTGATTTGCCTTTCCAGGTTGCTTGGTTGGCCAAAAAGGGCGTATGCGTTTTTTCCAGAATATATTCATGAAAAAACGCATACGCCCTTTTTGGCCAAGGGCATCATTGTCGACGTTTTGCCGCTTTTCATGTGCTTTAAAGGCGAATCGTATCTACCTCCTGAGATCTGTTTCCTGCAATTCTGCCTTGTTTCAAATCCTCTTCGTTGCCTTCCCTCAATATATTTGTGGACGAGAGTTATCATTTATAACTCTGCAGTTTTGTGAATTGCAGTGCCCCTGAGCTCCACTTTTCAACTCGCTTTTTGGGGGGCTGGCCGCAAAAGCGCGGGATTGCCTCAGGCCTTATTCTGGTTCCGGGCGGCAGGCTGAGCCTGTGGTTAATTCTTCTTCCTGATGGGAAAATACAGTGACCTGTGCCTGTCCCAACACCTAGATCTAGTCTCTCATTGGTTGCCCCTCTCCCCGTTCATCCTCAGGACAAATTGCAACCTGTTCGGAACAGGAGGTTAAAGATGCTGTTTCTCCAAGTAGGGAGATTGCTCGTAAAGTAGCTGGAATGCCGAACCCGAGCACAAGGAGATGAGAAATGAGGTGCGTTTTAGAAACCTTTCCCGATCACACGGTGTACCATCTTCTGGGTTTCTCATGCATGTTTTCGATGTAGGAAGATGCCCTTGAACCTGGAGATTTGGGGCCCATGGGATGGGTACCACACAGTATTACTTTAACTGGTCTGCGTTTGCTCCCCCAACCTCACCCAAGCTCTCAGCCCCAAGAGTGTCCACCCTTATGTCTCATCCAGCTGTGGGTCTAGATATGGTCAATCCAGGTTGCATCACAGCCCCTGAACGAATTTTGTAAGTATTCCTGTCTCTTTCACTGTCTTTGTTTTACGTGTTTTTAAAAGTAATTTATTCTTATAATGGGGTTTAGCTGCTTTTCACGGCTGTGTTTATGCGGCTTTACACCCACTTGACTCACTTCCAGAGAGATATCAATACATAGGTTTTAAGATTCTTACTAGTCAGATATATTCTTGGGCGGTGAATAGGGGGTGTTGAGTCCAGTTCACTGAGCAAGGAGTAGATCTTGTCTATTACATATTGGGTTTATGGAACGGTATCTGAGCTAATTTGAAACCCTTGTTTTATGCATCACCCCACCTCACCTTTCCCGTTAAGCGGCCATAGTGTGTTTTCTAAACGTGTGACTCTGTTCTGTTTTGTAATTCAGTTCAAGTGTAGCGGTTTTTACATTCCCTCTATAAGTGATAGCTTATGATAAGTGTCTTTTTCTGTGTGACTTATTTCACTTAGAATCGTTGTACCTAAATCCACTCATCATGCTGCTACTAGCCTTAGGACATTGATTTCATGGCTGAGTGATATTCCATTGTACATAAGGGCCACAACTTCTTTATCCATTTTTCTCTTTCCTGGGATATTTAAGGTGTCATGAAGTGGAGGTTCTTGTCAACAGAGCAGCCCTAAACTTTGGGGTGCCTGTGTCTTGCTGATTTTTAGTTTTCCCAATTGATACGCCCATGAGTGGCAGTGCCCTATGCTCCCTAAGCTGTGTTTTTTCGATGTTTCAGGACA
Source organism: Eschrichtius robustus (assembly GCF_028021215.1). Classification (NCBI taxonomy): domain Eukaryota; kingdom Metazoa; phylum Chordata; class Mammalia; order Artiodactyla; family Eschrichtiidae; genus Eschrichtius; species Eschrichtius robustus. The sequence goes on from NC_090839.1 coordinate 60,519,850, forward strand.
CACCGTACACTTCTGCAGACTGGCTGTTGTCAATTTACATCCCGCCCATCAGCAGAGCAAGGCTCCCATTTCTCCATGGCCTGTCCAGCATTTCTTGTTCTGTCACTTTTTTCAGCATGGCCCTTCTGACCGATGGGAAGCGAGACTTCTTTGTAGCGCTGATTTGCCTTTCCAGGTTGCTTGGTTGGCCAAAAATGGCGTATGCGTTTTTTCCTGAATATATTCAGGAAAAAACGCATACGCCCTTTTTGGCCTAGGGCATCATTGTCGACGTTTTGCCGCTTTTCATGTGCTTTAAAGGCGAATCGTATCTACCTCCTGAGATCTCTTTCCTGCAATTCTGCCTTGTTTCAAATCCTCTTCGTTGCCTTCCCTCAATATATTTGTGGACGAGAGTTATCATTTATAACTCTGCAGGTTTGTGAATTGCAGTGCCCCTGAGCTCCACTTTTCAACTCGCTTTTTTGGGAGCTGACCGCAAAAGCACGGGATTGCCTCAGGCCCTATTCTGGTTCCCGGCGGCAGGCTGAGCCTGTGGTTAATTCTTCTTCCTAATGGGAAAATAGAGTGACCTGTGCCTGTCCCAACACTTAGATCTAGTCTCTCTTTGGTTGGCCCTTTCCCCGTTCATCCTCAGGACAAATTGCAACCTGTACGGAACAGGAGGTTAAAGGTGCTGTTTCTCCAACTAGGGAGATTGCTCGTAAAGTAGCTGGAATGGCGAACCCGAGCACAAGGAGATGAGAAATGAGGTGCGTTTTAGAAACATTTCCCGATCACACGGTGTACCATCTTCTGGGTTTCTCATGCATGTTTTCGATGTAGGAAGATGCCCTTGAACCTGGAGATTTGGGGCCCATGGGATGGGTACCACGCAGTATTACTTTAACGGGTCTGCGTTTGCTCCCCCAACCTCACCCAACCTCTCAGCCCCAAGAGTGTCCACCCTTATGTCTCATCCAGCTGTGTGTCTAGATATGGTCAATCCAGGTTGCATCACAGTGCCTGAACGATTTTTGTAAGAATTCCTGTCTCTTTCACTGTCTTTGTTTTACGGGTTTTTAAAAGTAATTTATTTTTATAATGTGGTTTAGCTGCTTTTCACGGCTGTGTTTATGCGGCTTTACACCCACTTGACTCACTTCCAGAGAGATATCAATACATAGGTTTTAAGATTCTTACTAGTCAGATATATTCTTGGGCGCTGAATAGGGGGTGTTGAGTCCAGTTCACTGAGCAAGGAGTAGGTCTTGTCTATTACATATTGGGTTTATGGAACGGTATCTGAGCTAATTTGAAACCCTTGTTTTATGCATCGCCCCACCTCACCTTTCCCGTTAAGCAGCCATAGTGTGTTTTCTAAACGTGTGACTGTTCTGTTTTGTAATTCAGTTCAAGTGTACCGGTTTTTACATTCCCTCTATAAGTGATAGCTTATGATAAGTGTCTTTTTCTGTGTGACTTATTTCACTTAGAATCGTCGTACCTAAATCCACTCATCATGCTGCTACTAGCCTTATGACATTGATTTCATGGCTGAGTGATATTCCATTGTACATAAGGGCCACAACTTCTTTATCCATTTTTCTCTTTCCTGGGATATTTAAGGTGTCATGAAGTGGAGGTTCTTGTCAACAGAGCAGCCCTAAACTTTGGGGTGCCTGTGTCTTGCTGATTTTTAGTTTTCCCAATTGATACGCCCATGACTGGAAGTGCCCTATGCTCCCTAAGCTGTGTTTTCCCGATGTTTCAGGACACACCATACACTTCTCCAGAGTGGCTGTTGGCAATTTACCTCCCGCCCATCAGCGGAGCAAGGCTCCAATTTCTCCATGGCCTGTCCTGCATTTCTGGTTTTGTCACTATTTTCAGCATGGCCCTTCTGACCGATGGGAAGCGAGACTTATTTGTAGCGCTGATTTGCCTTTCCAGGTTGCTTGGTTGGCCAAAAAGGGCGTATGCGTTTTTTCCTGAATATATTCAGGAAAAAACGCATACGCCCTTTTTGGCCAAGTGCATCATTGTCGACGTTTTGCCGCTTTTCAGGTGCTTTAAATGCGATTCGAATCTACCTCCTGAGATCTATTTCCTGCAATTCTGCCTTGCTTTCAAATCCTCTTCATTGCCTTCCCTCAATATATTTGTGGACGAGAGTTATCATTTATAACTCTGCAGGTTTGTGAATTGCAGTGCCCCTGAGCTCCATGTTTCAACTCGCTTTTTTGGGAGCTGGCCGCAAAAGCACGGGATTGCCTCAGGCCCTATTCTGGTTCCGGGCGGCAGGGTGAGCCTGTGATTAATTCTTCTTCCTAATGGGAAAATAGAGTGACCTGTGCCTGTCCCAACACCTAGATCTAGTCTCTCATTGGTTGCCCCTCTTCCCGTTCATCCTCAGGACAAATTGCAACCTGTACGGAACAGGAGGTTAAAGGTGCTGATTCTCCAATTAGTGAGATTGCTCGTAAAGTAGCTGGAATGGCGAACCCGAGCACAAGGAGATGAGAAATGAGGTGCGTTTTAGAAACCTTTCCTGATCACACGGTTTACCATCTTCTGGGTTTCTCATGCATGCTTTCGATGTAGGAAGATGCCCTTGAACTGGAGATTTGGTGCCCGTGGGATGGGTACCACGCAGTATTACTTTCACGGGTCTGCGTTTGCTCCACCAACCTCACCCAACCTCTCAGCCCCAAGAGTGTCCACCCTTATGTCTCATCCAGCTGTGGGTCTGGATATGGTCTATCCAGGTTGCATCACAGCCCCTGAACGAATTTTGTAAGAATTCCTGTCTCTTTCACTGTCTTTGTTTTACGGGTTTTTAAAAGTAATTTATTTTTATAATGGGTTTTATCTGCTTTTCACGGCTGTGTTTATGCGGCTTTACACCCACTTGACTCACTTCCAGAGAGATATCTATACATAGCTTTTAGGATTCTTACTAGTCAAATATAATCGTGGGCAGTGAATAGGGGGTGTTGAGTCCAGTTCACTGAGCGAGGAGTAGGTCTTGTCTATTACATATTGGGTTTATGGAACGGTATCTGAGCTAATTTGAAACCCTTGTTTTATGCATCGCCCCACCTCACCTTTCCCGTTAAGCAGCCATAGTGTGTTTTCTAAACGTGTGACTCTGTTCTGTTTTGTAATTCAGTTCAAGTGTAGCGGTTTTTACATTCCCTCTATAAGTGATAGCTTATGATAAGTGTCTTTTTCTGTGTGACTTATTTCACTTAGAATCGTCGTACCTAAATCCACTCATCATGCTGCTACTACCCTTATGACATTGATTTCATGGCTGAGTGATATTCCATTGTACATAAGGGCCACAACTTCTTTATCCATTTTTCTCTTTCCTGGGATATTTAAGGTGTCATGAAGTGGAGGTTCTTGTCAACAGAGCAGCCCTAAACTTTGGGGTGCCTGTGTCTTGCTGATTTTTAGTTTTTACAATTGATACGCCCATGAGTGGCAGTGCCCTATGCTCCCTAAGCTGTGTTTTTTCGATGTTTCAGGACACACCGTACACTTCTGCAGACTGGCTGTTGTCAATTTACATCCCGCCCATCAGCGGAGCAAGGCTCCCATTTCTCCATGGCCTGTCCAGCATTTCTTGTTCTGTCACTTTTTTCAGCATGGCCCTTCTGACCGATGGGAAGCGAGACTTCTTTGTAGCGCTGATTTGCCTTTCCAGGTTGCTTGGTTGGCCAAAAAGTGCGTATGCGTTTTTTCCTGAATACATTCAGGAAAAAACGCATACGCCCTTTTTGGCCTAGGGCATCATTGTAGACGTTTTGCCGCTTTTCATGTGCTTTAAAGGCGAATCGTATCTACCTCCTGAGATCTGTTTCCTGCAATTCTGCCTTGTTTCAAATCCTCTTCGTTGCCTTCCCTCAATATATTTGTGGACGAGAGTTATCATTTATAACTCTGCAGGTTTGTGAATTGCAGTGCCCCTGAGCTCCACTTTTCAACTCGCTTTTTTGGGAGCTGGCCGCAAAAGCACGGGATTGCCTCAGGCCCTATTCTGGTTCCGGGCAGCAGGCTGTGCCTGTGGTTAATTCTTCTTCCTAATGGGAAAATAGAGTGACCTGTGCATGTCCCAACACTTAGATCTAGTCTCTCTTTGGTTGGCCCTTTCCCCGTTCATCCTCAGGACAAATTGCAACCTGTACGGAACAGGAGGTTAAAGGTGCTGTTTCTCCAAGTAGGGAGATTGCTCGTAAAGTAGCTGGAATGGCGAACCCGAGCACAAGGAGATGAGAAATGAGGTGCATTTTAGAAACATTTCCCGATCACATGGTGTACCATCTTCTGGGTTTCTCATGCATGTTTTCGATGTAGGAAGATGCCCTTGAACCTGGAGATTTGGGGCCCATGGGATGGGTACCACGCAGTATTACTTTAACGGGTCTGCGTTTGCTCCCCCAACCTCACCCAAGCTCTCAGCCCCAAGAGTGTCCACCCTTATGTCTCATCCAGCTGTGGGTCTAGATATGGTCAATCCAGGTTGCATCACAGCCCCTGAACGAATTTTGTAAGTATTCCTGTCTCTTTCACTGTCTTTGTTTTACGTGTTTTTAAAAGTAATTTATTCTTATAATGGGGTTTAGCTGCTTTTCACGGCTGTGTTTATGCGGCTTTACACCCACTTGACTCTCTTCCAGAGAGATATCAATACATAGGTTTTAAGATTCTTACTAGTCAGATATATTCTTGGGCGGTGAATAGGGGGTGTTTAGTCCAGTTCACTGAGCAAGGAGTAGGTCTTGTCTATTACATATTGGGTTTATGGAACGGTATCTGAGCTAATTTGAAACCCTTGTTTTATGCATCACCCCACCTCACCTTTCCCGTTAAGCGGTCATAGTGTGTTTTCTAAACGTGTGACTCTGTTCTGTTTTGTAATTCAGTTCAAGTGTAGCGGTTTTTACATTCCCTCTATAAGTGATAGCTTATGATAAGTGTCTTTTTCTGTGTGACTTATTTCACTTAGAATCGTTGTACCTAAATCCACTCATCATGCTGCTACTAGCCTTATGACATTGATTTCATGGCTGAGTGATATTCCATTGTACATAAGGGCCACAACTTCTTTATCCATTTTTCTCTTTCCTGGGATATTTAAGGTGTCATGAAGTGGAGGTTCTTGTCAACAGAGCAGCCCTAAACTTTGGGGTGCCTGTGTCTTGCTGATTTTTAGTTTTCCCAATTGATACGCCCATGAGTGGAGGTGCCCTATGCTCCCTAAGCTGTGTTTTTTCGATGTTTCAGGACACACCGTACACTTCTGCAGACTGGCTCTTGGCAATTTACATCCCGCCCATCAGCGGAGCAAGGCTCCCATTTCTCCATGGCCTGTCCTGCATTTCTTGTTTTGTCACTTTTTTCAGCATGGCCCTTCTGACCGATGGGAAGCGAGACTTCTTTGTAGCGCTGATTTGCCTTTCCAGGTTGCTTGGTTGGCCAAAAAGGGCATATGCGTTTTTTCCAGAATATATTCATGAAAAAACGCATACGCCCTTTTTGGCCAAGGGCATCATTGTCGACGTTTTGCCGCTTTTCATGTGCTTTAAAGGCGAATCGTATCTACCTCCTGAGATCTGTTTCCTGCAATTCTGCCTTGTTTCAAATCCTCTTCGTTGCCTTCCCTCAATATATTTGTGGACGAGAGTTATCATTTATAACTCTGCAGTTTTGTGAATTGCAGTGCCCCTGAGCTCCACTTTTCAACTCGCTTTTTGGGGGGCTGGCCGCAAAAGCGCGGGATTGCCTCAGGCCTTATTCTGGTTCCGGGCGGCAGGCTGAGCCTGTGGTTAATTCTTCTTCCTAATGGGAAAATAGAGTGACCGGTGCCTGTCCCAACACCTAGATCTAGTCTCTCATTGGTTGCCCCTCTCCCCGTTCATCCTCAGGACAAATTGCAACCTGTACGGAACAGGAGGTTAAAGGTGCTGTTTCTCCAAGTAGGGAGATTGCTCGTAAAGTAGCTGGAATGCCGAACCGGAGCACAAGGAGATGAGAAATGAGGTGCGTTTTAGAAACCTTTCCCGATCACACGGTGTACCATCTTCTGGGTTTCTCATGCATGTTTTCGATGTAGGAAGATGCCCTTGAACCTGGAGATTTGGGGCCCATGTGATGGGTACCACACAGTATTACTTTAACTGGTCTGTGTTTGCTCCCCCAACCTCACCCAAGCTCTCAGCCCCAAGAGTGTCCACCCTTATGTCTCATCCAGCTGTGGGTCTAGATATGGTCAATCCAGGTTGCATCACAGCCCCTGAACGAATTTTGTAAGTATTCCTGTCACTTTCACTGTCTTTGTTTTACGTGTTTTTAAAAGTAATTTATTCTTATAATGGGGTTTAGCTGCTTTTCACGGCTGTGTTTATGCGGCTTTACACCCACTTGACTCACTTCCAGAGAGATATCAATACATAGGTTTTAAGATTCTTACTAGTCAGATATATTCTTGGGCGGTGAATAGGGGGTGTTGAGTCCAGTTCACTGAGCAAGGAGTAGATCTTGTCTATTACATATTGGGTTTATGGAACGGTATCTGAGCTAATTTGAAAACCTTGTTTTATGCATCACCCCACCTCACCTTTCCCGTTAAGCGGCCATAGTGTGTTTTCTAAACGTGTGACTCTGTTCTGTTTTGTAATTCAGTTCAAGTGTATCGGTTTTTACATTCCCTCTATAAGTGATAGCTTATGATAAGTGTCTTTTTCTGTGTGACTTATTTCACTTAGAATCGTTGTACCTAAATCCACTCATCATGCTGCTACTAGCCTTATGACATTGATTTCATGGCTGAGTGATATTCCATTGTACATAAGGGCCACAACTTCTTTATCCATTTTTCTCTTTCCTGGGATATTTAAGGTGTCATGAAGTGGAGGTTCTTGTCAACAGAGCAGCCCTAAACTTTGGGGTGCCTGTGTCTTGCTGATTTTTAGTTTTCCCAATTGATACGCCCATGAGTGGCAGTGCCCTATGCTCCCTAAGCTGTGTTTTTTCGATGTTTCAGGACACACCGTACACTTCTGCAGACTGGCTCTTGTCAATTTACATCCCGCCCATCAGCGGAGCAAGGCTCCCATTTCTCCATGGCCTGTCCAGCATTTCTTGTTTTGTCACTTTTTTCAGCATGGCCCTTCTGACCGATGGGAAGCGAGACTTCTTTGTAGCGCTGATTTGCCTTTCCAGGTTGCTTGGTTGGCCAAAAAGGGCGTATGCGTTTTTTCCTGAATACATTCAGGAAAAAACGCATACGCCCTTTTTGGCCTAGGGCATCATTGTAGACGTTTTGCCGCTTTTCATGTGCTTTAAAGGCGAATCGTATCTACCTCCTGAGATCTCTTTCCTGCAATTCTGCCTTGTTTCAAATCCTCTTCGTTGCCTTCCCTCAATATATTTGTGGACGAGAGTTATCATTTATAACTCTGCAGGTTTGTGAATTGCAGTGCCCCTGAGCTCCACTTTTCAACTCGCTTTTTTGGGAGCTGGCCGCAAAAGCACGGGATTGCCTCAGGCCCTATTCTGGTTCCCGGCGGCAGGCTGAGCCTGTGGTTAATTCTTCTTCCTAATGGGAAAATAGAGTGACCTGTGCCTGTCCCAACACTTAGATCTAGTCTCTCATTGGTTGGCCCTTTCCCCGTTCATCCACAGGACAAATTGCAACCTGTACGGAACAGGAGGTTAAAGGTGCTGTTTCTCCAAGTAGGGAGATTGCTCGTAAAGTAGCTGGAATGGCGAACCTGAGCACAAGGAGATGAGAAATGAGGTGCGTTTTAGAAACATTTCCCGATCACACGGTGTACCATCTTCTGGGTTTCTCATGCATGTTTTCGATGTAGGAAGGTGCCCTTGAACCTGGAGATTTGGGGCCCATGGGATGGGTACCATGCAGTATTACTTTAACGGGTCTGCGTTTGCTCCCCCAACCTCACCCAAACTCTCAGCCCCAAGAGTGTCCACCCTTATGTCTCATCCAGCTGTGGGTCTAGATATGGTCAATCCAGGTCGCATCACAGTGCCTGAACGATTTTTGTAAGAATTCCTGTCTCTTTCACTGTCTTTGTTTTACGGGTTTTTAAAAGTAATTTATTTTTATAATGTGGTATAGCTGCTTTTCACAGCTGTGTTTATGCGGCTTTACTGCCACTTGACTCACTTCCAGAGAGATATCAATACATAGGTTTTAAGATTCTTACTAGTCAGATATATTCTTGGGCGCTGAATAGGGGGTGTTGAGTCCAGTTCACTGAGCAAGGAGTAGGTCTTGTCTATTACATATTTGGTTTATGGAACGGTATCTGAGCTAATTTGAAACCCTTGTTTTATGCATCGCCCCACCTCACCTTTCCCGTTAAGCAGCCATAGTGTGTTTTCTAAACGTGTGACTCTGTTCTGTTTTGTAATTCAGTTCAAGTGTATCGGTTTTTACATTCCCTCTATAAGTGATAGCTTATGATAAGTGTCTTTTTCTGTGTGACTTATTTCACTTAGAATCGTCGTACCTAAATCCACTCATCATGCTGCTACTAGCCTTATGACATTGATTTCATGACTGAGTGATATTCCATTGTACATAAGGGCCACAACTTCTTTATCCATTTTTCTCTTTCCTGGGATATTTAAGGTGTCATGAAGTGGAGGTTCTTGTCAACAGAGCAGCCCTAAACTTTGGGGTGCCTGTGTCTTGCTGATTTTTAGTTTCCCCAATTGATACGCCCATGACTGGAAGTGCCCTATGCTCACTAAGCTGTGTTTTCCCGATGTTTCAGGACACACCATACACTTCTCCAGAGTGGCTGTTGGCAATTTACCTCCCGCCCATCAGCGGAGCAAGGCTCCAATTTCTCCATGGCCTGTCCTGCATTTCTGGTTTTGTCACTTTTTTCAGCATGGCCCTTCTGACCGATGGGAAGCGAGACTTCTTTGTAGCGCTGATTTCCCTTTCCAGGGTGCTTGGTTGGCCAAAAAGGGCGTATGCGTTTTTTCCTGAATATATTCATGAAAAAACGCATACGCCCTTTTTGGCCAAGGGCATCATTGTCGACGTTTTGCCGCTTTTCATGTGCTTTAAAGGCGAATCGTATCTACCTCCTGAGATCTGTTTCCTGCAATTCTGCCTTGTTTCAAATCCTCTTCGTTGCCTTCCCTCAATATATTTGTGGACGAGAGTTATCATTTATAACTCTGCAGTTTTGTGAATTGCAGTGCCCCTGAGCTCCACTTTTCAACTCGCTTTTTGGGGGGGCTGGCCGCAAAAACGCGGGATTGCCTCAGGCCTTATTCTGGTTCCGGGCAGCAGGCTGAGCCTGTGGTTAATTCTTCTTCCTGATGGGAAAATAGAGTGACCTGTGCCTGTCCCAACACCTAGATCTAGTCTCTCATTGGTTGCCCCTCTCCCCGTTCATCCTCAGGACAAATTGCAACCTGTACGGACAGGACGTTAAAGGTGCTGATTCTCCAAGTAGGGAGATTGCTCGTAAAGTAGCTGGAATGGCGAACCCGAGCACAAGGAGATGAGAAATGAGGTGCGTTTTAGCAACCCTTCCTGATCACACGGTGTACCATCTTCTGGGTTTCTCATGCATGTTTTCTATGTAGGAAGATGCCCTTGAACCTGGAGATTTGGGGCCCATGGGATGGGTACCACGCAGTATTACTTTCACGGGTCTGCTTTTTCTCCCCCAACCTCACCCAACCTCTCAGCCCCAAGAGTGTCCACCCTTATGTCTCATCCAGCTGTGGGTCTAGATATGGTCAATCCAGGTTGCATCACAGCCCCTGAACGAATTTTGTAAGAATTCCTGTCTCTTTCACTGTCTTTGTTTTACGGGTTTTTAAAAGCAATTTATTTTTATAATGGGGTTTAGGTGCTTTTCACGGCTGTGTTTATCCGGCTTTACACCCACTTGACTCACTTCTAGAGAGATATCAATACATAGGTTTTAAGATTCTTACTAATCAGATATATTCTAGGGTGGTGAATAGGGGATGTTGAGTCCAGTTCACTGAGCAAGGAGTAGGTCTTGTCTATTACATATTGGGTTTATGGAACGGTATCTGAGCTAATTTGAAACCCTTGTTTTATGCATCACCCCACCTCACCTTTCCCGTTAAGCAGCCATAGTGTGTTTTCTAAAAGTGTGAATCTGTTCTGTTTTGTAATTCAGTTCAAGTGTAGTGGTTTTTACATTCCCCCTATAAGTGATAGCTTATGATAAGTGTCTTTTTCTGTGTGACTTATTTCACTTAGAATTGTCGTACCTAAATCCACTCATCATGCTGCTACTAGCCTCAGGACATTGATTTCATGGCTGAGTGATATTCCATTGTACATAAGGACCACAACTTCTTTATCCATTTTTCTCTTTCCTGGGATATTTAAGGTGTCATGAAGTGGAGGCTCTTGTCAACAGAGCAGCCCTAAACTTTGGGGTGCCTGTGTCTTGCTGATTTTTAGTTTTCCCAATTTATACGCCCATGAGTGGAAGTGCCCTATGCTCCCTAAGCTGTGTTTTCCCGATGTTTCAGGACACACCGTACACTTCTCCAGAGTGGCTGTTGGCAATTTACATCCCGCCCATCAGTGGAGCAAGGCGCCCATTTCTCCATGGCCTGTCCTGCATTTCTGGTTTTGTCACTTTTTTCACCATGGCCCTTCTGACCGATGGGAAGCGAGACTTCTTTGTAGCGCTGATTTTCCTTTCCAGGTTGCTTGGTTGGCCAAAAAGGGCGTATGCGTTTTTTCCTGAATATATTCAGTAAAAAACGCATACGCCCTTTTTGGCCAAGGGCATCATTGTCGACGTTGTGCCGCTTTTCAGGTGCTTTAAAGGCGATTCAAATCTACCTCCTGAGATCTCTTTCCTGCAATTCTGCCTTGCTTTCAAATCCTCTTCATTGCCTTCCCTCAATATATTTGTGGACGAGAGTTATCATTGATAACTCTGCAGGTTTGTGAATTGCAGAGCCCCTGACCTCCATCTTTGAACTCGCTTCTTTGGGACCTGGCCGCAAAAGCGCGGGATTGCCACAGGCCCTATTCTGGTTCCGGGCGGCAGGCTGAGCCTGTGGTTAATTCTTCTTCCTGAAGGCGAAATAGAGTGACCTGTGCCTGTCCCAACACCTAGATCTAGTCTCTCATTGGTGGCCCCTCTCCCTGTTCATCCTCAGGACAAATTGCAACCTGTACGGAACAGGAGGTTAAAGGTGCTAATTCTCCAAGTAGGGAGATTGCTAGAAAAGCGGCTGGAATGGCGAACCTGAGCACAAGGATATGAGAAATGTGGTGCGTTTTAGAAACCTTTCCCGATCAGATGGTGTACCACCTTCTGGGATTCTCAAGCATGTTTTCGATGTAGGAAGATGCCCTTGAACCTGGAGATTTGGGGCCCATGGGATGGGTACCACGCAGTATTACTTTAACGGGTCTGCGTTTGCTCCCCCAACCTCACCCAACCTCTCAGCCCCAAGAGTGTCCACGCTTATGTCTCACCCAGCTGTGGGTCTAGATATGGTCAATCCAGATTGCATCACAGCCCCTGAACGAATTTTGTAAGAATTCCTGTCTCTTTCACTGTCTTTGTTTTACGGGTTTTTAAAAGTAATTTATTTTTATAATGGGGTTTAGCTGCTTTTCACGGCTGTGTTTATGCGGCTTTACACCCACTTGACTGACTTCCAGAGAGATATCAATACATAGGTTTTAAGATTCTTACTAGTCAGATATATTCTTGGGCGGTGAATAGGGGGTTTTGAGTCCAGTTCACTGAGCAAGGAGTAGGTCTTGTCTATTACATATTGGGTTTATGGAACGGTATCTGAGCTAATTTGAAACCCTTGTTTTATGCATCACTCCACCTCACCTTTCCCGTTAAGCAGCCATAGTGTGTTTTCTAAACGTGTGACTCTGTTCTGTTTTGTAATTCAGTTCAAGTGTAGCGGTTTTTACATTCCCTCTATAAGTGATAGCTTATGATAAGTGTCTTTTTCTGTGTGACTTATTTCACTTAGAATCGTTGTACCTAAATCCACTCATCATGCTGCTACTAGCCTTATGACATTGATTTCATGGCTGAGTGATATTCCATTGTACATAAGGGCCACAACTTCTTTATCCATTTTTCTCTTTCCTGGGATATTTAAGGTGTCATGAAGTGGAGGTTCTTGTCAACAGAGCAGCCCTAAACTTTGGGGTGCCTGTGTCTTGCTGATTTTTAGTTTTCCCAATTGATACGCCCATGAGTGGAAGTGCCCTATGCTCCCTAAGCTGTGTTTTTTCGATGTTTCAGGACACACCGTACACTTCTGCAGACTGGCCCTTGGCAACTTACATCCCGCCCATCAGCGGAGCAAGGCTCCCATTTCTCCATGGCCTTTCCTGCATTTCTTGTTTTGTCACTTTTTTCAGCATGGCCCTTCTGACCGATGGGAAGCGAGACTTCTTTGTAGCGCTGATTTGCCTTTCCAGGTTGCTTGGTTGGCCAAAAAGGGCGTATGCGTTTTTTCCAGAATATATTCATGAAAAAACGCATACGCCCTTTTTGGCCAAGGGCATCATTGTCGACGTTTTGCCGCTTTTCATGTGCTTTAAAGGCGAATCGTATCTACCTCCTGAGATCTGTTTCCTGCAATTCTGCCTTGTTTCAAATCCTCTTCGTTGCCTTCCCTCAATATATTTGTGGACGAGAGTTATCATTTATAACTCTGCAGTTTTGTGAATTGCAGTGCCCCTGAGCTCCACTTTTCAACTCGCTTTTTGGGGGGCTGGCCGCAAAAGCGCGGGATTGCCTCAGGCCTTATTCTGGTTCCGGGCGGCAGGCTGAGCCTGTGGTTAATTCTTCTTCCTGATGGGAAAATAGAGTGACCTGTGCCTGTCCCAACACCTAGATCTAGTCTCTCATTGGTTGCCCCTCTCCCCGTTCATCCTCAGGACAAATTGCAACCTGTTCGGAACAGGAGGTTAAAGATGCTGTTTCTCCAAGTAGGGAGATTGCTCGTAAAGTAGCTGGAATGCCGAACCCGAGCACAAGGAGATGAGAAATGAGGTGCGTTTTAGAAACCTTTCCCGATCACACGGTGTACCATCTTCTGGGTTTCTCATGCATGTTTTCGATGTAGGAAGATGCCCTTGAACCTGGAGATTTGGGGCCCATGGGATGGGTACCACACAGTATTACTTTAACTGGTCTGCGTTTGCTCCCCCAACCTCACCCAAGCTCTCAGCCCCAAGAGTGTCCACCCTTATGTCTCATCCAGCTGTGGGTCTAGATATGGTCAATCCAGGTTGCATCACAGCCCCTGAACGAATTTTGTAAGTATTCCTGTCTCTTTCACTGTCTTTGTTTTACGTGTTTTTAAAAGTAATTTATTCTTATAATGGGGTTTAGCTGCTTTTCACGGCTGTGTTTATGCGGCTTTACACCCACTTGACTCACTTCCAGAGAGATATCAATACATAGGTTTTAAGATTCTTACTAGTCAGATATATTCTTGGGCGGTGAATAGGGGGTGTTGAGTCCAGTTCACTGAGCGAGGAGTAGGTCTTGTCTATTACATATTGGGTTTATGGAACGGTATCTGAGCTAATTTGAAACACTTGTTTTATGCATCACCCCACCTCACCTTTCCCGTTAAGCTGCCAGTGTGTTTTCTAAACGTGTGACTCTGTTCTGTTTTGTAATTCAGTTCAAGTGTAGCGGTTTTTACATTCCCTCTATAAGTGATAGCTTATGATAAGTGTCTTTTTCTGTGTGACTTATTTCACTTAGAATCGTTGTACCTAAATCCACTCATCATGCTGCTACTAGCCTTAGGACATTGATTTCATGGCTGAGTGATATTCCATTGTACATAAGGGCCACAACTTCTTTATCCATTTTTCTCTTTCCTGGGATATTTAAGGTGTCATGAAGTGGAGGTTCTTGTCAACAGAGCAGCCCTAAACTTTGGGGTGCCTGTGTCTTGCTGATTTTTAGTTTTCCCAATTGATACGCCCATGAGTGGCAGTGCCCTATGCTCCCTAAGCTGTGTTTTTTCGATGTTTCAGGACACACCGTACACTTCTGCAGACTGGCTGTTGTCAATTTACATCCCGCCCATCAGCAGAGCAAGGCTCCCATTTCTCCATGGCCTGTCCAGCATTTCTTGTTCTGTCACTTTTTTCAGCATGGCCCTTCTGACCGATGGGAAGCGAGACTTCTTTGTAGCGCTGATTTGCCTTTCCAGGTTGCTTGGTTGGCCAAAAATGGCGTATGCGTTTTTTCCTGAATATATTCAGGAAAAAACGCATACGCCCTTTTTGGCCTAGGGCATCATTGTCGACGTTTTGCCGCTTTTCATGTGCTTTAAAGGCGAATCGTATCTACCTCCTGAGATCTCTTTCCTGCAATTCTGCCTTGTTTCAAATCCTCTTCGTTGCCTTCCCTCAATATATTTGTGGACGAGAGTTATCATTTATAACTCTGCAGGTTTGTGAATTGCAGTGCCCCTGAGCTCCACTTTTCAACTCGCTTTTTTGGGAGCTGACCGCAAAAGCACGGGATTGCCTCAGGCCCTATTCTGGTTCCCGGCGGCAGGCTGAGCCTGTGGTTAATTCTTCTTCCTAATGGGAAAATAGAGTGACCTGTGCCTGTCCCAACACTTAGATCTAGTCTCTCTTTGGTTGGCCCTTTCCCCGTTCATCCTCAGGACAAATTGCAACCTGTACGGAACAGGAGGTTAAAGGTGCTGTTTCTCCAACTAGGGAGATTGCTCGTAAAGTAGCTGGAATGGCGAACCCGAGCACAAGGAGATGAGAAATGAGGTGCGTTTTAGAAACATTTCCCGATCACACGGTGTACCATCTTCTGGGTTTCTCATGCATGTTTTCGATGTAGGAAGATGCCCTTGAACCTGGAGATTTGGGGCCCATGGGATGGGTACCACGCAGTATTACTTTAACGGGTCTGCGTTTGCTCCCCCAACCTCACCCAACCTCTCAGCCCCAAGAGTGTCCACCCTTATGTCTCATCCAGCTGTGTGTCTAGATATGGTCAATCCAGGTTGCATCACAGTGCCTGAACGATTTTTGTAAGAATTCCTGTCTCTTTCACTGTCTTTGTTTTACGGGTTTTTAAAAGTAATTTATTTTTATAATGTGGTTTAGCTGCTTTTCACGGCTGTGTTTATGCGGCTTTACACCCACTTGACTCACTTCCAGAGAGATATCAATACATAGGTTTTAAGATTCTTACTAGTCAGATATATTCTTGGGCGCTGAATAGGGGGTGTTGAGTCCAGTTCACTGAGCAAGGAGTAGGTCTTGTCTATTACATATTGGGTTTATGGAACGGTATCTGAGCTAATTTGAAACCCTTGTTTTATGCATCGCCCCACCTCACCTTTCCCGTTAAGCAGCCATAGTGTGTTTTCTAAACGTGTGACTGTTCTGTTTTGTAATTCAGTTCAAGTGTACCGGTTTTTACATTCCCTCTATAAGTGATAGCTTATGATAAGTGTCTTTTTCTGTGTGACTTATTTCACTTAGAATCGTCGTACCTAAATCCACTCATCATGCTGCTACTAGCCTTATGACATTGATTTCATGGCTGAGTGATATTCCATTGTACATAAGGGCCACAACTTCTTTATCCATTTTTCTCTTTCCTGGGATATTTAAGGTGTCATGAAGTGGAGGTTCTTGTCAACAGAGCAGCCCTAAACTTTGGGGTGCCTGTGTCTTGCTGATTTTTAGTTTTCCCAATTGATACGCCCATGACTGGAAGTGCCCTATGCTCCCTAAGCTGTGTTTTCCCAATGTTTCAGGACACACCATACACTTCTCCAGAGTGGCTGTTGGCAATTTACCTCCCGCCCATCAGCGGAGCAAGGCTCCAATTTCTCCATGGCCTGTCCTGCATTTCTGGTTTTGTCACTATTTTCAGCATGGCCCTTCTGACCGATGGGAAGCGAGACTTATTTGTAGCGCTGATTTGCCTTTCCAGGTTGCTTGGTTGGCCAAAAAGGGCATATGCGTTTTTTCCTGAATATATTCAGGAAAAAACGCATACGCCCTTTTTGGCCAAGTGCATCATTGTCGACGTTTTGCCGCTTTTCAGGTGCTTTAAATGCGATTCGAATCTACCTCCTGAGATCTATTTCCTGCAATTCTGCCTTGCTTTCAAATCCTCTTCATTGCCTTCCCTCAATATATTTGTGGACGAGAGTTATCATTTATAACTCTGCAGGTTTGTGAATTGCAGTGCCCCTGAGCTCCATGTTTCAACTCGCTTTTTTGGGAGCTGGCCGCAAAAGCACGGGATTGCCTCAGGCCCTATTCTGGTTCCGGGCGGCAGGGTGAGCCTGTGATTAATTCTTCTTCCTAATGGGAAAATAGAGTGACCTGTGCCTGTCCCAACACCTAGATCTAGTCTCTCATTGGTTGCCCCTCTTCCCGTTCATCCTCAGGACAAATTGCAACCTGTACGGAACAGGAGGTTAAAGGTGCTGATTCTCCAATTAGTGAGATTGCTCGTAAAGTAGCTGGAATGGCGAACCCGAGCACAAGGAGATGAGAAATGAGGTGCGTTTTAGAAACCTTTCCTGATCACACGGTTTACCATCTTCTGGGTTTCTCATGCATGCTTTCGATGTAGGAAGATGCCCTTGAACTGGAGATTTGGTGCCCGTGGGATGGGTACCACGCAGTATTACTTTCACGGGTCTGCGTTTGCTCCACCAACCTCACCCAACCTCTCAGCCCCAAGAGTGTCCACCCTTATGTCTCACCCAGCTGTGGGTCTGGATATGGTCTATCCAGGTTGCATCACAGCCCCTGAACGAATTTTGTAAGAATTCCTGTCTCTTTCACTGTCTTGGTTTTACGGGTTTTTAAAAGTAATTTATTTTTATAATGGGTTTTATCTGCTTTTCACGGCTGTGTTTATGCGGCTTTACACCCACTTGACTCACTTCCAGAGAGATATCTATACATAGCTTTTAGGATTCTTACTAGTCAAATATAATCGTGGGCAGTGAATAGGGGGTGTTGAGTCCAGTTCACTGAGCGAGGAGTAGGTCTTGTCTATTACATATTGGGTTTATGGAACGGTATCTGAGCTAATTTGAAACCCTTGTTTTATGCATCGCCCCACCTCACCTTTCCCGTTAAGCAGCCATAGTGTGTTTTCTAAACGTGTGACTCTGTTCTGTTTTGTAATTCAGTTCAAGTGTAGCGGTTTTTACATTCCCTCTATAAGTGATAGCTTATGATAAGTGTCTTTTTCTGTGTGACTTATTTCACTTAGAATCGTCGTACCTAAATCCACTCATCATGCTGCTACTACCCTTATGACATTGATTTCATGGCTGAGTGATATTCCATTGTACATAAGGGCCACAACTTCTTTATCCATTTTTCTCTTTCCTGGGATATTTAAGGTGTCATGAAGTGGAGGTTCTTGTCAACAGAGCAGCCCTAAACTTTGGGGTGCCTGTGTCTTGCTGATTTTTAGTTTTTCCAATTGATACGCCCATGAGTGGCAGTGCCCTATGCTCCCTAAGCTGTGTTTTTTCGATGTTTCAGGACACACCGTACACTTCTGCAGACTGGCTGTTGTCAATTTACATCCCGCCCATCAGCGGAGCAAGGCTCCCATTTCTCCATGGCCTGTCCAGCATTTCTTGTTCTGTCACTTTTTTCAGCATGGCCCTTCTGACCGATGGGAAGCGAGACTTCTTTGTAGCGCTGATTTGCCTTTCCAGGTTGCTTGGTTGGCCAAAAAGTGCGTATGCGTTTTTTCCTGAATACATTCAGGAAAAAACGCATACGCCCTTTTTGGCCTAGGGCATCATTGTAGACGTTTTGCCGCTTTTCATGTGCTTTAAAGGCGAATCGTATCTACCTCCTGAGATCTGTTTCCTGCAATTCTGCCTTGTTTCAAATCCTCTTCGTTGCCTTCCCTCAATATATTTGTGGACGAGAGTTATCATTTATAACTCTGCAGGTTTGTGAATTGCAGTGCCCCTGAGCTCCACTTTTCAACTCGCTTTTTTGGGAGCTGGCCACAAAAGCACGGGATTGCCTCAGGCCCTATTCTGGTTCCGGGCAGCAGGCTGTGCCTGTGGTTAATTCTTCTTCCTAATGGGAAAATAGAGTGACCTGTGCATGTCCCAACACTTAGATCTAGTCTCTCTTTGGTTGGCCCTTTCCCCGTTCATCCTCAGGACAAATTGCAACCTGTACGGAACAGGAGGTTAAAGGTGCTGTTTCTCCAAGTAGGGAGATTGCTCGTAAAGTAGCTGGAATGGCGAACCCGAGCACAAGGAGATGAGAAATGAGGTGCATTTTAGAAACATTTCCCGATCACATGGTGTACCATCTTCTGGGTTTCTCATGCATGTTTTCGATGTAGGAAGATGCCCTTGAACCTGGAGATTTGGGGCCCATGGGATGGGTACCACGCAGTATTACTTTAACGGGTCTGCGTTTGCTCCCCCAACCTCACCCAAGCTCTCAGCCCCAAGAGTGTCCACCCTTATGTCTCATCCAGCTGTGGGTCTAGATATGGTCAATCCAGGTTGCATCACAGCCCCTGAACGAATTTTGTAAGTATTCCTGTCTCTTTCACTGTCTTTGTTTTACGTGTTTTTAAAAGTAATTTATTCTTATAATGGGGTTTAGCTGCTTTTCACGGCTGTGTTTATGCGGCTTTACACCCACTTGACTCTCTTCCAGAGAGATATCAATACATAGGTTTTAAGATTCTTACTAGTCAGATATATTCTTGGGCGGTGAATAGGGGGTGTTTAGTCCAGTTCACTGAGCAAGGAGTAGGTCTTGTCTATTACATATTGGGTTTATGGAACGGTATCTGAGCTAATTTGAAACCCTTGTTTTATGCATCACCCCACCTCACCTTTCCCGTTAAGCGGCCATAGTGTGTTTTCTAAACGTGTGACTCTGTTCTGTTTTGTAATTCAGTTCAAGTGTAGCGGTTTTTACATTCCCTCTATAAGTGATAGCTTATGATAAGTGTCTTTTTCTGTGTGACTTATTTCACTTAGAATCGTTGTACCTAAATCCACTCATCATGCTGCTACTAGCCTTATGACATTGATTTCATGGCTGAGTGATATTCCATTGTACATAAGGGCCACAACTTCTTTATCCATTTTTCTCTTTCCTGGGATATTTAAGGTGTCATGAAGTGGAGGTTCTTGTCAACAGAGCAGCCCTAAACTTTGGGGTGCCTGTGTCTTGCTGATTTTTAGTTTTCCCAATTGATACGCCCATGAGTGGAGGTGCCCTATGCTCCCTAAGCTGTGTTTTTTCGATGTTTCAGGACACACCGTACACTTCTGCAGACTGGCTCTTGGCAATTTACATCCCGCCCATCAGCGGAGCAAGGCTCCCATTTCTCCATGGCCTGTCCTGCATTTCTTGTTTTGTCACTTTTTTCAGCATGGCCCTTCTGACCGATGGGAAGCGAGACTTCTTTGTAGCGCTGATTTGCCTTTCCAGGTTGCTTGGTTGGCCAAAAAGGGCATATGCGTTTTTTCCAGAATATATTCATGAAAAAACGCATACGCCCTTTTTGGCCAAGGGCATCATTGTCGACGTTTTGCCGCTTTTCATGTGCTTTAAAGGCGAATCGTATCTACCTCCTGAGATCTGTTTCCTGCAATTCTGCCTTGTTTCAAATCCTCTTCGTTGCCTTCCCTCAATATATTTGTGGACGAGAGTTATCATTTATAACTCTGCAGTTTTGTGAATTGCAGTGCCCCTGAGCTCCACTTTTCAACTCGCTTTTTGGGGGGCTGGCCGCAAAAGCGCGGGATTGCCTCAGGCCTTATTCTGGTTCCGGGCGGCAGGCTGAGCCTGTGGTTAATTCTTCTTCCTAATGGGAAAATAGAGTGACCGGTGCCTGTCCCAACACCTAGATCTAGTCTCTCATTGGTTGCCCCTCTCCCCGTTCATCCTCAGGACAAATTGCAACCTGTACGGAACAGGAGGTTAAAGGTGCTGTTTCTCCAAGTAGGGAGATTGCTCGTAAAGTAGCTGGAATGCCGAACCGGAGCACAAGGAGATGAGAAATGAGGTGCGTTTTAGAAACCTTTCCCGATCACACGGTGTACCATCTTCTGGGTTTCTCATGCATGTTTTCGATGTAGGAAGATGCCCTTGAACCTGGAGATTTGGGGCCCATGTGATGGGTACCACACAGTATTACTTTAACTGGTCTGTGTTTGCTCCCCCAACCTCACCCAAGCTCTCAGCCCCAAGAGTGTCCACCCTTATGTCTCATCCAGCTGTGGGTCTAGATATGGTCAATCCAGGTTGCATCACAGCCCCTGAACGAATTTTGTAAGTATTCCTGTCACTTTCACTGTCTTTGTTTTACGTGTTTTTAAAAGTAATTTATTCTTATAATGGGGTTTAGCTGCTTTTCACGGCTGTGTTTATGCGGCTTTACACCCACTTGACTCACTTCCAGAGAGATATCAATACATAGGTTTTAAGATTCTTACTAGTCAGATATATTCTTGGGCGCTGAATAGGGGGTGTTGAGTCCAGTTCACTGAGCAAGGAGTAGGTCTTGTCTATTACATATTTGGTTTATGGAACGGTATCTGAGCTAATTTGAAACCCTTGTTTTATGCATCGCCCCACCTCACCTTTCCCGTTAAGCAGCCATAGTGTGTTTTCTAAACGTGTGACTCTGTTCTGTTTTGTAATTCAGTTCAAGTGTATCGGTTTTTACATTCCCTCTATAAGTGATAGCTTATGATAAGTGTCTTTTTCTGTGTGACTTATTTCACTTAGAATCGTCGTACCTAAATCCACTCATCATGCTGCTACTAGCCTTATGACATTGATTTCATGACTGAGTGATATTCCATTGTACATAAGGGCCACAACTTCTTTATCCATTTTTCTCTTTCCTGGGATATTTAAGGTGTCATGAAGTGGAGGTTCTTGTCAACAGAGCAGCCCTAAACTTTGGGGTGCCTGTGTCTTGCTGATTTTTAGTTTTCCCAATTGATACGCCCATGACTGGAAGTGCCCTATGCTCACTAAGCTGTGTTTTCCCGATGTTTCAGGACACACCATACACTTCTCCAGAGTGGCTGTTGGCAATTTACCTCCCGCCCATCAGCGGAGCAAGGCTCCAATTTCTCCATGGCCTGTCCTGCATTTCTGGTTTTGTCACTTTTTTCAGCATGGCCCTTCTGACCGATGGGAAGCGAGACTTCTTTGTAGCACTGATTTGCCTTTCCAGGTTGCTTGGTTGGCCAAAAAGGGCATCATTGTCGACGTTTTGCCGCTTTTCATGTGCGTTAAAGGCGAATCGAATCTACCTCCTGAGATCTCTTTCCTGCAATTCTGCCTTGCTTTCAAATCCTCTTCGTTGCCTTCCCTCAATATATTTGTGGACGAGAGTTATCATTTATAACTCTGCAGGTTTGTGAATTGCAGTGCCCCTGAGCTCTAGTTTTCAAATCGCTTTTTTGGGAGCTGCCCGCAAAAGCGCGGGATTGCCTCAGGCCCTATTCTGGTTCCGGGCGGCAGGCTGAGCCTGTGGTTAATTCTTCTTCCTGATGGGAAAATAGAGTGACCTGTGCCTGTCCCAACACCTAGATCTAGTCTCTCATTGGTTGCCCCTCTCCCCGTTCATCCTCAGGACAAATTGCAACCTGTACGGACAGGACGTTAAAGGTGCTGATTCTCCAAGTAGGGAGATTGCTCGTAAAGTAGCTGGAATGGCGAACCCGAGCACAAGGATATGAGAAATGAGGTGCGTTTTAGCAACCCTTCCTGATCACACGGTGTACCATCTTCTGGGTTTCTCATGCATGTTTTCTATGTAGGAAGATGCCCTTGAACCTGGAGATTTGGGGCCCATGGGATGGGTACCACGCAGTATTACTTTCACGGGTCTGCTTTTTCTCCCCCAACCTCACCCAACCTCTCAGCCCCAAGAGTGTCCACCCTTATGTCTCATCCAGCTGTGGGTCTAGATATGGTCAATCCAGGTTGCATCACAGCCCCTGAACGAATTTTGTAAGAATTCCTGTCTCTTTCACTGTCTTTGTTTTACGGGTTTTTAAAAGCAATTTATTTTTATAATGGGGTTTAGCTGCTTTTCACGGCTGTGTTTATCCGGCTTTACACCCACTTGACTCACTTCTAGAGAGATATCAATACATAGGTTTTAAGATTCTTACTAATCAGATATATTCTTGGGTGGTGAATAGGGGGTGTTGAGTCCAGTTCACTGAGCAAGGAGTAGGTCTTGTCTATTACATATTGGGTTTATGGAACGGTATCTGAGCTAATTTGAAACCCTTGTTTTATGCATCACCCCACCTCACCTTTCCCGTTAAGCAGCCATAGTGTGTTTTCTAAACGTGTGAATCTGTTCTGTTTTGTAATTCAGTTCAAGTGTAGTGGTTTTTACATTCCCCCTATAAGTGATAGCTTATGATAAGTGTCTTTTTCTGTGTGACTTATTTCACTTAGAATTGTCGTACCTAAATCCACTCATCATGCTGCTACTAGCCTCAGGACATTGATTTCATGGCTGAGTGATATTCCATTGTACATAAGGACCACAACTTCTTTATCCATTTTTCTCTTTCCTGGGATATTTAAGGTGTCATGAAGTGGAGGCTCTTGTCAACAGAGCAGCCCTAAACTTTGGGGTGCCTGTGTCTTGCTGATTTTTAGTTTTCCAATTTATACGCCCATGAGTGGAAGTGCCCTATGCTCCCTAAGCTGTGTTTTCCCGATGTTTCAGGACACACCGTACACTTCTCCAGAGTGGCTGTTGGCAATTTACATCCCGCCCATCAGTGGAGCAAGGCGCCCATTTCTCCATGGCCTGTCCTGCATTTCTGGTTTTGTCACTTTTTTCAGCATGGCCCTTCTGACCGATGGGAAGCGAGACTTCTTTGTAGCGCTGATTTTCCTTTCCAGGTTGCTTGGTTGGCCAAAAAGGGCGTATGCGTTTTTTCCTGAATATATTCAGTAAAAAACGCATACGCCCTTTTTGGCCAAGGGCATCATTGTCGACGTTGTGCCGCTTTTCAGGTGCTTTAAAGGCGATTCAAATCTACCTCCTGAGATCTCTTTCCTGCAATTCTTCCTTGCTTTCAAATCCTCTTCATTGCCTTCCCTCAATATATTTGTGGACGAGAGTTATCATTGATAACTCTGCAGGTTTGTGAATTGCAGAGCCCCTGACCTCCATCTTTGAACTCGCTTCTTTGGGACCTGGCCGCAAAAGCGCGGGATTGCCACAGGCCCTATTCTGGTTCCGGGCGGCAGGCTGAGCCTGTGGTTAATTCTTCTTCCTGAAGGCGAAATAGAGTGACCTGTGCCTGTCCCAACACCTAGATCTAGTCTCTCATTGGTGGCCCCTCTCCCTGTTCATCCTCAGGACAAATTGCAACCTGTACGGAACAGGAGGTTAAAGGTGCTAATTCTCCAAGTAGGGAGATTGCTAGAAAAGCGGCTGGAATGGCGAACCCGAGCACAAGGATATGAGAAATGTGGTGCGTTTTAGAAACCTTTCCCGATCAGATGGTGTACCACCTTCTGGGATTCTCAAGCATGTTTTCAATGTAGGAAGATGCCCTTGAACCTGGAGATTTGGGGCCCATGGGATGGGTACCACGCAGTATTACTTTAACGGGTCTGCGTTTGCTCCCCCAACCTCACCCAACCTCTCAGCCCCAAGAGTGTCCACGCTTATGTCTCACCCAGCTGTGGGTCTAGATATGGTCAATCCAGATTGCATCACAGCCCCTGAACGAATTTTGTAAGAATTCCTGTCTCTTTCACTGTCTTTGTTTTACGGGTTTTTAAAAGTAATTTATTTTTATAATGGGGTTTAGCTGCTTTTCACGGCTGTGTTTATGCGGCTTTACACCCACTTGACTGACTTCCAGAGAGATATCAATACATAGGTTTTAAGATTCTTACTAGTCAGATATATTCTTGGGCGGTGAATAGGGGGTTTTGAGTCCAGTTCACTGAGCAAGGAGTAGGTCTTGTCTATTACATATTGGGTTTATGGAACGGTATCTGAGCTAATTTGAAACCCTTGTTTTATGCATCACTCCACCTCACCTTTCCCGTTAAGCAGCCATAGTGTGTTTTCTAAACGTGTGACTCTGTTCTGTTTTGTAATTCAGTTCAAGTGTAGCGGTTTTTACATTCCCTCTATAAGTGATAGCTTATGATAAGTGTCTTTTTCTGTGTGACTTATTTCACTTAGAATCGTTGTACCTAAATCCACTCATCATGCTGCTACTAGCCTTATGACATTGATTTCATGGCTGAGTGATATTCCATTGTACATAAGGGCCACAACTTCTTTATCCATTTTTCTCTTTCCTGGGATATTTAAGGTGTCATGAAGTGGAGGTTCTTGTCAACAGAGCAGCCCTAAACTTTGGGGTGCCTGTGTCTTGCTGATTTTTAGTTTTCCCAATTGATACGCCCATGAGTGGAAGTGCCCTATGCTCCCTAAGCTGTGTTTTTTCGATGTTTCAGGACACACCGTACACTTCTGCAGACTGGCTCTTGGCAACTTACATCCCGCCCATCAGCGGAGCAAGGCTCCCATTTCTCCATGGCCTTTCCTGCATTTCTTGTTTTGTCACTTTTTTCAGCATGGCCCTTCTGACCGATGGGAAGCGAGACTTCTTTGTAGCGCTGATTTGCCTTTCCAGGTTGCTTGGTTGGCCAAAAAGGGCGTATGCGTTTTTTCCAGAATATATTCATGAAAAAACGCATACGCCCTTTTTGGCCAAGGGCATCATTGTCGACGTTTTGCCGCTTTTCATGTGCTTTAAAGGCGAATCGTATCTACCTCCTGAGATCTGTTTCCTGCAATTCTGCCTTGTTTCAAATCCTCTTCGTTGCCTTCCCTCAATATATTTGTGGACGAGAGTTATCATTTATAACTCTGCAGTTTTGTGAATTGCAGTGCCCCTGAGCTCCACTTTTCAACTCGCTTTTTGGGGGGCTGGCCGCAAAAGCGCGGGATTGCCTCAGGCCTTATTCTGGTTCCGGGCGGCAGGCTGAGCCTGTGGTTAATTCTTCTTCCTGATGGGAAAATAGAGTGACCTGTGCCTGTCCCAACACCTAGATCTAGTCTCTCATTGGTTGCCCCTCTCCCCGTTCATCCTCAGGACAAATTGCAACCTGTACGGAACAGGAGGTTAAAGGTGCTGTTTCTCCAAGTAGGGAGATTGCTCGTAAAGTAGCTGGAATGCCGAACCCGAGCACAAGGAGATGAGAAATGAGGTGCGTTTTAGAAACCTTTCCCGATCACACGGTGTACCATCTTCTGGGTTTCTCATGCATGTTTTCGATGTAGGAAGATGCCCTTGAACCTGGAGATTTGGGGCCCAATGGATGGGTACCACACAGTATTACTTTAACTGGTCTGCGTTTGCTCCCCCAACCTCACCCAAGCTCTCAGCCCCAAGAGTGTCCACCCTTATGTCTCATCCAGCTGTGGGTCTAGATATGGTCAATCCAGGTTGCATCACAGCCCCTGAACGAATTTTGTAAGTATTCCTGTCTCTTTCACTGTCTTTGTTTTACGTGTTTTTAAAAGTAATTTATTCTTATAATGGGGTTTAGCTGCTTTTCACGGCTGTGTTTATGCGGCTTTACACCCACTTGACTCACTTCCAGAGAGATATCAATACATAGGTTTTAAGATTCTTACTAGTCAGATATATTCTTGGGCGGTGAATAGGGGGTGTTGAGTCCAGTTCACTGAGCAAGGAGTAGATCTTGTCTATTACATATTGGGTTTATGGAACGGTATCTGAGCTAATTTGAAACCCTTGTTTTATGCATCACCCCACCTCACCTTTCCCGTTAAGCGGCCATAGTGTGTTTTCTAAACGTGTGACTCTGTTCTGTTTTGTAATTCAGTTCAAGTGTAGCGGTTTTTACATTCCCTCTATAAGTGATAGCTTATGATAAGTGTCTTTTTCTGTGTGACTTATTTCACTTAGAATCGTTGTACCTAAATCCACTCATCATGCTGCTACTAGCCTTAGGACATTGATTTCATGGCTGAGTGATATTCCATTGTACATAAGGGCCACAACTTCTTTATCCATTTTTCTCTTTCCTGGGATATTTAAGGTGTCATGAAGTGGAGGTTCTTGTCAACAGAGCAGCCCTAAACTTTGGGGTGCCTGTGTCTTGCTGATTTTTAGTTTTTCCAATTGATACGCCCATGAGTGGCAGTGCCCTATGCTCCCTAAGCTGTGTTTTTTCGATGTTTCAGGACACACCGTACACTTCTGCAGACTGGCTGTTGTCAATTTACATCCCGCCCATCAGCGGAGCAAGGCTCCCATTTCTCCATGGCCTGTCCAGCATTTCTTGTTCTGTCACTTTTTTCAGCATGGCCCTTCTGACCGATGGGAAGCGAGACTTCTTTGTAGCGCTGATTTGCCTTTCCAGGTTGCTTGGTTGGCCAAAAAGGGCATCATTGTCGACGTTTTGCCGCTTTTCATGTGCTTTAAAGGCGTATCGAATCTACCTCCTGAGATCTCTTTTCTGCAATTCTGCCTTGTTTCAAATCCTCTTCGTTGCCTTCCCTCAATATATTTGTGGACGAGAGTTATCATTTATAACTCTGCAGGTTTGTGAATTGCAGTGCCCCTGAGCTCCACTTTTCAACTCGCTTTTTTGGGAGCTGGCCGCAAAAGCGCGGGTTTGCCTCAGGCCCTATTCTGGTTCCTGGCGGCAGGCTGAGCCTGTGGTTAATTCTTCTTCCTGATGGGAAAATATAGTGACCTGAGCCTGTCCCAACACTTAGATCTAGTCTCTCATTGGTTGCCCCTCTCCCCGTTCATCCTCAGGACAAATTGCAACCTGTACGGAACAGGAGGTTAAAGGTGCTGTTTCTCCAACTAGGGAGATTGCTCGTAAAGTAGC
The DNA here is from genome assembly GCF_028021215.1 of Eschrichtius robustus. Classification (NCBI taxonomy): domain Eukaryota; kingdom Metazoa; phylum Chordata; class Mammalia; order Artiodactyla; family Eschrichtiidae; genus Eschrichtius; species Eschrichtius robustus. Next base: position 60,546,821 of record NC_090839.1, read on the forward strand.
TGGAATGGCGAACCCGAGCACAAGGAGATGAGAAAAGAGGTGCGTTTTAGAAACATTTCCCGATCACACGGTGTACCATCTTCTGGGTTTCTCATGCATGTTTTCGATGTAGGAAGATGCCCTTGAACCTGGAGATTTGGGGCCCATGGGATGGGTACCACGCAGTATTACTTTAACGGGTCTGCGTTTGCTCCCCCAACCTCACCCAACCTCTCAGCCCCAAGAGTGTCCACCCTTATGTCTCATCCAGCTGTGTGTCTAGATATGGTCAATCCAGGTTGCATCACAGTGCCTGAACGATTTTTGTAAGAATTCCTGTCTCTTTCACTGTCTTTGTTTTACGGGTTTTTAAAAGTAATTTATTTTTATAATGTGGTTTAGCTGCTTTTCACGGCTGTGTTTATGCGGCTTTACACCCACTTGACTCACCTCCAGAGAGATATCAATACATAGGTTTTAAGATTCTTACTAGTCAGATATATTCTTGGGCGCTGAATAGGGGGTGTTGAGTCCAGTTCACTGAGCAAGGAGTAGGTCTTGTCTATTACATATTGGGTTTATGGAACGGTATCTGAGCTAATTTGAAACCCTTGTTTTATGCATCGCCCCACCTCACCTTTCCCGTTAAGCAGCCATAGTGTGTTTTCTAAACGTGTGACTGTTCTGTTTTGTAATTCAGTTCAAGTGTAGCGGTTTTTACATTCCCTCTATAAGTGATAGCTTATGATAAGTGTCTTTTTCTGTGTGACTTATTTCACTTAGAATCGTCGTACCTAAATCCACTCATCATGCTGCTACTAGCCTTATGACATTGATTTCATGGCTGAGTGATATTCCATTGTACATAAGGGCCACAACTTCTTTATCCATTTTTCTCTTTCCTGGGATATTTAAGGTGTCATGAAGTGGAGGTTCTTGTCAACAGAGCAGCCCTAAACTTTGGGGTGCCTGTGTCTTGCTGATTTTTAGTTTTCCCAATTGATACGCCCATGACTGGAAGTGCCCTATGCTCCCTAAGCTGTGTTTTCCCGATGTTTCAGGACACACCATACACTTCTCCAGAGTGGCTGTTGGCAATTTACCTCCCGCCCATCAGCGGAGCAAGGCTCCAATTTCTCCATGGCCTGTCCTGCATTTCTGGTTTTGTCACTATTTTCAGCATGGCCCTTCTGACCGATGGGAAGCGAGACTTATTTGTAGCGCTGATTTGCCTTTCCAGGTTGCTTGGTTGGCCAAAAAGGGCATCATTGTCGACGTTTTGCCGCTTTTCATGTGCTTTAAAGGCGAATCGAATCTACCTCCTGAGATCTCTTTCCTGCAATTCTGCCTTGCTTTCAAATCCTCTTCGTTGCCTTCCCTCAATATATTTGTGGACTTGAGTTATCATTTATAACTCTGCAGGTTTGTGAATTGCAGTGCCCCTGAGCTCTACTTTTCAACTCGCTTTTTTGGGAGCTGCCCGCAAAAGCGCGGGATTGCTTCAGGCCCTATTCTGGTTCCAGGCGGCAGGCTGAGCCTGTGGTTAATTCTTCTTCCTGATGGGAAAATAGAGTGACCTGTGCCTGTCCCAACACCTAGATCTAGTCTCTCATTGGTTGCCCCTCTCCCCGTTCATCCTCAGGACAAATTGCAACCTGTACGGACAGGACGTTAAAGGTGCTGATTCTCCAAGTAGGGAGATTGCTCGTAAAGTAGCTGGAATGGCGAACCCGAGCACAAGGATATGAGAAATGAGGTGCGTTTTAGAAACCCTTCCTGATCACACGGTGTACCATCTTCTGGGTTTCTCATGCATGTTTTCTATGAAGGAAGATGCCCTTGAACCTGGAGATTTGGGGCCCATGGGATGGGTACCACGCAGTATTACTTTCACGGGTCTGCTTTTTCTCCCCCAACCTCACCCAACCTCTCAGCCCCAAGAGTGTCCACCCTTATGTCTCATCCAGCTGTGTGTCTAGATATGGTCAATCCAGGTTGCATCACAGCCCCTGAACGAATTTTGTAAGAATTCCTGTCTCTTTCACTGTCTTTGCTTTACGGGTTTTTAAAAGTAATTTATTTTTATAATGGGGTTTAGCTGCTTTTCACGGCTGTGTTTATGCGGCTTTACACCCACTTGACTCACTTCTAGAGAGATATCAATACATAGGTTTTAAGATTCTTACTAATCAGATATATTCTTGGGTGGTGAATAGGGGGTGTTGAGTCCAGTTCACTGAGCAAGGAGTAGGTCTTGTCTATTACATATTGGGTTTATGGAACGGTATCTGAGCTAATTTGAAACCCTTGTTTTATGCATCACCCCACCTCACCTTTCCCGTTAAGCAGCCATAGTGTGTTTTCTAAACGTGTGAATCTTTTCTGTTTTGTAATTCAGTTCAAGTGTAGTGGTTTTTACATTCCCCCTATAAGTGATAGCTTATGATAAGTGTCTTTTTCTGTGTGACTTATTTCACTTAGAATTGTCGTACCTAAATCCACTCATCATGCTGCTACTAGCCTCAGGACATTGATTTCATGGCTGAGTGATATTCCATTGTACATAAGGACCACAACTTCTTTATCCATTTTTCTCTTTCCTGGGATATTTAAGGTGTCATGAAGTGGAGGCTCTTGTCAACAGAGCAGCCCTAACCTTTGGGGTGCCTGTGTCTTGCTGATTTTTAGTTTTCCCAATTTATACGCCCATGAGTGGAAGTGCCCTATGCTCCCTAAGCTGTGTTTTCCCGATGTTTCAGGACACACCGTACACTTCTCCAGAGTGGCTGTTGGCAATTTACATCCCGCCCATCAGTGGAGCAAGGCGCCCATTTTTCCATGGCCTGTCCTGCATTTCTGGTTTTGTCACTTTTTTCAGCATGGCCCTTCTGACCGATGGGAAGCGAGACTTCTTTGTAGCGCTGATTTGCCTTTCCAGGTTGCTTGGTTGGCCAAAAAGGGCGTATGCGTTTTTTCCTGAATATATTCAGGAAAAAACGCATACGCCCTTTTTGGCCAAGGGCATCATTGTCGACGTTGTGCCGCTTTTCAGGTGCTTTAAAGGCGATTCAAATCTACCTCCTGAGATCTCTTTCCTGCAATTCTGCCTTGCTTTCAAATCCTCTTCATTGCCTTCCCTCAATATATTTGTGGACGAGAGTTATCATTGATAACTCTGCAGGTTTGTGAATTGCAGTGCCCCTGACCTCCATCTTTGAACTCGCTTTTTTGGGAGCTGCCCGCAAAAGCGCGGGATTGCCTCAGGCCCTATTCTGGTTCCGGGCGGGAGGCTGAGCCTGTGGTTAATTCTTCTTCCTGAAGGCGAAATAGAGTGACCTGTGCCTGTCCCAACATCTAGATCTAGTCTCTCACTGGTGGCCCCTCTCCCTGTTCATCCTCAGGACAAATTGCAACCTGTACGGAACAGGAGGTTAAAGGTGCTGATTCTCCAAGTAGGGAGATTGCTAGAAAAGCGGCTGGAATGGCGAACCCGAGCACAAGGATATGAGAAATGAGGTGCGTTTTAGAAACCTTTCCCGATCAGATGGTGTACCAACTTCTGGGATTCTCAAGCATGTTTTCGATGTAGGAAGATGCCCTTGAACCTGGAGATTTGGGACCCATGGGATGGGTACCACGCAGTATTACTTTAACGGGTCTGCGTTTGCTCCCCCAACCTCACCCAACCTCTCAGCCCCAAGAGTGTCCAGCCTTATGTCTCACCCAGCTGTGGGTCTAGATATGGTCAATCCAGGTTGCATCACAGCCCCTGAACGAATTTTGTAAGTATTCCTGTCTCTTTCACTGTCTTTGTTTTACGGGTTTTTAAAAGTAATTTATTTTTATAATGGGGTTTAGCTGCTTTTCACGGCTGTGTTTATGCGGCTTTACACCCACTTGACTCACTTCCAGAGAGATATCAATACATAGGTTTTAAGATTCTTACTAGTCAGATATATTCTTGGGCGGTGAATAGGGGGTTTTGAGTCCAGTTCACTGAGCAAGGAGTAGGTCTTGTCTATTACATATTGGGTTTATGGAACGGTATCTGAGCTAATTTGAAACCCTTGTTTTATGCATCACCCCACCTCACCTTTCCCGTTAAGCAGCCATAGTGTGTTTTCTAAACGTGTGACTCTGTTCTGTTTTGTAATTCAGTTCAAGTGTAGCGGTTTTTACATTCCCTCTATAAGTGATAGCTTTTGATAAGTGTCTTTTTCTGTGTGACTTATTTCACTTAGAATCGTTGTACCTAAATCCACTCATCATGCTGCTACTAGCCTTATGACATTGATTTCATGGCTGAGTGATATTCCATTGTACATAAGGGCCACAACTTCTTTATCCATTTTTCTCTTTCCTGGGATATTTAAGTTGTCATGAAGTGGAGGTTCTTGTCAACAGAGCAGCCCTAAACTTTGGGGTGCCTGTGTCTTGCTGATTTTTAGTTTTCCCAATTGATACGCCCATGAGTGGAAGTGCCCTATGCTCCCTAAGCTGTGTTTTTTCGATGTTTCAGGACACACCGTACACTTCTGCAGACTGGCTCTTGGCAATTTACATCCCGCCCATCAGCGGAGCAAGGCTCCCATTTCTCCATGGCCTGTCCTGCATTTCTTGTTTTGTCACTTTTTTCAGCATGGCCCTTCTGACCGATGGGAAGCGAGACTTCTTTGTAGCGCTGATTTGCATTTCCAGGTTGCTTGGTTGGCCAAAAAGGGCGTATGCGTTTTTTCCAGAATATATTCATGAAAAAACGCATACGCCCTTTTTGGCCAAGGGCATCATTGTCGACGTTTTGCCGCTTTTCATGTGCTTTAAAGGCGAATCGTATCTACCTCCTGAGATCTGTTTCCTGCAATTCTGCCTTGTTTCAAATCCTCTTCGTTGCCTTCCCTCAATATATTTGTGGACGAGAGTTATCATTTATAATTCTGCAGTTTTGTGAATTGCAGTGCCCCTGAGCTCCACTTTTCAACTCGCTTTTTGGGGGGCTGGCCGCAAAAGCGCGGGATTGCCTCAGGCCTTATTCTGGTTCCGGGTGGCAGGCTGAGCCTGTGGTTAATTCTTCTTCCTGATGGGAAAATAGAGTGACCTGTGCCTGTCCCAACACCTAGATCTAGTCTCTCATTGGTTGCCCCTCTCCCCGTTCATCCTCAGGACAAATTGCAACCTGTACGGAACAGGAGGTTAAAGATGCTGTTTCTCCAAATAGGGAGATTGCTCGTAAAGTAGCTGGAATGCCGAACCCGAGCACAAGGAGATGAGAAATGAGGTGCGTTTTAGAAACCTTTCCCGATCACACGGTGTACCATTTTCTGGGTTTCTCATGCATGTTTTCGATGTAGGAAGATGCCCTTGAACCTGGAGATTTGGGGCCCATGTGATGGGTACCACGCAGTATTACTTTAACGGGTCTGCGTTTGCTCCCCCAACCTCACCCAAGCTCTCAGCCCCAAGAGTGTCCACCCTTATGTCTCATCCAGCTGTGGGTCTAGATATGGTCAATCCAGGTTGCATCACAGCCCCTGAACGAATTTTGTAAGTATTCCTGTCTCTTTCACTGTCTTTGTTTTACGTGTTTTTAAAAGTAATTTATTCTTATAATGGGGTTTAGCTGCTTTTCACGGCTGTGTTTATGCGGCTTTACACCCACTTGACTCACTTCCAGAGAGATATCAATACATAGGTTTTAAGATTCTTACTATTCAGATATATTCTTGGGTGGTGAATAGGGGGTGTTGAGTCCAGTTCACTGAGCAAGGAGTAGATCTTGTCTTTACATATTGGGTTTATGGAACGGTATCTGAGCTAATTTGAAACCCTTGTTTTATGCATCACCCCACCTCACCTTTCCGGTTAAGCGGCCATAGTGTGTTTTCTAAACGTGTGACTCTGTTCTGTTTTGTAATTCAGTTCAAGTGTAGCGGTTTTTACATTCCCTCTATAAGTGACAGCTTATGATAAGTGTCTTTTTCTGTGTGACTTATTTCACTTAAAATCGTTGTACCTAAATCCACTCATCATGCTGCTACTAGCCTTATGACATTGATTTCATGGCTGAGTGATATTCCATTGTACATAAGGGCCACAACTTCTTTATCCATTTTTCTCTTTCCTGGGATATTTAAGGTGTCATGAAGTGGAGGTTCTTGTCAACAGAGCAGCCCTTAATTTATGGGGTGCCTGTGTCTTGCTGATTTTTAGTTTTCCCAATTGATACGCCCATGAGTGGCAGTGCCCTATGCTCCCTATGCTGTGTTTTTTCGATGTTTCAGGACACACCGTACACTTCTGCAGACTGGCTGTTGTCAATTTACATCCCGCCCATCAGCGGAGCAAGGCTCCCATTTCTCCATGGCCTGTCCAGCATTTCTTGTTTTGTCACTTTTTTCAGCATGGCCCTTCTGACCGATGGGAAGCGAGACTTCTTTGTAGCGCTGATTTGCCTTTCCAGGTTGCTTGGTTGGCCAAAAAGGGCGTATGCGTTTTTTCCTGAATATATTCAGGAAAAAACGCATACGCCCTTTTTGGCCTAGGGCATCATTGTCGATGTTTTGCCGCTTTTCATGTGCTTTAAAGGCGAATCGTATTTACCTCCTGAGATCTCTTTCCTGCAATTCTGCCTTGTTTCAAATCCTCTTCGTTGCCTTCCCTCAATATATTTGTGGACGAGAGTTATCATTTATAACTCTGCAGGTTTGTGAATTGCAGTGCCACTGAGCTCCATTTTTCAACTCGCTTTTTTGGGAGCTGGCCGCAAAAGCGCGGGATTGCCTCAGGCCCTATTCTGGTTCCGGGCGGCAGGCTGAGCCTGTGGTTAATTCTTCTTCCTAATGGGAAAATAGAGTGACCTGTGCCTGTCCCAACACTTAGATCTAGTCTCTCCTTGGTTGGCCCTTTCCCCGTTCATCCTCAGGACAAATTGCAACCTGTACGGAACAGGAGGTTAAAGGTGCTGTTTCTCCAAGTAGGGAGATTGCTCGTAAAGTAGCTGGAATGGCGAACCCGAGCACAAGGAGATGAGAAATGAGGTGCGTTTTAGAAACCTTTCCCGATCACACGGTGTACCATCTTCTGGGTTTCTCATGCATGTTTTCGATGTAGGAAGATGCCCTTGACCCTGGAGATTTGGGGCCCATGGGATGGGTACCACGCAGTATTACTTTAACGGGTCTGCGTTTGCTCCCCCAACCTCACCCAACCTCTCAGCCCCAAGAGTGTCCACCCTTATGTCTCATCCAGCTGTGTGTCTAGATATGGTCAATCCAGGTTGCATCACAGTGCCTGAACGATTTTTGTAAGAATTCCTGTCTCTTTCACTGTCTTTGTTTTACGGGTTTTTAAAAGTAATTTATTTTTATAATGGGGTTTAGCTGCTTTTCACGGCTGTGTTTATGCGGCTTTACACCCACTTGACTGACTTCCAGAGAGATATCAATACATAGGATTTAAGATTCTTACTAGTCAGATATATTCTTGGGCGCTGAATAGGGGGTGTTGAGTCCAGTTCACTGAGCAAGGAGTAGGTCTTGTCTATTACATATTGGGTTTATGGAACGGTATCTGAGCTAATTTGAAACCCTTGTTTTATGCATCGCCCCACCTCACCTTTCCCGTTAAGCAGCCATAGTGTGTTTTCTAAACGTGTGACTGTTCTGTTTTGTAATTCAGTTCAAGTGTAGCGGTTTTTACATTCCCTCTATAAGTGATAGCTTATGATAAGTGTCTTTTTCTGTGTGACTTATTTCACTTAGAATCGTCGTACCTAAATCCACTCATCATGCTGCTACTAGCCTTAGGACATTGATTTCATGACTGAGTGATATTCCATTGTACATAAGGGCCACAACTTCTTTATCCATTTTTCTCTTTCCTGGGATATTTAAGGTGTCATGAAGTGGAGGTTCTTGTCAACAGAGCAGCCCTAAACTTTGGAGTGCCTGTGTCTTGCTGATGTTTAGTTTTCCCAATTTATACGCCCATGAGTGGAAGTGCCCTATGCTCCCTAAGCTGTGTTTTCCCGATGTTTCAGGACACACCGTACACTTCTCCAGTGTGGCTGTTGGCAATTTACATCCCGCCCATCAGCGTAGCAAGTCTCCCACTTCTCCATGGTCTTTCCTGCATTTCTGGTTTTGACACTTTTTTCAGCCTGGCTCTTTTGACCGATGGGAAGCGAGGCTTCTTTGTAGCGCTGATTTGCCTTTCCAGGTTGCTTGGTTGGCCAAAAAGGGCGTATGCGTTTTTTCCTGAATATATTCAGGAAAAAACGCATACGCCCTTTTTGGCCAAGGGCATCATTGTCGTCGTTGTGCCGCTTTTCATGTGCTTTAAAGGCGATTCGGATCTACCTCCTGAGATCTCTTTCCTGCAATTCTGCCTTGCTTTCCAATCCTCTTCGTTGCCTTCCCTCAATATATTTGTGGACGAGAGTTATCATTTATAACTCTGCAGGTGTGTGAATTGCAGTGCCCCTGAGCTCCATTTTTCAACTCGCTTTTTTGGGAGCTGGCCACAAAAGCAAGGGATTGCCTCACGCCCTATTCTGGTTCTGGGTGGCAGGCTGAGCCTGTGGTTAAATCTTCTTCCTGATGGGAAAATAGAGTGACCTGTGCCTGTCCCAACACCTAGATCTAGTCTCTCTTTGGTTGCCCCTCTCCCCGTTCATCCTCAGGACAAATTGCAACCTGTACGGACCAGGAGGTTAAAGGTGCTGATTCTCCAAGTAGGGAGATTGCTCGTAAAGTAGCTGGAATGGCGAACCCGAGCACAAGGATATGAGAAATGAGGTGCGTTTTAGCAACCCTTCCTGATCACACGGTGTACCATCTTCTGGGTTTCTCATGCATGTTTTCTATGTAGGAAGATGCCCTTGAACCTGGAGATTTGGGGCCCATGGGATGGGTACCACGCAGTATTACTTTCACGGGTCTGCTTTTTCTCCCCCAACCTCACCCAACCTCTCAGCCCCAAGAGTGTCCACCCTTATGTCTCATCCAGCTGTGTGTCTAGATATGGTCAATCCAGGTTGCATCACAGCCCCTGAACGAATTTTGTAAGAATTCCTGTCTCTTTCACTGTCTTTGTTTTACGGGTTTTTAAAAGCAATTTATTTTTATAATGGGGTTTAGCTGCTTTTCACGGCTGTGTTTATCCGGCTTTACACCCACTTTACTCACTTCTAGAGAGATATCAATACATAGGTTTTAAGATTCTTACTAATCAGATATATTCTTGGGTGGTGAATAGGGGGTGTTGAGTCCAGTTCACTGAGCAAGGAGTAGGTCTTGTCTATTACATATTGGGTTTATGGAACGGTATCTGAGCTAATTTGAAACCCTTGTTTTATGCATCACCCCACCTCACCTTTCCCGTTAAGCAGCCATAGTGTGTTTTCTAAACGTGTGAATCTGTTCTGTTTTGTAATTCAGTTCAAGTGTAGTGGTTTTTACATTCCCCCTATAAGTGATAGCTTATGATAAGTGTCTTTTTCTGTGTGACTTATTTCACTTAGAATTGTCGTACCTAAATCCACTCATCATGCTGCTACTAGCCTCAGGACATTGATTTCATGGCTGAGTGATATTCCATTGTACATAAGGACCACAACTTCTTTATCCATTTTTCTCTTTCCTGGGATATTTAAGGTGTCATGAAGTGGAGGCTCTTGTCAACAGAGCAGCCCTAAACTTTGGGGTGCCTGTGTCTTGCTGATTTTTAGTTTTCCCAATTTATACGCCCATGAGTGGAAGTGCCCTATGCTCCCTAAGCTGTGTTTTCCCGATGTTTCAGGACACACCGTACACTTCTCCAGAGTGGCTGTTGGCAATTTACATCCCGCCCATCAGTGGAGCAAGGCGCCCATTTCTCCATGGCCTGTCCTGCATTTCTGGTTTTGTCACTTTTTTCAGCATGGCCCTTCTGACCGATGGGAAGCGAGACTTATTTGTAGCGCTGATTTGCCTTTCCAGGTTGCTTGGTTGGCCAAAAAGGGCGTATGCGTTTTTTCCTGAATATATTCAGGAAAAAACGCATACGCCCTTTTTGGCCAAGTGCATCATTGTCGACGTTTTGCCGCTTTTTAGGTGCTTTAAATGCGATTCGAATCTACCTCCTGAGATCTATTTCCTGCAATTCTGCCTTGCTTTCAAATCCTCTTCATTGCCTTCCCTCAATATATTTGTGGACGAGAGCTATCATTTATAACTCTGCAGGTTTGTGAATTGCAGTGCCCCTGAGCTCCATGTTTCAACTCGCTTTTTTGGGAGCTGGCCGCAAAAGCACGGGATTGCCTCAGGCCCTATTCTGGTTCCGGGCGGCAGGGTGAGCCTGTGATTAATTCTTCTTCCTAATGGGAAAATAGAGTGACCTGTGCCTGTCCCAACACCTAGATCTAGTCTCTCATTGGTTGCCCCTCTCCCCGTTCATCCTCAGGACAAATTGCAACCTGTACGGAACAGGAGGTTAAAGGTGCTGATTCTCCAATTAGTGAGATTGCTCGTAAAGTAGCTGGAATGGCGAACCCGAGCACAAGGAGATGAGAAATGAGGTGCGTTTTAGAAACCTTTCCTGATCACACGGTTTACCATCTTCTGGGTTTCTCATGCATGCTTTCGATGTAGGAAGATGCCCTTGAACTGGAGATTTGGTGCCGGTGGGATGGGTACCACGCAGTATTACTTTCACGGGTCTGCGTTTGCTCCACCAACCTCACCCAACCTCTCAGCCCCAAGAGTGTCCACCCTTATGTCTCATCCAGCTGTGGGTCTGGATATGGTCTATCCAGGTTGCATCACAGCCCCTGAACGAATTTTGTAAGAATTCCTGTCTCTTTCACTGTCTTTGTTTTACGGGTTTTTAAAAGTAATTTATTTTTATAATGGGTTTTATCTGCTTTTCACGGCTGTGTTTATGCGGCTTTACACCCACTTGACTCACTTCCAGAGAGATATCTATACATAGCTTTTAGGATTCTTACTAGTCAAATATAATCGTGGGCAGTGAATAGGGGGTGTTGAGTCCAGTTCACTGAGCAAGGAGTAGGTCTTGTCTATTACATATTGGGTTTATGGAACGGTATCTGAGCTAATTTGAAACCCTTGTTTTATGCATCGCCCCACCTCACCTTTCCCGTTAAGCAGCCATAGTGTGTTTTCTAAACGTGTGACTCTGTTCTGTTTTGTAATTCAGTTCAAGTGTAGCGGTTTTTACATTCCCTCTATAAGTGATAGCTTATGATAAGTGTCTTTTTCTGTGTGACTTATTTCACTTAGAATCGTCGTACCTAAATCCACTCATCATGCTGCTACTACCCTTATGACATTGATTTCATGGCTGAGTGATATTCCATTGTACATAAGGGCCACAACTTCTTTATCCATTTTTCTCTTTCCTGGGATATTTAAGGTGTCATGAAGTGGAGGTTCTTGTCAACAGAGCAGCCCTAAACTTTGGGGTGCCTGTGTCTTGCTGATTTTTAGTTTTTCCAATTGATACGCCCATGAGTGGCAGTGCCCTATGCTCCCTAAGCTGTGTTTTTTCGATGTTTCAGGACACACCGTACACTTCTGCAGACTGGCTGTTGTCAATTTACATCCCGCCCATCAGCGGAGCAAGGCTCCCATTTCTCCATGGCCTGTCCAGCATTTCTTGTTCTGTCACTTTTTTCAGCATGGCCCTTCTGACCGATGGGAAGCGAGACTTCTTTGTAGCGCTGATTTGCCTTTCCAGGTTGCTTGGTTGGCCAAAAAGGGCGTATGCGTTTCTTCCTGAATATATTCAGGAAAAAACGCATATGCACTTTTTGGCCTAGGGCATCATTGTCGACGTTTTGCCGCTTTTCATGTGCTTTAAAGGCGAATCGTATCTACCTCCTGAGATCTCTTTCCTGCAATTCTGCCTTGTTTCAAATCCTCTTCGTTGCCTTCCCTCAATATATTTGTGGACGAGAGTTATCATTTATAACTCTGCAGGTTTGTGAATTGCAGTGCCCCTGAGCTCCACTTTTCAACTCGCTTTTTTGGGAGCTGGCCTCAAAAGCACGGGATTGCCTCAGGCCCTATTCTGGTTCCGGGCGGCAGGCTGTGCCTGTGGTTAATTCTTCTTCCTAATGGGAAAATAGAGTGACCTGTGCCTGTCCCAACACTTAGATCTAGTCTCTCTTTGGTTGGCCCTTTCCCCGTTCATCCTCAGGACAAATTGCAACCTGTACGGAACAGGAGGTTAAAGGTGCTGTTTCTCCAAGTAGGGAGATTGCTCGTAAAGTAGCTGGAATGGCGAACCCGAGCACAAGGAGATGAGAAATGAGGTGCATTTTAGAAACATTTCCCGATCACATGGTGTACCATCTTCTGGGTTTCTCATGCATGTTTTCGATGTAGGAAGATGCCCTTGAACCTGGAGATTTGGGGCCCATGGGATGGGTACCACGCAGTATTACTTTAACGGGTCTGCGTTTGCTCCCCCAACCTCACCCAAGCTCTCAGCCCCAAGAGTGTCCACCCTTATGTCTCATCCAGCTGTGGGTCTAGATATGGTCAATCCAGGTTGCATCACAGCCCCTGAACGAATTTTGTAAGTATTCCTGTCTCTTTCACTGTCTTTGTTTTACGTGTTTTTAAAAGTAATTTATTCTTATAATGGGGTTTAGCTGCTTTTCACGGCTGTGTTTATGCGGCTTTACACCCACTTGACTCTCTTCCAGAGAGATATCAATACATAGGTTTTAAGATTCTTACTAGTCAGATATATTCTTGGGCGGTGAATAGGGGGTGTTTAGTCCAGTTCACTGAGCAAGGAGTAGGTCTTGTCTATTACATATTGGGTTTATGGAACGGTATCTGAGCTAATTTGAAACCCTTGTTTTATGCATCACCCCACCTCACCTTTCCCGTTAAGCGGCCATAGTGTGTTTTCTAAACGTGTGACTCTGTTCTGTTTTGTAATTCAGTTCAAGTGTAGCGGTTTTTACATTCCCTCTATAAGTGATAGCTTATGATAAGTGTCTTTTTCTGTGTGACTTATTTCACTTAGAATCGTTGTACCTAAATCCACTCATCATGCTGCTACTAGCCTTATGACATTGATTTCATGGCTGAGTGATATTCCATTGTACATAAGGGCCACAACTTCTTTATCCATTTTTCTCTTTCCTGGGATATTTAAGGTGTCATGAAGTGGAGGTTCTTGTCAACAGAGCAGCCCTAAACTTTGGGGTGCCTGTGTCTTGCTGATTTTTAGTTTTCCCAATTGATACGCCCATGAGTGGAGGTGCCCTATGCTCCCTAACCTGTGTTTTTTCGATGTTTCAGGACACACCGTACACTTCTGCAGACTGGCTCTTGGCAATTTACATCCCGCCCATCAGCGGAGCAAGGCTCCCATTTCTCCATGGCCTGTCCTGCATTTCTTGTTTTGTCACTTTTTTCAGCATGGCCCTTCTGACCGATGGGAAGCGAGACTTCTTTGTAGCGCTGATTTGCCTTTCCAGGTTGCTTGGTTGGCCAAAAAGGGCATATGCGTTTTTTCCAGAATATATTCATGAAAAAACGCATACGCCCTTTTTGGCCAAGGGCATCATTGTCGACGTTTTGCCGCTTTTCATGTGCTTTAAAGGCGAATCGTATCTACCTCCTGAGATCTGTTTCCTGCAATTCTGCCTTGTTTCAAATCCTCTTCGTTGCCTTCCCTCAATATATTTGTGGACGAGAGTTATCATTTATAACTCTGCAGTTTTGTGAATTGCAGTGCCCCTGAGCTCCACTTTTCAACTCTCTTTTTGGGGGGCTGGCCGCAAAAGCGCGGGATTGCCTCAGGCCTTATTCTGGTTCCGGGCGGCAGGCTGAGCCTGTGGTTAATTCTTCTTCCTGATGGGAAAATAGAGTGACCGGTGCCTGTCCCAACACCTAGATCTAGTCTCTCATTGGTTGCCCCTCTCCCCGTTCATCCTCAGGACAAATTGCAACCTGTACGGAACAGGAGGTTAAAGGTGCTGTTTCTCCAAGTAGGGAGATTGCTCGTAAAGTAGCTGGAATGCCGAACCGGAGCACAAGGAGATGAGAAATGAGGTGCGTTTTAGAAACCTTTCCCGATCACACGGTGTACCATCTTCTGGGTTTCTCATGCATGTTTTCGATGTAGGAAGATGCCCTTGAACCTGGAGATTTGGGGCCCATGTGATGGGTACCACACAGTATTACTTTAACTGGTCTGTGTTTGCTCCCCCAACCTCACCCAAGCTCTCAGCCCCAAGAGTGTCCACCCTTATGTCTCATCCAGCTGTGGGTCTAGATATGGTCAATCCAGGTTGTGTCACAGCCCCTGAACGAATTGTGTAAGAATTTCTCTCCCTTCACTCTCTTTGTTTCATGGGTGTTTAAAAGTAATTTATTTTGATAATGGGGTTACCTGCTTTTCACTGCTGTGTTTATGCCGCTTTACACCCACTTGACACTCTTCCAGAGAGATATCAATACATAGTTTTTAAGATTCTTACTAGTAAGATATGTTCTTGTGCGGTGAATACGGGGTGTTGAGTCCAGTTCACTGAGCAAGGAGTAGGTCTTGTCTATTACATATTGGGTTTATAGAACGGTATCTGAGCTAATTTGAAACCCTTGTTTTATGCATCACCCCACCTCACCTTTCCCGTTAAGCAGCCATAGTGTGTTTTCAAAATGTGTGACTCTGTTCTGTTTTGTAATTCAGTTCAAGGGTAACGGTTTTTACATTCCCTCTATAAGTGATATCTTATGATAAGTGTCTTTTTCTGTGTGACTTATTTCACTTAGAATCGGCGTACCTAAATCCAACCATCATGCTGCTACTAGCCTTAGGACATTGATTTCATGGCTGAGTGATATTCCATTGTACATAAGGACCTCAACTTCTTTATCCATTTTTCTCTTTCCTGGGATATTTAAGGTGTCATGAAGTGGAGTTTCTTGTCAACAGTGCAGCCCTAAACTTTGGGGTACCTGTGTCTTTCTGATTTTTAGTTTTCCCAGTTTGTACTCACATGAGTGGAAGTGCCCTATGCTCTCTAAGCTGTGTGTTTTAGATGTTTCAGGACACACTGTACACTTCTCCAGAGTGGCTGTTGGCAATTTACATCCCGCCCATCGGTGTAGCAAGGCTCCCATTTCTCCATGGCCTGTCCTGCCTTTCTGGTTTGTACACTTTTTTCAGCATGGCCCTTTGACCGATGGGAAGCGGGACTTCTTTGTAGCGCTGATTTGCCTTTCCAGGTTGCTTGGTTGGCCAAAAAGGGCGTATGCGTTTTTTCCTGAATATATTCAGGAAAAAACGCATACGCCCTTTTTGGCCAAGGGCATCATTGTCGACGTTTTGCCGCTTTTCATGTGCTTTAAAGGCGATTCGAATCTACCTCCTGAAATCTGTTTCCTGCAATTCTGCCTTGCTTTCAAATCCTCTTCGTTGCCTTCCCTCAATATATTTGTGGACGAGAATTATCATTTATAACTCTGCAGGTCTGTGAATTGCAGTGCCCCTGAGCTCCATTTTTCAACTCGCTTTTTTGGGAGCTGGCCGCAAAAGCGCAGGATTGCTTCAGGCCCTATTCTGGTTCCGGGGGGCAGGCTGAGCTTGTGGTTAATTCTTCTTCCTGATGGGAAAAAAGAGTGACCTGTGCCTGTCACAACACCTAGAGCTAGTCTCTCATTGGTTCGCCCACTTCCCGTTCATTCTCAGGACAAATTGCAACCTGTACAGAAGAGGAGGTTAATGGTGCTGATTCTCCAAGGAGGGAGATTGCTACTAACGCGGCTGGAATGGCGAACCCGAGCACAAGGAGATGAGAAATGAGGTGCGTTTCAGAAACCTTTCCCAATCACACGGTGTACCATCTTCTGGGTTTCTCATGCATGTTTCCGATGTAGGAAGATGCCCTTGAACCTGGAGATTTGGGACCCATGGGATGGGTACCACGCAGTATTACTTTAACGGGTCTGCGTTTGCTCCCCCAACCTCACCCAACCTCTCAGCCCCAAGAGTGTCCACCCTTATGTCTCATCCAGCTGTGGGTCTAGATATGGTCAATCCAGGTTGCATCACAGCCCCTGAACGAATTTTGTAAGAATTTCTCTCTCTTTAACTGTCTTTGTTTTACGGATTTTTAAAAGTAATTTATTTTTTAATGGGGTTTAGCTGCTTTTCACGGCTGTGTTTATGCAGCTTTACACCCACTTGACTCACTTCCAGAGAGATATCTATATATAGGTTTTAAGATTCTTACTAGTCAGATATATTCTTGGGCAGTGAATAGGGGGTGTTGAGTCCAGTTCACTGAGCAAGGAGTAGGTCTTGTCTATTACATATTGGGTTTATGGAACGGTATCTGAGCTAATTTGAAACCCTTGTTTTATGCATCACCCCACCTCACCTTTCCCGTTAAGCAGCCATAGTGTGTTTTCTAAACGTGTGACTCTGTTCTGTTTTGTAATTCAGTTCAAGTGTAGCGGTTTTTACATTCCCTCTATAAGTGATAGCTTATGATAAGTGTCTTTTTCTGTGTGACTTATTTCACTTAGAATCGTCATACCTAAATCCACTCATCATGCTGCTACTAGCCTTATGACATTGATTTCATGGCTGATTGATATTCCATTGTACATAAGGGCCACAACTTCTTTATCCATTTTTCTCTTTCCTGGGATATTTAAGGTGTCATGAAGTGGAGTTTCTTGTCAACAGTGCAGCCCTAAACTTTGGGGTGCCTGTGTCTTTCTGATTTTTTGTTTTCCCAGTTTGTACTCACATGAGTGGAAGTGCCCTATGCTCTCTAAGCTGTGTGTTTTAGATGTTTCAGGACACACTGTACACTTCTCCAGAGTGGCTGTTGGCAATTTACATCCCGCCCATCGGTGTAGCAAGGCTCCCATTTCTCCATGGCCTGTCCTGCCTTTCTGGTTTGTACACTTTTTTCAGCATGGCCCTTTGACCGATGGGAAGCGAGACTTCTTTGTAGCGCTGATTTGCCTTTCCAGGTTGCTTGGTTGGCCAAAAAGGGCGTATGCGTTTTTTCCTGAATATATTCAGGAAAAAACGCATACGCCCTTTTTGGCCAAGGGCATCATTGTCGACGTTTTGCCGCTTTTCATGTGCTTTAAAGGCGATTCGAATCTACCTCCTGAAATCTGTTTCCTGCAATTCTGCCTTGCTTTCAAATCCTCTTCGTTGCCTTCCCTCAATATATTTGTGGACGAGAATTATCATTTATAACTCTGCAGGTCTGTGAATTGCAGTGCCCCTGAGCTCCATTTTTCAACTCGCTTTTTTGGGAGCTGGCCGCAAAAGCGCAGGATTGCTTCAGGCCCTATTCTGGTTCCGGGGGGCAGGCTGAGCTTGTGGTTAGTTCTTCTTCCTGATGGGAAAAAAGAGTGACCTGTGCCTGTCACAACACCTAGAGCTAGTCTCTCATTGGTTCGCCCACTTCCCGTTCATTCTCAGGACAAATTGCAACCTGTACAGAAGAGGAGGTTAATGGTGCTGATTCTCCAAGGAGGGAGATTGCTACTAACGCGGCTGGAATGGCGAACCCGAGCACAAGGAGATGAGAAATGAGGTGCGTTTCAGAAACCTTTCCCAATCACACGGTGTACCATCTTCTGGGTTTCTCATGCATGTTTCCGATGTAGGAAGATGCCCTTGAACCTGGAGATTTGGGACCCATGGGATGGGTACCACGCAGTATTACTTTAACGGGTCTGCGTTTGCTCCCCCAACCTCACCCAACCTCTCAGCCCCAAGAGTGTCCACCTTTATGTCTCATCCAGCTGTGGGTCTAGATATGGTCAATCCAGGTTGCATCACAGCCCCTGAACGAATTTTGTAAGAATTTCTCTCTCTTTAACTGTCTTTGTTTTACGGATTTTTAAAAGTAATTTATTTTTTAATGGGGCTTAGCTGCTTTTCACGGCTGTGTTTATGCAGCTTTACACCCACTTGACTCACTTCCAGAGAGATATCTATATATAGGTTTTAAGATTCTTACTAGTCAGATATATTCTTGGGCAGTGAATAGGGGGTGTTGAGTCCAGTTCACTGAGCAAGGAGTAGGTCTTGTCTATTACATATTGGGTTTATGGAACGGTATCTGAGCTAATTTGAAACCCTTGTTTTATGCATCACCCCACCTCACCTTTCCCGTTAACAGCCATAGTGTGTTTTCTAAACGTGTGACTCTGTTCTGTTTTGTAATTCAGTTCAAGTGTAGCGGTTTTTACATTCCCTCTATAAGTGATAGCTTATGATAAGTGTCTTTTTCTGTGTGACTTATTTCACTTAGAATCGTCATACCTAAATCCACTCATCATGCTGCTACTAGCCTTATGACATTGATTTCATGGCTGATTGATATTCCATTGTACATAAGGGCCACAACTTCTTTATCCATTTTTCTCTTTCCTGGGATATTTAAGGTGTCATGAAGTGGAGGTTCTTGTCAACAGAGCAGCCCTTAACTTTGGGGTGCCTGTGTCTTGCTGATGTTTAGTTTTCCCAATTTATACGCCCATGAGTGGAAGTGCCCTATGCTCCCTAAGCTGTGTTTTCCCGATGTTTCAGGACACACCGTACACTTCTCCAGTGTGGCTGTTGGCAATTTACATCCCGCCCATCAGCGTAGCAAGTCTCCCACTTCTCCATGGTCTTTCCTGCATTTCTGGTTTTGACACTTTTTTCAGCCTGGCTCTTTTGACCGATGGGAAGCGAGGCTTCTTTGTAGCGCTGATTTGCCTTTCCAGGTTGCTTGGTTGGCCAAAAAGGGCGTATGCGTTTTTTCCTGAATATATTCAGGAAAAAACGCATACGCCCTTTTTGGCCAAGGGCATCATTGTCGTCGTTGTGCCGCTTTTCATGTGCTTTAAAGGCGATTCGGATCTACCTCCTGAGATCTCTTTCCTGCAATTCTGCCTTGCTTTCCAATCCTCTTCGTTGCCTTCCCTCAATATATTTGTGGACGAGAGTTATCATTTATAACTCTGCAGGTGTGTGAATTGCAGTGCCCCTGAGCTCCATTTTTCAACTCGCTTTTTTGGGAGCTGGCCACAAAAGCAAGGGATTGCCTCACGCCCTATTCTGGTTCTGGGTGGCAGGCTGAGCCTGTGGTTAAATCTTCTTCCTGATGGGAAAATAGAGTGACCTGTGCCTGTCCCAACACCTAGATCTAGTCTCTCTTTGGTTGCCCCTCTCCCCGTTCATCCTCAGGACAAATTGCAACCTGTACGGACCAGGAGGTTAAAGGTGCTGATTCTCCAAGTAGGGAGATTGCTCGTAAAGTAGCTGGAATGGCGAGCCCGAGCACAAGGAGATGAGAAATGAGGTGCGTTTTGGAAACCTTTCCCGATCACACGGTGTACCATCTTCTGGGTTTCTCATGCATGTTTCCGATGTAGGAAGATGTCCTTGAACCTGGAGATTTGGGACCCATGGGATGGGTACCACGCAGTATTACTTTAACGGGTCTGCGTTTGCTCCCCCAACCTCACCCAACCTCTCAGCCCCAAGAGTGTCCACCCTTATGTCTCATCCAGCTGTGGGTCTAGATATGGTCAATCCAGGTTGCATCACAGCCCCTGAACGAATTTTGTAAGAATTTTTCTCTCTTTCACTGTCCTTGTTTTACGGGTTTTTAAAAGTAATTTATTTTTATAATGGGGTTTAGCTGCTTTTCACGGCTGTGTTTATGCGGCTTTACACCCACTTGACTCACTTCCAGAGAGATATCAATACATAGGTTTTAAGATTCTTACTAGTCAGATATATTCTTGGGCAGTGAATAGGGGGTGTTGAGTCCAGTTCACTGAGCAAGGAGTAGGTCTTGTCTATTACATATTGGGTTCTTGGAACGGTATCTGAGCTAATTTGAAACCGTTGTTTTATGCATCACCCCACCTCACCTTTCCCGTTAAGCAGCCATAGTGTGTTTTCTAAACGTGTGACTCTGTTCTGTTTTGTAATTCAGTTCAAGTGTAGCGGTTTTTACATTCCCTCTATAAGTGATAGCTTATGATAAGTGTCATTTTCTGTGTGACTTATTTCACTTAGAATCGTCATACCTAAATCCACTCATCATGCTGCTACTAGCCTTATGACATTGATTTCATGGCTGAGTGATATTCCATTGTACATAAGGGCCACAACTTCTTTATCCATTTTTCTCTTTCCTGGGATATTTAAGGTGTCATGAAGTGGAGGTTCTTGTCAACAGAGCAGCCCTAAATTTTGGGGTGCCTGTGTCTTGCTGATTTTTAGTTTTCCCAATTTATATGCCCATGAGTGGAAGTGCCCTATGCTCCCTAAGCTGTGTTATTTTGATGTTTCAGGTCACACCGTACACTTCTCCAGAGTGGCTGTTGGCAATTTACATCCCGCCCATCAGCGTAGCAAGGCTCCCACTTCTCCATGGCGTTTCCTGCATTTCTGGTTTTGACACTTTTTTCAGCCTGGCCCTTTTGACCGATGGGAAGCGAGACTTCTTTGTAGCGGTGATTTGCCTTTCCAGGTTGCTTGGTTGGCCAAAAAGGGCGTATGCGTTTTTTCCTGAATATATTCAGGAAAAAACGCATACGCCCTTTTTGGCCAAGGGCATCATTGTCAACCTTGTGCCGCTTTTCATGTGCTTTAAAGGCAAATCGAATCTACCTCCTGAGATCTCTTTCCTGCAATTCTGCCTTGCTTTCAAATCCTCTTCGTTGCCTTCCCTCAATATATTTGTGGACGAGAGTTATCATTTATAACTCTGCAGGTTTGTGAATTGCAGTGCCCCTGAGCTCCATTTTTCAACTCGCTTTTTTGGGAGCTGGCCACAAAAGCGCGGGATTGCTCAGGCCCTATTCTGGTTCCTGGCTGCAGGCTGAGCCTGTGGTTAATTCTTCTTCCTGATGGGTAAATAGAGTGACCTGTGCCTGTCCCAACACCTAGATCTTGTCTCGCATTGGTTGCTCCTCTCCCCGTTCATCCTCAGGACAATTTGCAACCTGTACGGACCAGGAGGTTAAAGGTGCTGATTCTCCAAGTAGGGTGATTGCTCGTAACGTAGCTGGAATGGCGAACCCGAGCACAAGGAGATGAGAAATGAGGTGCGTTTTAGAAACCTTTCCCGATCACACGGTGTACCATCTTCTGGGTTTCTCATGCATGTTTCCGATGTAGGAAGATGCCCTTGAACCTGGAGATTTGGGACCCATGGGATGGGTACCACGCAGTATTACTTTAAAGGGTCTGCGTTTGCTCACCCTACCTCACCAAACCTGTCAGCCCCAAGAGTGTCCACCCTTATGTCTCATCCAGCTGTGGGTCTAGATATGGTCAATCCAGGTTGTGTCACAGCCCCTGAACGAATTGTGTAAGAATTTCTCTCCCTTCACTCTCTTTGTTTCATGGGTGTTTAAAAGTAATTTATTTTGATAATGGGGTTACCTGCTTTTCACTGCTGTGTTTATGCCGCTTTACACCCACTTGACACTCTTCCAGAGAGATATCAATACATAGTTTTTAAGATTCTTACTAGTAAGATATGTTCTTGTGCGGTGAATACGGGGTGTTGAGTCCAGTTCACTGAGCAAGGAGTAGGTCTTGTCTATTACATATTGGGTTTATAGAACGGTATCTGAGCTAATTTGAAACCCTTGTTTTATGCATCACCCCACCTCACCTTTCCCGTTAAGCAGCCATAGTGTGTTTTCAAAATGTGTGACTCTGTTCTGTTTTGTAATTCAGTTCAAGGGTAACGGTTTTTACATTCCCTCTATAAGTGATATCTTATGATAATTGTCTTTTTCTGTGTGACGTATTTCACTTAGAATCGGCGTACCTAAATCCAACCATCATGCTGCTACTAGCCTTAGGACATTGATTTCATGACTGAGTGATATTCCATTGTACATAAGGACCTCAACTTCTTTATCCATTTTTCTCTTTCCTGGGATATTTAAGGTGTCATGAAGTGGAGTTTCTTGTCAACAGTGCAGCCCTAAACTTTGGGGTGCCTGTGTCTTTCTGATTTTTAGTTTTCCCAGTTTGTACTCACATGAGTGGAAGTGCCCTATGCTCTCTATGCTGTGTGTTTTAGATGTTTCAGGACACACTGTAGACTTCTCCAGAGTGGCTGTTGGCAATTTACATCCCGCCCATCGGTGTAGCAAGGCTCCCATTTCTCCATGGCCTGTCCTGCCTTTCTGGTTTGTACACTTTTTTCAGCATGGCCCTTTGACCGATGGGAAGCGGGACTTCTTTGTAGCGCTGATTTGCCTTTCCAGGTTGCTTGGTTGGCCAAAAAGGGCGTATGCGTTTTTTCCTGAATATATTCAGGAAAAAACGCATACGCCCTTTTTGGCCAAGGGCATCATTGTCGACGTTTTGCCGCTTTTCATGTGCTTTAGAGGCGATTCGAATCTACCTCCTGAAATCTGTTTCCTGCAATTCTGCCTTGCTTTCAAATCCTCTTCGTTGCCTTCCCTCAATATATTTGTGGACGAGAATTATCATTTATAACTCTGCAGGTCTGTGAATTGCAGTGCCCCTGAGCTCCATTTTTCAACTCGCTTTTTTGGGAGCTGGCCGCAAAAGCGCAGGATTGCTTCAGGCCCTATTCTGGTTCCGGGGCGCAGGCTGAGCTTGTGGTTAATTCTTCTTCCTGATGGGAAAAAAGAGTGACCTGTGCCTGTCACAACACCTAGAGCTAGTCTCTCATTGGTTCGCCCACTTCCCGTTCATTCTCAGGACAAATTGCAACCTGTACAGAAGAGGAGGTTAATGGTGCTGATTCTCCAAGGAGGGAGATTGCTACTAACGCGGCTGGAATGGCGAACCCGAGCACAAGGAGATGAGAAATGAGGTGCGTTTCAGAAACCTTTCCGAATCACACGGTGTACCATCTTCTGGGTTTCTCATGCATGTTTCCGATGTAGGAAGATGCCCTTGAACCTGGAGATTTGGGACCCATGGGATGGGTACCACGCAGTATTACTTTAACGGGTCTGCGTTTGCTCCCCCAACCTCACACAACCTCTCAGCCCCAAGAGTGTCCACCCTTATGTCTCATCCAGCTGTGGGTCTAGATATGGTCAATCCAGGTTGCATCACAGCCCCTGAACGAATTTTGTAAGAATTTCTCTCTCTTTAACTGTCTTTGTTTTACGGATTTTTAAGAGTAATTTATTTTTTAATGGGGTTTAGCTGCTTTTCACGGCTGTGTTTATGCAGCTTTACACCCACTTGACTCACTTCCAGAGAGATATCTATATATAGGTTTTAAGATTCTTACTAGTCAGATATATTCTTGGGCAGTGAATACGGGGTGTTGAGTCCAGTTCACTGAGCAAGGAGTAGGTCTTGTCTATTACATATTGGGTTTATGGAACGGTATCTGAGCTAATTTGAAACCCTTGTTTTATGCATCACCCCACCTCACCTTTCCCGTTAAGCAGCCATAGTGTGTTTTCTAAACGTGTGACTCTGTTCTGTTTTGTAATTCAGTTCAAGTGTAGCGGTTTTTACATTCCCTCTATAAGTGATAGCTTATGATAAGTGTCTTTTTCTGTGTGACTTATTTCACTTAGAATCGTCATACCTAAATCCACTCATCATGCTGCTACTAGCCTTATGACATTGATTTCATGGCTGATTGATATTCCATTGTACATAAGGGCCACAACTTCTTTATCCATTTTTCTCTTTCCTGGGATATTTAAGGTGTCATGAAGTGGAGGTTCTTGTCAACAGTGCAGCCCTACACTTTGGGGTGCCTGTGTCTTTCTGATTTTTTGTTTTCCCAGTTTGTACTCACATGAGTGGAAGTGCCCTATGCTCTCTAAGCTGTGTGTTTTAGATGTTTCAGGACACACTGTACACTTCTCCAGAGTGGCTGTTGGCAATTTACATCCCGCCCATCGGTGTAGCAAGGCTCCCATTTCTCCATGGCCTGTCCTGCCTTTCTGGTTTGTACACTTTTTTCAGCATGGCCCTTTGACCGATGGGAAGCGAGACTTCTTTGTAGCGCTGATTTGCCTTTCCAGGTTGCTTGGTTGGCCAAAAAGGGCGTATGCGTTTTTTCCTGAATATATTCAGGAAAAAACGCATACCCCCTTTTTGGCCAAGGGCATCATTGTCGACGTTTTGCCGCTTTTCATGTGCTTTAAAGGCGATTCGAATCTACCTCCTGAAATCTGTTTCCTGCAATTCTGCCTTGCTTTCAAATCCTCTTCGTTGCCTTCCCTCAATATATTTGTGGACGAGAATTATCATTTATAACTCTGCAGGTCTGTGAATTGCAGTGCCCCTGAGCTCCATTTTTCAACTCGCTTTTTTGGGAGCTGGCCGCAAAAGCGCAGGATTGCTTCAGGCCCTATTCTGGTTCCGGGGGGCAGGCTGAGCTTGTGGTTAATTCTTCTTCCTGATGGGAAAAAAGAGTGACCTGTGCCTGTCACAACACCTAGAGCTAGTCTCTCATTGGTTCGCCCACTTCCCGTTCATTCTCAGGACAAATTGCAACCTGTACAGAAGAGGAGGTTAATGGTGCTGATTCTCCAAGGAGGGAGATTGCTACTAACGCGGCTGGAATGGCGAACCCGAGCACAAGGAGATGAGAAATTAGGTGCGTTTCAGAAACCTTTCCCAATCACACGGTGTACCATCTTCTGGGTTTCTCATGCATGTTTCCGATGTAGGAAGATGCCCTTGAACCTGGAGATTTGGGACCCATGGGATGGGTACCACGCAGTATTACTTTAACGGGTCTGCGTTTGCTCCCCCAACCTCACCCAACCTCTCAGCCCCAAGAGTGTCCACCTTTATGTCTCATCCAGCTGTGGGTCTAGATATGGTCAATCCAGGTTGCATCACAGCCCCTGAACGAATTTTGTAAGAATTTCTCTCTCTTTAACTGTCTTTGTTTTACGGATTTTTAAAAGTAATTTATTTTTTAATGGGGCTTAGCTGCTTTTCACGGCTGTGTTTATGCAGCTTTACACCCACTTGACTCACTTCCAGAGAGATATCTATATATAGGTTTTAAGATTCTTACTAGTCAGATATATTCTTGGGCAGTGAATAGGGGGTGTTGAGTCCAGTTCACTGAGCAAGGAGTAGGTCTTGTCTATTACATATTGGGTTTATGGAACGGTATCTGAGCTAATTTGAAACCCTTGTTTTATGCATCACCCCACCTCACCTTTCCCGTTAAGCAGCCATAGTGTGTTTTCTAAACGTGTGACTCTGTTCTGTTTTGTAATTCAGTTCAAGTGTAGCGGTTTTTACATTCCCTCTATAAGTGATAGCTTATGATAAGTGTCTTTTTCTGTGTGACTTATTTCACTTAGAATCGTCATACCTAAATCCACTCATCATGCTGCTACTAGCCTTATGACATTGATTTCATGGCTGATTGATATTCCATTGTACATAAGGGCCACAACTTCTTTATCCATTTTTCTCTTTCCTGGGATATTTAAGGTGTCATGAAGTGGAGGTTCTTGTCAACAGAGCAGCCCTTAACTTTGGGGTGCCTGTGTCTTGCTGATGTTTAGTTTTCCCAATTTATACGCCCATGAGTGGAAGTGCCCTATGCTCCCTAAGCTGTGTTTTCCCGATGTTTCAGGACACACCGTACACTTCTCCAGTGTGGCTGTTGGCAATTTACATCCCGCCCATCAGCGTAGCAAGGCTCCCACTTCTCCATGGTCTTTCCTGCATTTCTGGTTTTGACACTTTTTTCAGCCTGGCCCTTTTGACCGATGGGAAGCGAGGCTTCTTTGTAGCGCTGATTTGCCTTTCCAGGTTGCTTGGTTGGCCAAAAAGGGCGTATGCGTTTTTTCCTGAATATATTCAGGAAAAAACGCATACGCCCTTTTTGGCCAAGGGCATCATTGTCGTCGTTGTGCCGCTTTTCATGTGCTTTAAAGGCGATTCGGATCTACCTCCTGAGATCTCTTTCCTGCAATTCTGCCTTGCTTTCCAATCCTCTTCGTTGCCTTCCCTCAATATATTTGTGGACGAGAGTTATCATTTATAACTCTGCAGGTGTGTGAATTGCAGTGCCCCTGAGCTCCATTTTTCAACTCGCTTTTTTGGGAGCTGGCCACAAAAGCAAGGGATTGCCTCAGGCCCTATTCTGGTTCTGGGTGGCAGGCTGAGCCTGTGGTTAAATCTTCTTCCTGATGGGAAAATAGAGTGACCTGTGCCTGTCCCAACACCTAGATCTAGTCTCTCTTTGGTTGCCCCTCTCCCCGTTCATCCTCAGGACAAATTGCAACCTGTACGGACCAGGAGGTTAAAGGTGCTGATTCTCCAAGTAGGGAGATTGCTCGTAAAGTAGCTGGAATGGCGAGCCCGAGCACAAGGAGATGAGAAATGAGGTGCGTTTTGGAAACCTTTCCCGATCACACGGTGTACCATCTTCTGGGTTTCTCATGCATGTTTCCGATGTAGGAAGATGTCCTTGAACCTGGAGATTTGGGACCCATGGGATGGGTACCACGCAGTATTACTTTAACGGGTCTGCGTTTGCTCCCCCAACCTCACCCAACCTCTCAGCCCCAAGAGTGTCCACCCTTATGTCTCATCCAGCTGTGGGTCTACATATGGTCAATCCAGGTTGCATCACAGCCCCTGAACGAATTTTGTAAGAATTTTTCTCTCTTTCACTGTCCTTGTTTTACGGGTTTTTAAAAGTAATTTATTTTTATAATGGGGTTTAGCTGCTTTTCACGGCTGTGTTTATGCGGCTTTACACCCACTTGACTCACTTCCAGAGAGATATCAATACATAGGTTTTAAGATTCTTACTGGTCAGATATATTCTTGGGCAGTGAATAGGGGGTGTTGAGTCCAGTTCACTGAGCAAGGAGTAGGTCTTGTCTATTACATATTGGGTTCTTGGAACGGTATCTGAGCTAATTTGAAACCGTTGTTTTATGCATCACCCCACCTCACCTTTCCCGTTAAGCAGCCATAGTGTGTTTTCTAAACGTGTGACTCTGTTCT